>NW_005365832.1:1495060-1498170 GCF_000412655.1 Myotis brandtii
ATCGCCTTTCAACATCTCGTGGAGTCAATGCCAAGAAGAATCACTGCAGTATTGAAGGCAAAAGGTGGCCCAATGAAGTACTGATGGGGTGGTCATAATAATCTGGCCACTCAGTGTATGTATATATTAGAAATTTCATTTGAAGTGTGCACTATCTTATGTGTGTGTACGTAAATTACGCACATACGTAATTTATTTCCATATATATTTGCTAATGAATTGTGCATGTAATTTTATCCATATTTTTCATTGCATTGTTTTGACTTAAAATTTGAGCAAAGTTCTGCATACAATCAGGCAAAGTTGCCTAATAGTTTAATGGAATCCTGAAGCCAAAGTAATGTTCCTACTAACTATATTGCTAACTGTATGAAAGATAATAACATATCCTGAAATTATCTTATTTAAATAAATACAGCCAAGTCTCATGTGAACACACACACACACACACACACACACACACACACACACACACACAAACACAACCACATCCCACGGTTCATGAGCACTGGTTTATCTTTTCACTTGTGTACCTACAATGTTTCCAGTACCGCGCTCCTGCCATTATTTTGTATTTGGCTCCATTCTGCAGTTTCAAGTGTGGTTTAGCCCAATAGTTCTCTTACCACTTTAATACAATCTATACCAGCCGTGGGCAAACTACGGCCCTTGGGCCGGATGCGGCCCGTTTGAAATGAATAAAACTAAAAAAAAAAAGACCGTACCCTTTTATGTAATGATGTTTACTTTGAATTTATATTAGTTCACACAAACACTCCATCCATGCTTTTGTTCCGGCCCTCCAGTCCAGTTTAAGAACCCATTGTGGCCCTCGAGTCAAAAAGTTTGCCCACCCCTGAACTATACTGTACATGTTTAATCTTTTCAAAGATTACTCTAAAACACTGATTTACCAAGTTCTCTCCTCCTCTCTCCTCTCTCTTTCTCTCTCTCCCCCTTTGACCCTCCCTCCCTCCTTGTCTCCCCTTGGACAAGATCCCAGTGCTGTCTCCATTTGAATGTCTTCCTCATCTTTATATTTATACTAGAGGCCCGGTGCATGAAATTTGTGATTTGTGCGGGGGGGGGGGGGTGGTCCCTCAGCCCAGCCTGCTCCCTCTCACAGTCCAGGACACCTCGGGGATGTCCCCTCGCAGTCCAGGACCCCTCGGGGGGATTGGGCCTAAGCTGGCAGGCGGACATCCCTCTTGCAGTCCGGGATCCCTCGCTCCTTACCACCCACCTGCTTGCTGCTTCTTACTGCTCAGCTTGCTGCTCCTTAGTGCTGCCGTGGAGGTGGGAGAAGCTCCCACAACCACTGTGCTCGCCAGCAGTGAGCCTGGCTT
Organism: Myotis brandtii; assembly: GCF_000412655.1. Lineage (NCBI taxonomy): Eukaryota > Metazoa > Chordata > Mammalia > Chiroptera > Vespertilionidae > Myotis > Myotis brandtii. The sequence continues at coordinate 1,496,407 of NW_005365832.1, forward strand.
CTGGATGAGTGGCGCTCCCCCTGTGGGAGCACACTGACCACCACGGGGCAGTTCCTGCGTTGAGCGTCTGCCCCCTGGTGGTCAGTGTGCATTATAGCGACTGGTCATTCTGTTGTTCGGCCTATTTGCATATTAGGGTTTTATTATATAGGATGAGACTGAATTTTCCTACAAAGTTCAAATCAATTCCAAGATCTTCTATGACAGTGGTTCTCAACTTTCCTAATGCCGCGACCCTTTAATACAGTTCCTCATGTTGTGGTGACCCCCAATTTCATTGTTACAAATTGAACATAATTAAAGTATAGTGATTAATCACAAAAACAATATGTAATTATATATGTGTTTTCCGATGGTTTTAGGCGACCCCTGTGAAAGGGTTGTTCAATCACAAAAGGGGTCTCGACCCACAGGTTGAGAACCGCTGTTCTATGATGTCTCTCTTGGTTGCCTCTGTATGAGCCTGACCAGTGATCAAACCCACAACCTAGGTATGTGCCCTGATCAGGAATCGAATCCGCACCCTTTTGGTGTATGGGAGGACACTCCAACCAACTGAGCAACCCAGCCAGGGCTCCCTTGCTCTTGATAATAGTCTCCTTCATTAAGCTCCACTATAAAGTACTGGATACACCATTTACTTAGCATTTAAACCAAGTTACTTGTTAATGGAATCTTTATTTAAAATTGAGACATATTTGGGACTCCTCATTTAACTTCTACCCTTTTGGTGTATGGGAAGACACTCCAACCAACTGAGCAACCCAGCCAGGGCTCCCTTGCTCTTGATAATAGTCTCCTTCATTAAGCTCCACTATAAAGTACTGGATACACCATTTACTTAGCATTTAAACCAAGTTACTTGTTAATGGAATCTTTATTTAAAATTGAGACATATTTGGGACTCCTCATTTAACTTCTAGGAGTCCAGATGGAAGCTGCTCTAATTCATATAGCTTTCCCATTGCTCTTAAAGATTTTAAAAAACATTTCTTTATTACATTTCCTTCTTTATTACATTTTCTTATATTAGATTATTTTGCCTTACCCTTCTCCTACTTGATATAAGATTGGTATACTTGTGATAATTGTTATATTGATTGACATATGCCGGCAAAAAATTTAAGGACCCAAGTAACAACACTGGGACCCAATTTTTCAGCTAACCTGTCACTTATATGTAAATACTTTTTGGTTACAAAATTACCAAAAATAAAGTAAATGGCGCTGAGGTCAAGGTACCATGGATTAGAATTTCCAGTGGAAGTGTAATTTTCTTGGTGGGGGTTCTCCAGCATTAGAGAATGGGTCTGTCATTAATTCGGGGAACAGAGCTAACTGACTGTCCTTTGGGGTCAGATATTAAGATAAAAATTGCTCCAGGAACTAGATACATATTGTATTCCTATCGAAGGTTACGAAACATTCTCACCAACCTGTTGGATGCACGATAGGAGAGCTGCCACTCTCTCCATAAATACCCATCACTATGGAAACCTTCCCACATCTATGCACTCCTATAACCTTAAATGGCAAGCACACATTTTATAAGGATGGTGGGGGTGGGGGGGAAGCAAATCAAGTCCTATATCGGCATCCTATTGAATGTTTGATTAGAGATTCTAGATCAGGGGTGGGCAAACTTTTTGACTCCAGGGCCACAATGGGTTCTTAAACTGGACCGGAGGGCCGGAACAAAAGCATGGATGGAGTGTTTGTGTGAACTAATATAAATTCAAAGTAAACATCATTAAATAAAAGGGT
>NW_005365832.1:1498236-1563786 GCF_000412655.1 Myotis brandtii
CGAATGTTTGATTAGAGATTCTAGACCCATGTGTCTTAACCCAGGCTCTTCATTAAGATCACCCGAGGAAACTTTACAAATTCTAATGCTCAGGCTTGCTAACCCTCAAACAATTAAGTGAGAAATTGTGGTGCTGGGGCCAAGGCATTATTATATTTTAAAGTTCCCCAGTTAATTTAGGTTACAATAAAGGCTGGGAGCCAGAGATTAGCCTTTATCAATATGTTCCCACTTAAAAAAAAGAAAGAAAGCTGAGCTGAAACCCTGATATATGAAGAAGATATGCTCCAGTTTCAAGAAAGAGGTTCAAGATGCCCCTTTGTTAGTATCAGGGTGAGCACTGGGTGACCCCAAATATTATTTCAAGAGCTGTTTAAAAGTTGGCAGACAGCGGGGAGGGGTAGCTATTGTGTGTCTTTCTATATTATATAGGATGAGAATGGTTGTTAAAAGGAACGAAGGCAGAATAGTTTCTTACTGGACTTTCTATGTTAAAAGGAACGAAGGCAGAATCGTTTCTTACTGGACTTTCTATGTTAAAAGGAACGAAGGCAGAATCGTTTCTTACTGGACTTCAAGGGCAACACCAGGTTTTGACTAGAATGGAATTATAAGACACAGAATGCCACGAGAAGTAAAACTTGCATTCATCCCTGAAAATTTCTCCGAGGAGGGGGAATGGTGTAAACAAGCCATCTGTGTTGTGATGTGAAACACATTCCCTGGTGGTGGCCTTCGCAGGGTGACTTTGTCATCTTCAAAAAAAAAAAAAGAAAAAAAAAAGAAAGAAAAGGAGGAGCTTGCTGTGGGACCAGCGGCGGCAGGAATTCTGATCAACTTGTTTTTTTCAAATAAGCACAAAACCATCCCTGCACCGAGATGAGATTTTCCAAAAGTCAGGCCATGGATGAATTAGTGACAATCTAAGAATTAAAGAAAATACAGTATTGGCAAAGCAAGAGCTTCCCTGCTTCTCTACATAAACACAAAAATGAACTGTTAAATTTAGACACGAACAGATTCAAATGCAGTTTGTCCTTTTTCTATCTATAGTATGAATCCTTCTGATCAGACACTGTACATTTGATGGAAGCATGTGGCTGTGGCAAATGTCCCCCAGGAACAGATCCAAATCAGAAGTTCAATTTGCTTCAAGCTCTTTAAAATGTTCCAGGGGGGCAAGTGGACTGAGTTTCCCGAATTCGTATAGTATCTCTTAAAGCATCGGAATCTACACAAGGAGGCGGGGGGAGGGGGGATGTGAAAGTTGAAAAAAGCACAAGTTTGTTTTTAAAATTATCTTGATTTTTAATGAGAGGCATATTGTTAATAAACTTTTTTTTAAAAAAGTTGCTTCATCTCTTAGACCCATAATTCCTTCTTTTCCTTTCTTTTCAGTCTCTTTGGTGTGCTGTGTCCCTGTGCTGTGGAGTTAGGCCAGCGTACAGTTCCTAGCTCCAGTTCCTATTAGCTCTGAGGCTGATTAATCTCGGGGACCCTCAGTTCTGTCTTCAGTAAAACGGGGATAATACCATTTCCCTCAATAGTTACCTGTGAGGCTTACTTTTGATGGCAATGCAATTGCATCATACTCATCAAATAGGATCCTACTTAGAGATTAAAACGTACAGGCAAAACATAGATGAATGTCAAAAGCATTCTACTAAATGAAAGAAGCCAGGGTCAAGGCCATAGACCAGTGGTTCTCAACCTTCTGGCCCTTTAAATACAGTTCCATTCTAGTCAAAACCTGGTGTTGCCCAGAAGGTTGTTCTCAACCTTCTGGCCCTTTAAATACAGTTCCTCACGTTGTGACCCAACCATAAAATTATTTTCTTTGCTACTTCATAACTGTAATGTTGCTACTGTTATGAATTGTAATGCAAATATCTGATATGCAGCATGGTCTTAGGCGACCCCTGTGAAAGGGTCGTTCGACCGCCAAAGGGGTCGCGACCCACAGGTTGAGAACCGCTGCTATAGACAATGTGATTCCCTTTATATTGCACTTGGAAAGGCCCAGCTGTGGCGCCAGTGGTCAGGGTGGAAATGAGCACTCACTGTGATGAGACCGGAGTGTTCGCCGGGTGAGGAAAATAGCCCGGATCCTGGTTGTGGTGGTGGTCACATGACTGTATACATTTGTCAGTCCATAGAACAGCATAGCTTAAATGTGTGAATTTTACTATGGAAACTGTATGCCAATAAATTTAACTGCACCCCCCCCCCCCCAGAGTAATGCATAAAAAGTTTAAGAGCAAAGGTTACATCAATTGGAAGTGCCTGGCATGATTGCCCATAAACGTATTTTTGGTCATCTCTTCTCTATGTTTAAATACAGTCCACCTTGGAATGTAACTCTTTATTATCTACTTCCTCCTTTTCCTCTTGTAAATGGATTTTGCTCTTTCACAAAATGTCAATGGCCAATAATATAAAGCAAATCCCGTGTTTTCTTCCATCTCTTCTGATGTTTTTAAAATGTTTCACAGTGTCTCCTTTTGATACCTTCTGCTTTTCTAGACTTTGAGGACCAAGGGTTTATTCACAGGCTCTTTTTCCTTTTCTGTCCATAAATATATGAATTCCTCCAAGTTGTGTATCTAGTTCATTCCTTTAGCTTTCTTTTCATTCATACCTGCTTTCCTACAGCTTCAACCATGAGTGACTGTCAAAGGATGTCCCTCTATGTATCTGTCAAAACAAAGTCAAACATCAAATCCAAATTTTATTTACCTGATGGGCAGCGCTGATTCTAAAAATAATACTTAATTTATTTTCCAACTAAAAAAATGCCCCAGAATTATTTATTCTTAAGCCAGCATTTTCTTAATAATTTCATGTGTCACACATATCATTTACAGGGTCTCGCATGATACTGTGAGTGCCTGTAAACGTCTTGTTTCTGGAGTTTCCATGCTGCTCCAATGATGTGTCATTCTCTGAGCAAATTCCTCCCTGTTTCGCACTATGGTGAGGTTATATTTTTATTTCAGATAAAGCAAGTTTTCCTCATTACTTGTCTTTTTCACTCCTTCTTCTTGGCTAATTTTGTCAGTGTATTCCTCCAGATGAAAGCTAGAATTACATTGTGAGGTTTCCCATAAAGGGATTATGATTGCATTACTTATATAAATTAATTTGAGTGCAAATAGCATCTTGACAAAATCAAATCTTTCTTTCCAGTAACATTTTTATTTCTGTGTTTATTGAAGTTTTCTTGATGCCCTTCAGAAAAGTTGTGCAGTTTTCTTCATGTGAGCTCTGTTCATTTGGCTAAATATTCTGACCGTGCGTGTGTTTTTCTGCTGGTATGAATAGTGAGAGAGAAACGTTTTGACCTGATTTTCCCTGCTACATAGGAAAGGAATTCCCTTTATTAGTTCAATGATATTTTAGTTCATTCTCCTAGCTTTTTTAATTCTACAATTATATCAATTTTAAATACCAATAATTTTATTTATTTTCAAGAAATTTGCCTCATTCCTTTTTGATTGGACCAGAACTTCCAATAAAATGTTCAATAAAAGTGGCCCAAGAACTCTTCATCCTAGACTGATTGTTTAATGATAATACCTCTAGTATTTCCTCAGTAAGCCATTAATGGTTAGTTCAATTTTCTAAAAATATTTTGTTAAATAATCATCTCATTCTAGCTTACCTGATTTTTTCTAATGAAGTATGATTTTTTTTCCGGAATACTAGTTTTTGTAACTTTGAAGATACATATCTCTGTCCCCTCCTCCCCTTTCACTTGGTGAAATAAAGATTTATGATGTGTATGAGGGAGGAAGTAGGAGGAAACATGTGATCTCATCCAGATATTATTTATTATTCAAGCCCCCAGAGCTCATAAGATGACAAAAGAGTGTAAATGTCATCAGAATCCCAAAATATGCACGAACAAGCTGAACACTTTTACCTACAACCTATCACATCACAGTACTAATTTTTATGTATTACAATATTGATGTTAGACAGTATGCATCCAACAATGCAAATTGATTGTAAAATGAAATAGCAAATATTGTAAAATATATATGCTTTCTTAAGATTAAGAAAAATGTTAAACAATTGCTAAAATCATACTCAAATCCATTGATGCAAGAGGGTCTGAGACATTTGAAGCAGTGCAGTGTTCGGAGAAGAAAGCATCCCAACGGGGTGCGGACACTAACTGCATTTAAGGGCGAACACCCTGACACTCTGGGTCAAAGGCCTTGGAAACGAATGGAGTCCTACAGAAATCTTGCCTAAGGGACTTTTCATGATAATTATGAAAATGTGATAATATAATTTTATTGGAGAAGTATTATTCAATATTTTTTAGCATTTGACTCTTTTTAATTTTATTCTAGACATTAGCTCATAGTTCCAATTCCAAGCTACATTTTGTTAGATACGTACACAAATTTATTTCTGTATATAGATAAATTACATTGGAGAAGTATTATTAAATATTTTTTAGCATTTGACTCTTTTATTTTATTCTAGACATTAGCTCATAGCTCCAATTTCAAGCTACATTTTGTTATATACGTACACAAATTTATTTCTGTATATAGATAAATTACCAATAAAATTTTAATTAAAAAAAACTACTTACTACAAAAGTATGGCTCCTGTTTTAACTGAATTGACTTTGAAATATCAGCTCCTATCATCCTGATATAATGAAGACCTCTTGGACACTAATATTGAGGAATCTGTATATTACTGCAATGGGCCCTACTTTCTTTTGGTATAGTATTCTTTTAATACTCTGTAGGATACTAGTTGCTGGAATTATATTTTAAAATTATTTTAGTTGTTACAAAATGTAAGCTAGAAAAATTTTAATTTTTAAAGATTTGTTAGCATAAAATAATTAGTATAGAATATACTGATCTTATATTGAAGAATTAATAATATAGTAATTATGTACTATAGTAATTAGTATAGGGTAGTATATGTCTTGGTATGCATTATATATAGAATAACTGTTTATTTACTAAAAAAAATGAAATTAGTTTGTAGTTTTTGTTTGCGTGGTATCCTTGTCAAATGTCAACATCAAGATTGTACTGGCTTTGTCAATTGAGAAGCTTACAACCTTTTGCAATACTTTAACAGTAAAGATATTACCTACTACCTTTCGTATAAAAATTTGAAATAATTTACCATAAAATTACTAGAATTGTTCCATTGTATTTAACAGTAATTCTTTGCTAATTGCAAAATTTTCCATAATTATTAGATGATTTACAAGTCTGCTTTCTTTACATCAGTTTTGGAAATTTGTACTTTATTAAAATTTTAAGCTTTATGGATATGCATAGTATATCTATTAAATTTCCCAAAATGTATGTCAGTGGTGAACTCTGACAAATTTTGTGTAATTGTGCTTTCTCTAATTTTCTAATGACTAGGCATACTGGTATTTTGTTTCTTTTGCTCAATAAACTAGTGAATGTATTAAATGTACAATTCATGTATTCTACTTTATTTATAAGACATTACGTAGCATTCCTTTCAAAAATATTTTTAGCATTTGTATTTAGATTTGTGTTAGATTTATAATTATTTTTATTTATTTATCTTTAATTGGCTTCAGCATTCACAGAATCTTTCAGGAATACAATATTCTTAAACTTTTAATTTTCTTTTAACTCTCTGTTAGGTTAGGTGGCTCAGGAGGCGGCTCAAGAAATAGAGAGTCCAGTGAATCAGAAAAGAAAGGAAAGGAAAAGGTTTATTTCTGTGTCCCCGGGAGACCCACGTACCCCCAAAGACAGGGCACTTGGATTCACACCAATAGGGTGGGGGGCGCTTTCTTTATACTGCGGTTGGGTGAGGGGCGGGGACACGAGCTGAGGTATTCAGTTGAGGAAGTTTCAGCTGCAGGGGGGATCAGCAAGGTATTCAGGAATGAGTCAGTATCTGTGTGGGGGTATGTGGATTCAGGGAGGAGAAGAAGCTATCTGTGTCTGGCACGTTGATCTGTGAGAAATTCCAGGGGGAGTCCATTGTCTCATCACATGTCTGCATGTATCTGATCCTGGGCTCTCTCCGACCTAACACTCTCAGTGTATTGAATAGACTTCAATGTTTTTTGCAAAAGAGGACATGGGTATTAAATTTCTTAAGCCTTTATACTATTTTAGATTGCCTTTATTTTGCTTTCACAGGTTAAATACAGTTTTTTAAAAAATACAAACGCGTAATTCCCTTTGGTAACTTTTCCCCCCATTAAAACTGTTTTCTTGCATTTAGTGTTACTGAAAATAACTTGACTTATTTACCCTCTAGAATGATAAACTTTTTTGTTTTGTTTTGCTTTCTTGAATCTTTTTAAATTCAGTTTTTGTTGTTGTTGTTTTTTAAACAGCAACAACACAACAACTGTCATGATCTATCTGGCAATGCAAGGGATCCTTCTTGCAAAGAAGTCTGCCAAAAAGGAAACAGAGGCCAGGACACGTTTTGCTTCTGTAGACACGCATTGTTGTTTGCATTTGTTCTTTGCTCTGTAAACTGGCTCATCCATCATCATTTCTACCATCCCTTCTCATCACTCAGCCCTTTCCTTTGCACTCCCTCCGAGTCTACACCAGGGCCACTGAGATTTTGGGCTGGGAAGGAGTTTTCTTGTGCCTTCCTAGTCTGGAATTGCTACAAATTCCTGGGTTCCAAACACAGTTGTCGAATAATTCTTCTGTTTTCTGCTCGTTTCTCTCCCCTATTGTGCATTCCTGGTTGCCGGGGTTCTTGTCCCAGCATCAAGAAGGGTTCAGGAATCTGGAGAAGGGGCTGTGCGTAGATGACATAGGAATCCAGAGACTAATAAAGGATCCGGAGATGAGATATAATTTTGAAAGGCGTTGGGGGTCAGAGGACCTTCAGCTAAAGGAACTGAAGACCCAAGATCTTCAGTCTAAGGTCTTAGGTTCTGTCCTCCCCAGGACCCCATGCTTTTTATTAACACAACTTGTCCTGAGGCGAGGGGGAGATAATACACTTCAAAGGATAAGGTTTCAAAGGGTACAGAGGCATTGTCAGAATGGGGGAATTAGCCTAGGGCTGTTCAGGTGTTTGGCCAGTAGGAGGCAATAACATGTAGATTAAGATGCCCTTTAACTGTCTGGCGGCCACAATCAGTTTCCTATTCAGGTTGGGGGAAATGCCTTTAGCCATTCCCAACAGGTGACTACATGTGTGACTCAACCCTGTTGAGTCCCCAAGTCTCATCAACCTTTTGATGAAACTCTTGAAATTATGACATGCTGGAACTGGTTCCCAGCACCTGTGATGACCTGGCTGCCCAGGTCCCACAGAAGATACAAACCACCCTGTCACATTTCTGACTTACATACGGCAACAAACCTCAGGTGCCCTCCTCTTGCTTCTTCCCACCTGTACCACCGAGTCCACATCCCCAGCCGCAGCTGCTCCTCCGTCCCTCTCCCTCCACCTCCACGCTCCCCTTCTGCCTAATGGCACAGCACAGGCACATGCCTTCACTTGCAGGGTCATGTTGGCGATCGTGGAAGTGGGAGCTCCTGCCCAGCTATCTCTCCGGAGCTTTGGATTCCTATCTCCAAATCCGTGTGGGGCATCGCACAGATCATTCCGATTCCTCGCATCATAAATTTAACTCAGCATCTTCTCACCGCTCAGCTGATCTTTAGAGTAGATGGCAGCACTACCCCTAAGGTACCAAGGCCAGAAAAACCTAGGGTGGTTGTCCCTGAATCATCCGTCCTCCTCCTCATGTATGTTATACAATTAAAAATAGTTTTTCTTGTAATTTTTAATTATCAGTAAATACCGTCTATTTATCTCCATTTCTGTATTGTTTAGGCATCATTTCAGGCCCTGATCATTCCTGAATATGACCATTTTATATGGTTCTGTTTCTATCTTTCCTGCTTCTAAACAGTTCTTCACACAGCAGTGGAATAATGGTTCTAAGTATCCTGTGGCTTTATATTGAGCTCAAGATAAATTCTTTGTTTCTTAATGTGCCTCACAAGGTGATTTATGTTCTGGTCTGTCCCCCTCTAGCATTGCCCTCCTTGTCCCGCCCTCTCACTCCCACCAGCCCCTGTCCCTGTTCACCTCACACTTGGAAAATCCTCTTGTCCATCCTGTCTGACCTACTGGACTTCCATGCTTTACTGTGTCCAATCACTATTTTCTTGGATATGTATCCTCTTTTGCCATTTACCAAATTAACCCCTACTTATTTATTAGGTTTAAATTTGGATGCCACTTTACCTAGGACCTCATCTCTGACAAAATCATCAAACCTCCCCAGTTTGCATTGTGTTTCTTCTGTGTGTTTTTGTAGTGGTCTACAATTCTCCTTTTAGAAAATTTACTTCATGAGACACATAAGAGCTTGTTTATTTGACCATATCTCTCTTTATTCCAGCAGTTCTCAACCTGTGGGTCGCGACCCCTTTGGCGGTCGAACGACCCTTTCACAGGGGTCGCCTAAGACCATGCTGCATATCAGATATTTACATTACGATTCATAACAGTAGCAACATTACAGTTATGAAGTAGCAACGAACATAATTTTATGGTTGGGTCACAACATGAGGAACTGTATTTAAAGGGCCAGAAGGTTGAGAACCACTGCCTTAGGCTGAACCTTTATGGAGGCAGCGGTTATGTATATGTGTCCTATTGTGTGTGTTTTTTTTAAAAAATATGCTTTTTAAAATTGATATTAGAAAAAGAAAAAGGGAGAGGGAGAGAGAGGTAGAAACATTGATGAGAGAGAATCCTTGATTGGCTGCCTTCTGCACACCTCCTACCGAGGAATCGAGCCTGCAACCCAGGCATGTGCCCTGACTGACCTTTATGGAGGCAGCGGTTATGTATATGTGTCCTATTGTGTGTGTTTTTTTTAAAAAATATGCTTTTTAAAATTGATATTAGAAAAAGAAAAAGGGAGAGGGAGAGAGAGGTAGAAACATTGATGAGAGAGAATCCTTGATTGGCTGCCTTCTGCACACCTCCTACCGAGGAATCGAGCCTGCAACCCAGGCATGTGCCCTGACTGGGAATTGAACCAGTGATCTCTTAGTTCCTGGTTGATACCCAACCACTGAGACACAGTGGCCGGGCAATGTCCTGTTGTTTTTATTGTGACTCCCAGAGACCGCTAATGCCTGAATATACAATTACATAATAAGTATTTGTTGAATCAATTAATCTTAACTACAAACTATTTTCCAAACATCCACTCATCCTCTGAGTCTTCAGAATGTTGTTTCCTGTGTCCCGTTCTGCAGTATTTTTTCATACAGTGCATTATTTCCTCTTTATGAATCTAGGAATGAAGTGGGTCACAGTCAGATGCATCTTAGAACACGTAGCTGTCCTCTGCCCAATGCACTGTCCACTTAGATGACCAGCTCTACATCTGGAGAGAAGGCTGCTGTTCACTCTACAACTTCAAGTACAACTCTAGGGTCTGTTGGAAATTCTTGCATGATTCCAGTGAACTAAGGTAGGACCCTCTCCTACTCTCAGGCCCCATTCTCTGAGCCCTTAAAACAGTAGGCTATTGCAGAAACCACAATTCCCAAAACAAGCGACAGCCAGGACTCCCCTCTTGAGTACGCAACCTTACTTGTCCTTCCTTGTGGTGACTCATTCGGCTGCCTTTCACTGTTCTGTTCCCACTCTTACCTTTGTCATACTGTTTCCTGCAAGCTCTTGACTCTTTAACAATATAGAAAAATAAGGGGGTGTTGTAAGGAGGGTACATGTGGGCTGATAGCCTCCATTTTTACATGTTTGATAGGAAAACAGCTGCAAACTTTAATGGGAACATAGTTCTCTAAGTCAAGAAGCCAGATTTCACTGGTGATGGTGTTTGCTGGCAGGAGGGTTCTCTGTCCCCTTTTTCAGGTACATTGAATATGTATCATTTCTCCCCCACAATCCAGTTGCTTTAGTGTCATAATTAGTGGGTGTCATAATTAGTGAGGTGATCACAGCGTAAGGTATAAAAATCTTGAATTATACAGCTGAAACGAATATAACTAATAAAATACTGGGTAGCAACTATACTAAAATTAGCAAATGATTCTGTGTATTTCTCTGAACAAATGTGTAATCTGAATCCATATATGTTGCTGTTTCCCCCCAAACTCCAAAGGAACGGCATCTCTCATAATTATAACTAACTGCGCATTGGCAAAAAGTTGGCTTCTCCTCGCTTTTTGCAAGCTCAGGGCTGGATTTGACCTAAGTTTGTCCCATCCGGTAGCTGCAGTGGCGGTGAAGGTAAGGGACCTGTGGCATGACAGCAAGGCCTACCTGTAGTGCCAGTGACATCACTAGTGCGTGCTCAGTGGCTGTGATTCCCCATTTCATCACACTGACTAGACAGGGTGCAGCGGTTCTCAACCTGTGGGTCGCCAACCTGTGGGTCGCAACCCCTTTGGGGGTCGAACGACCCTTTCATAGGGGTCCCCTAAGACCATCAGAAAACACATATATAATTACATATTGTTTTTGTGATTAATCACTATGCTTTAATTATGTTCAATTTGTAACAATGAAAATACATCCTGCATATCAGATATTTACATTACGATTCATAACAGTAGCAAAATTACAGTTATGAAGTAGCAACAAAAATAAGTTTATGGTTGGGGGTCACCACAACATGAGGAACTGTATTAAAGGGTCGCGGCATTAGGAAGGTTGAGAACCACTGGCTATGGTGTGGACTGACTATATTCTCACTCCTGGCCTCCCTGTGTTATCTGGGTTTCTGAGCCCAGTTCTCCAACCTTCTTATTGATTCAGAAAGCTACCTGACTCCTTCCAATGGATTCTTGTTTCTACATGAGTTAGCCAGAGTTGATGTCTACTGTTTGCAGCTGAGAATCCAAACTGATGTAAGTACTAAGCACGGGACCTAGGGAGGAAGAGGAAGGGGCCGGGTTCCAGGAATCTAGCCAGCAGGAGCGAGCTATGGGCATCGGTTCTGTGTTTGTCACCAGAGTGCCTGACAAAAAAGCAAACTAATAAGCACACAAAATGCTGGCTACCTCGGGCCCCTCCATTTGTTTACATTACTGAGAAAAGAACGTGTTAGTTGTTCTCTCATCATTCTGTTTCCAGAGGCTTTGCTTTCCTTAACTCTTCTTCATGAAAATGAACACAGTTGTCCCTTTGGGAGAAAGTTGTGCAGATAAACCTGAATTGCATAAGAAGACCCACTTTGATGATAAAACATATGAGATTGTTGTAGCTGTGATTTTTAAAAAGAGTAGGTTTGACTTATTGATTCTGTGAAAGCAAAAACTGGTAAAGAACTACACAACCAGGCAACTCACCTCCCATAAATAAATACAAGACCCTAAACAAAGTGGTGGGGAGGGAGGGGAAGGGAGGTGTATTGTTCTGGAAATAAACTGAATTTTCATCTAAAGCAAAGCATAGCTGTCAGTTGTGGAAATATACAACAAACTTATAAAAGAAAGAAAGAGTGAGGGGAAGTTGCTATTCATAGTATTATTTACTCTAGATATAGAAATATGTGAAAATATACAAGCTGAATTTTTATAGAAATACAAAAAGCTCCTCATGCAATTTTAATAGTTATAATTAGCCACCTTAAAAACTTTCTTTTAGCTCTTAGTTCATTAAAGGTACATGTTTTTAAATGACATATTTTTAAATCTTTTAGCCTAAAATATTTATTTCATCATCTTTCCTAATTTCTAGTGAAATTTCATTTTGTTTCTTCCTTTTTTTTTTCAAGCACACATTATATAATCACACTTTTTTATTCAGAGGAAAGTAAAAATTATATTTTATAAACAAAAATCATACTGAATACTTTACAATATAATCTTCATCTTAATTATTTATAATGTAATATGCAGAATAAGATGTGTATTAATGAAGTCTGACTAAATATTCACAGTTTGGGAATACCTGGGTTCATTTGCTAATGCTTTTCAAAAATATTAAGCACAAAAATACTGTTCGTTTTAACTAAATGACTGCAGTACTCAGAGGCCCCCGCCAAAGCCTGCACTGTGGTGAGTAACCTTGAGGGTAGCTCAGTCCTTCATATTAATACACATGAAGTGTCAGGACAGCCCAGGTGAGGGCACCGGGCACCGCAGCAGGTTGGTGGCAGATCACCTGGTGATACCTGTATCTTGTGAGGGTGGGTTATCCTGAACCTGGTCAAATGAGTGGCGTGAGCTTCAGGAATGCACTCCACACCTCCTAAGAGAAGCAGCAGCAGACTCCTGATCCATGGGCTGGGTTTGGCTTATAGGTGTGTTTTGCATGGACTGCCCAGGGAGACAGTGAAAATACTCTATATGATACCTTAACGATGGAGGCTTGTCATTATACACTGTCCAACGCACAGAAAGGACCACAGCAAGAGGAACCCCTAATGGAAACGATGGACTCAGGGGTGATGATGTGTCAATGTAGGTTCATCAGTTGTGACAGGTGTCCCACTCTGGTGGAGGATGGTGATAAGAGAAGAGGCTATGCATGTGTGGAGAGGAGAGTATATGGAAAACTCCCCCCTCCCCCAAATTAGAAAGGATTGCTAGCATTTTAAAATCAATAACTTGTGTTATGGGTTGAATTGTGTCTCCCAAAATGCATACATATGTTGCAGTTCAAACCTCCAGTACCTTAGAAAGTGATCTCATTGGGAAATAGATGCAGATGTCTTGACTTTGCAAAGGTGAATCACGAAGATACTGGAGTAGAGCGGACTCCTATGCACTACGACTGATGACGTTATCAAGGGGGGCATTGGGACACAGGCATGTACACAGTGAGAACTCCGTGTGAAGATGCGGGCAGAGATTGGGGTGATGCTTTCTGCAAGCCAAGGAGTGCCAGCATCTGCCAGGAAACCACCGGAAGCTGGTGAGAGTCATGGACCAGATTCCCTCTCACAGTCCTCGGGAGGAGCCCTCGCTGCGACACCTGGACTTAGCCTTGCAGCCTCCAGAGCTGTGAGACAATACTTCTCTGCTGTTGAGGTCACTCAGCCACGTGGCCCTCGGAATCTAGCACAGGTTGCCTATGAAAACCCTGGGTCTCCAGCTTGTCTGGAAAGTAGCCAGATTTGGTAACACTCAGCTGATGAGCTGGAACAGAGTAGTGGCTGCCCCCTTCCCCTGGGAGTGTCTGCAGTTCACCAGAGCCCAGGCCAGTCCATTATTATAATGTAAGTTGCCTGCTTGGTGATGCCTGATTCCACCCCAAAGGAGAATGGGTCAGGAAGAACTTAAACATATTGTGACAAATACAGTCTCTTGTGATCTTTGAAAGCAAACAAAGTAGAAGTATTTGAGTGTAAAGAAAAGAAAAGAAAAGAAAAAATACAATAAGAAAACAAAATGGCTACCCAGGGAGTTTTCTGATAACCACAAATTTTAAAGAATTCTTATAAAATGAAAAATATAAAACCAGAAGCAAATGTGGGTAAGTTAAATGTAGCTATGATAAAGATGCAGGAAGGACCCTCAGATCCCCTGCTGAAGAGTTTTTGGAACAAGAGGAAGACATAAACGGTGTCTCAACTGCTTGAGGGAGTCATTTCTGCTGAAAGACAGGTCTGGAGAAGGCACTACAGAGAGGACCCGGGAGAGACCTGCATCTGGTTCGAGGGACTGCTTCTCCACTCTGAGCACGTTAAAGCCATGAAGTCAAGACAAATTACATCCCCAGATTCCCAGGGATGTTGATCTCAGAACTGCTGCTGATGACCCTTGAGGAATAGTAGGGGTTGAGTAAGGATCTGAAAGACTGGAAATGGACAATACCATCACGGCTTTCAAAGAGAGAACACGGAAAAGCTTTAGAAAATACAGACCATTTGCCTGAGAGAAATAATTAAGTAATTATAACTCAAGTGTGTTTGTTTTGGAAATAAAGAAAAAAAGTGATTAGGGCTTGGGAATATTTAGAAATAAGAAGTCAGGCAATGGAGGCACCAGGGAGGTGGCCGACCTCCTGCTACTCTCTGCTCCTGTCACTTTCCCGAGGTGCCCTGGGCTCCCTTTGTGCTGAACACAGCTAGCATGCTCCTGCTCAGCAGCCTCTGCGCCACCTGCTCATTCCTTCCAGAACACCCCCCCCGAAGGGATCTGCCAGCCTTGCCGCTGCTTCCTGCCAGGTTCTATTCTGTGTAGCCTTCTCCAGGCTTTCCCATGACCCGATGTAAGTTTGCAGCCCCACTCACCCTCTCTCTGCCCTGTGCTGGCTTCATTTTTCTTCTTAGCCCTTATCATTTTTTTTTATTTAATAAACATGACATGCATGTGCCAGTCAATTGTGCCAGTCACTGTCCCAGAGGCTTTTACATATGGAGTATTTAATCCTCTAATACCACGAAGGGGGAAATACTAGCGTATTCCCATTTTGCAGTTGGAGAAACCGAGGCATGGAGGAGTTGTACTTACATTGTGATTGGTAAGCTGTGAAGTCCTGTCTGAACAGGACAACTGGCTCTGCTCGGCTGCCACTATCTAATGTATCTTGTATTTATATATTCCATTTTTGTCCCCACAAATATGTAGGCTCCATGAAGGCAGGATTTTGCTTTCTTTCTATTTTACTCTTCCTCTTAGAATAAGGTGTAGCATACTGTAGATGCTCAATAAATAACTTGTTACACGAACACAATGTAAAGATAAGAGGCTGGAAATGTAAGAGTCACCCCTGTGGAGTAAGATTCTTCTCTCATTGAGAACTGGGAGCGAAGGCTAACACTCCTTGCATCCAGGCCCTGGCAGAGTGCCTGCTTTATGTAGTGAGAGAACAGAGGGAAGAGAGAGCTGGAAGGAAATCAGGAAACGTGAGGTGCTTGGCAGAAGATGAGCTGGAGTCACTGAGCATCCCGAAGGCCCAGAGAAAGGTTCATCGGGAACGAGAGAGTAGCCCATTGTTAAAGGAAGACAGAGAAAATCTCATTGAATTATGCAGTCAACTAGTTCATTTCTGAGCTACCAGTTAAATAGTCTGTGATAAAAATTGGAAAAAAAATCAATTGCAAAATATCTATGAAGCCTTACCCATAGTTGAGCCACTTTGGTAAGTGCTATGAGGCTTTTACCGAGAAGTTTCAGAAACCTGCCAGCTGTGACAAGGGTTCTGGGGAGAATCTGGGGAGCATGGTATTAAGTAGAAAAACCGATAACAACAAAAGAGGATGACACAAGTGAGAAACAGCATCAACTTCCACATGGTTAGTATCAAAAGGTAAACGCAAGGTGAGTGTGAGGCCACGGTAGGCTGGCAAAATACATTTCTGGAGACCTCTGTCTTCATGAGCATGTGTGTGTCTTCATGAGTACAATCCACGTTAGCCAATCAACAAATGATGGGATTCCCAAAATAAATAGGTGTAAGGAGAATATGAATAACCAATATCAATAGGCACCAACCTAATCCTGCCTAATGCTGCTAGTGTTTGAAAGAAACATGTTCAGATCCCTAATCTATTGGGGAATATTATCATAATGTGGGTTTTGAAATTTTTAAGAAGACCTCATAATTAATTCAATCACCATTTTGCATTGCATTCCCACTTGTAACCTGCATTTTTGATTTCAAACTCCTACTATATAGCTGTCATTCTGATCTAATGAAATGTCTCTTACTGAGGAAGAGAGGAAATTTTCAAATGTTGAGGCGACAGAGAAATGAGGGCTGAGACATGTGTCTGTGGCTGCAATTTCACCATGGTAGACTAATTGCAGGGGCCTGTGGGTATGGATTGATGTTGCTGAGTAGTCAGCCTTTACTGCCATCACTTTCAGGGTAATTTGCATAGCATGGCTCATAGTGTTTTATGATTTTTCTTTTAAAAATAATCCTACTTGTTAGTCACTAAATCTATTTAACTCTTCTGCTGCTGCTGAGACTTCGAGGCACGCCTGTGAATCCGGTGCACGTCTCTCTTGCTGGGTGGGTGCCAAGGGATTTGAAAAGGGTGTCCCAGCTGCTGCCGTTCACATACCCAGGGAAGACTAGCATAGTAGGGTGTTCTCCTTGGGAAGCAGACCCTGAGGCAGAGATGATGTCCGGAGGTTGACTGGGGAACGCTCTTGGGATCAACACCTGTGCAAGAGGAGGCAGCAGAACAAGACAGGGAGACGTTGGTGTACAGTACAGTCTCCATGGAAACCTAGACCAACCCGCAAGGGAATTCTGAAGATGAGATGGTGCCTGGAGTTGGCCCAAGTTGTGGCAAGAGGGCTGGGCTTTTGTACCCCAGGCAGTGACCAGTCACTGGGTGTGCGATGCCCTAGGAAGGGGTCATGACCTTGTGTGATGCAATCAGCCAGGGGAGTCCTCAACCTGACTGACCACAGAGGACTGTCTACCAGGACACTCCCAGCAGGTGGAGAAATAAGTCTTTCTTTCCCGAAGGGGGCGGTCCTGAGTGGCACAGCACAGGATCCACCATAGTCATCATATTTCTCCTAAAAACAAAGACTCAATCAGGCACAGCCTAAGCAGCAGGGTGTGACTTCTGAGAAGGTCTTTCTGTGGAATATTCGAGAATCTGCTCTCCACTGCCTAATAATTTAATGTAGCATTCGTCAGTGAAATATATTCTGTGACAATAATAATGTAAATGAAATCTTTGCAAATTTTAGAAATTCATCTCACATCTGAGAAAGTGACCAGCTTACTAATGCAGGTTTATATATAAATGTATTGATATTTCTATTTCAACCAAACTTAAGTCCTGAAGCGTAGTGTTTGCAGTCTTTTTGGATTAGAGATGTTTTTCAAGGGACTTATGAGGTTAGATTTTTCCTGGTTATAATACTGATTTTCTTGTATTTCACTAACAATAATTTGTATAGTGTGAAGTATATTTCCCTGTATAATTTTAGAGTTCTTACCCTTTTTAAGTCAATAAAATTACTGTTTGGGGACATTTCTAAAGAAAACAATGGAGAGAGAGTTTTGAAATGACACATCAGCCAGCGAGGCATCGGATCCATACCTGCTGTAGTCCACAAAGCGCACCTGCTCGCCACCTGCAATCTTGGCATTTGAGTCGAGGGGACACGTGGGAAGTTAGCACAGTCGAAGGCTTAGGACACGGCTCCGACTGAAACACAAACAAAGGGTACTCGGGCAGGCGCAGCCGGGCCCTGCAGCAGTGTGTCTGAAGGTTACGCTTTATGTTTATTAGCTCCATCCAGATGGCGTTTTATGTCCTTAATAACTTTGCCCCTGACTAAGCCATGAACCTACCATTTGACAAACACAGTCGGAAATGTCTATCAGCAGAAAAGTCATATAATCAGAGCCATCACGCACCACCCAGCATACATGGGGCGGAGGCCGCTCCCTCCTGTATGCCGATGCCTATAGCTGTTTGTTGACAAACACATCCAGCGTTTCCAAACGGAATCTAAATTCCAGGAGCACCTGGGATGCCTCTCACAGGGCTTCACAGTTACGCTAATATTTTATAAGAGAAACAACTTTCATTGTGAGAGTTCACACTGCTTTGATGCATATTTATTCACCTTTGTATGTCCATAAAAATGAGTGTAGGTACGTATTAATATTCCAGCGTTCCACACACAGACTGAAGAACGGAGGTCCAAGGCCATCCAGGGAGGTCCCTGAAATCCTGGCTTTCCTTTTTCTGGCTCAGCCTACACACCAGGTTCCCGCTGCTCTTCGGGAAAGTCAGACTTTCTTCTGGGTGACGGTCATTATGTCACCGACTAAATTCTGCTTCCAAATATCAACTTCCTTGAGGGTAGCTGTTATATTTTACTTATCTGAGTCTCTTTCAGAGCACCAGTTTTAGACATTGGATATATGTTTTGCGGAGTTTATTGAAACAATTTACTGCTTTCCTCATTAAACTAAGGTCTTCAACTCCCTAGTAAAACGTGAACAAATTATTTCTAATATAAACTATTTTTCTGCATTATTATTTTGAGGATTTCTCAGCAGGACCAAACATTCTTAAGTGGAATTCCTTTAGAAATGAATTTATATCAGGGAAGTAGGAAACATGGTGTGTTTAGTTTCTAGTTTTAAATTTAAAACACTTAGTGTAATTAATGCTACTTAGTTTTTTAATTTCAAATCCCTATCTTTTCCTCTCTCCTTCCCTTTCTTTCTTCCCTTCTGCCTCCATTTTTTTTAATTTAATAAACATTTATTGAAGTCTCTAGTATGTATCAAGAACTGTGCTATCTCTTGGGCAGGCACATAAACATTTAAGAAAATTGTCAGTGTTCAAATTTCTCTTAAAACATTTGTTTTTTTCAAAAACACACATCACAAATGTAAACATCTATGGTGTGCCAGACACTCTGATACCCATTTCCTACTTTATGCCCCCCCCCTTTTTTTTAGCCTTGGGAAACTTTTTTTTTGTATATTCTCATATTCCCTCTAAAACAATCTAAAACCTAACAAAACACTACGATCACAATCATGCTAGCTAAACTTCAAATTACATTCATACCTTTTAAAAATTGTACTAAAATAAGAAAACACTGTCTTTCACTCCATAGTTGTCTGTATTTTAGAGAACTTGGCTTAGAACCTAAGGCACAGACTCAGAAATCATTTTAAGGGGCAAATCCTCCTCCTTAGAACCAAGTAGACAACTGTTCACACACTTAACTAGCCAACACCAGCCAGGATGCATTTTTAAAGGATTGGAGTTCAAGTCTAGGGAATATTTGAGAATGAAAGAGGTTAAAAACATGACAATATAGTCTGGGGTAAGATTGAAATCTCCCTCCTTAGGGACTGTCAGGGAAGGAATAGGAATGTGTCTTCCTTGTACTGTTTATGTAAACTTGACAGCGAAAGGTTATTTCCTTCCTATTTGCTCTGTCGTAGCCTCATCTATGACTTACAATTGAATAATGCTTAAGCACTTGTCCAGGGCTGCTCTTTGACAAAATTTAGGAAACGAAACCACTTGAAAATCTGTTGTAGAGAGTGATTAAGTTTCTGCACCCAATTCCAATAGATGTGTGGGTTTTTTTTTTCCCCTCGTGTCAAACAATTCTCTAACACCTACAATTTAGCTCAATTTGTGTACTGTCTACCTGGAGGTAGCAGCAAATACCACAGGTTAAGGACTCGGTTCCACAAGACTTCCTCTTCCCCAATTTAGATGTCAATAGCAAATCCCATGTTGTCACCTGTGCTCCTGACCTACCTGCTGTAGCTAGAAGGTTCCAGGACCCCCTCCTTAAGCTCGCATATTTTACTAGAGGGGCTCACAGAACTCAGAGAAACACTTTGCTTACTAGATCACCAGTTTATTATAAAACCATACAACGCAGGAAGCAGGTGGGAGAGACGCACAGGCCAGGGTATGGGGAAAGGGCTTGGAGCTTCCATGCCTCTCCTCAAATCTTCAGGTGTTCCTCAGCCCGGATGCTCCCTGAACCCTGTTTGAGTTTTTATGGAGGCTTGATTACATAATACGACTGATTCAACCATTGGCCACTAGCAATTAGTTCAACCTCCAACCCCTCTCCCTCCCCTGGAGGCCAGGAGGGTGAGCCTGAAAGTTTCAGCCCTCTAATCACATGTTTGGTTTTCCAGGCAAAGAGCCCCATCCTCCTGGGAAGTCCAAAGGTGACCTCATGAATACAACCAAAGACAACTTTGTTACTCTCTTCACTTAGGAAGTTCCAAGAGTTTTAGGAACCCTTTGCCAGAAAGGGGAAGGGAGACTAAATAGGTATTGCTTATTATACATCAAAACGTCACCGTGTTAGCAGAATAACAGAGTTGAACTCTAAATCACTAATTTTGTGCAATATGCACGCCACAGTAACATAGTAGTGGTAGCAGAACAACCAAGTTATTAGGAAGCCATTTGAGGCAGTGGGACCGAAAGAGATTTCTCATTCTCCTCCAGATGAATGAAAACAGGAACGAGGAGGTGATGCCTCCTCTGTGTTCTGCAGAGCAGAGGCCATGCCCACGGTCCTTTAAGACACAGCTCAGATGAACTTGGAAGACACCCTGTTCAGTGGAAAATGGAGGAGGAGTCCTGTGCTTCCTACCTCTGGTTGCCTTTCCTGGGAGGGGCTGGGGGAAGAAAAGCTTCCTTTAATCTCTTGATGAATTAAAGTCCATTCATTTTACATTTGTGGCTTTACATATGGAAGTGTCATTACCTTGTTATTAAGAAATGCTGTGTTAGACACTTTTTGATTTCAATGCAATACAGCTACTAGGAAAGCTAGATTTTCCCCAGGAACAAATTATTATTAGGTTTCCTCTCCCCACTCACCCCCTGATCTCCAGCAATTCTGTTTTCAGATAACATGAAGACCAATGTATGTGTGTATTTTTTTTCCTACACCATTTTAGTACAGTACATTTAAAAATAATTGATGATACTTTTGTAATTGTATACTTTTCTGTTAAAATAGGATATGTATTTCATCACTCAGACACCTAGTGAATTATAGCTTATTTGGTCTGATAATGAATAAAAAGCTGGTTAAAGCATTTCTAAATGGACTAAAATTAAAGTCAGTGTATACGATATCTAGCTAAATATATGTGTTTTTTAAAGAAATGAGACCAAATAACTATTGAAGTCAGATTTCACAATAAATACTTTTTTTTTCTTGAAGGCTGCCATACAATAAAGTTATAATGGTGCTTGGAAACTTTTGACTTCTAATTGCACAAATAAATAGAGAGATAACCTTATGGTTTCTTAACACCATTACCTTTGTTCATGCTAAAATACAAAATATAATTCTGCATGGGTTATTCAATAACTGCTGATAAAACAACCCTCCTATGTATAAGATGCATATACTTCAAGGCTTTTAAGTTAAATATTTAAATTTAAATGTCACTGTTATTAATTAAGTTTTCAGACACTGCTTAAGTGCTTTTGATTTTAAGGTATAACCTGTGAATATGAAATCAATAAGTTAAGAGGTGAATATACTGTATTATTTCATAAAATAGATATATCTACTTATGTAATGACATTATAAATAGATGTATACATGACATAATATTAAATATGTATAATCCATATGGGAAAATATATGACATATAGTTTATTTTAATGTAAATGAAATTACATTTACCGTATAATACATTTGTATTTATTTACTGTAAAGGTATATTATTTGGTAGCTCATATAATGCATTATAAATTACCATCTAACTAATATTACATAACATTACACTTGGAATGTTTAGAAAGTGTGTTAATAACACTAAACCAGGACAACAGCCTACCATAGTAGTAATATGACTTCTGAAGGCAAATCTCTTTGAATGCAATTTACTTTTTTGTGTTTTATGCAAAGAATAAGTGGCCTAAAAGTGTTGAACTTCCTAGGATCATTTCTCTACCACCTTTTACCAAGGATTAGGAATAGATGAGATCAAAAGCCAGGTTCTCTCCCTCTAAATAATTCTCTTTACTTGCAGACATATGGACAGTGAAAGTATCTGCCCTCTGATACTCAAACAGATACTCTCCAGGAAATGCAAAGTGCTTTTGTGTCTGACCCAGGAAGTCCCACACCACTCACACCAAGAACTGGAGATGAATTAGCTGAATGACTGCGCTTCCCCAAACCTCTTTGCCCTGAGTCAGAGAACAGGCACAGGAGTTGAAGAAGGTACACCTTAGCTAGCCTGCCCCAGGCAGTGTGCCCAAATCACTGTGTGTGGGATAAAGGGACCAGGAAGTTCATCTCATCTCAGCCCTGTGGAGCTGGCGGCGTGGCTTGTCAGAGTTTCTTTCAGCGTATGTGATTGCTCGCTCCACATGCTGCCATTTACAGTACATGGTATACAGTAAATCTATTTTTTGTCAAGATGGGCTGGGTTTTCACAGCTCTGCACATGACATCCACTCACTCTTCTTGGCTCTTAATGCTTCACATGGTGTAGTCTTGATTTTTGGCTGATTGCCTCCAATATGTTCAATTTGGGATGATTTTTAGTGTAGGTTTGTGAAATGATGCCCTAGAAATGTGAAAAACGTATAGGCTTCTTTAAAGGGCCTGCAGGACCCAGTCTGCCTCCACAGGCATCATGTTGAAATGATCATATTCTCTGAAGCATTTGTGACGGGCCCTCTGTGGGCACTGGGCGCGTTCAGGAGGCAGAAGGACCGGAGGAAACCCCACCGGCTGTGTCTGGGGAGTGGGATTGGGAGTGGAGGCGAAGAGATGTTTTGTTTTCATCCTGCAATATATTCATTTGTACTGTTTTATTTTCCCTTGAACCTGGCACTTTGTCTCATTTTTACAATGAAGAAGTTTACGTAAGAGAAAGTAATATTTCCTATGCTCTTGTCCTGGTTAGAAGTATCTCCTGCCTGTCACTCATGTTTTCACAGCACCCAGTTCCATAAGCTTTAACTTGTCAATCTCATTTCTAAACCGTTTTTCTGTGTCCACATGGACATTGGGTTTTTAATTTCCACCATTCATCCTCCCTGCCTCCTTCAACTGCAGAACTATTTCTTCTTGATATGTCACACTTGTTACCTGCATATTATCAATGCAATTGGGGCTCATGTGAGTTGCCCGGGGCTGTTCCAGGAGACACTCCCAATGAAGTGCCTTTTAGAGTTTCCTGGACAGCTTCGGTCAGTTGGGTATGAGTCAGTATTATCCATGCTACTATGTCCCTAAACTAAAGTAACTAGTAGTTTAGTCAAAGACGAAATATGGTGGGAAGCCTAAAGTATGTTTAGCAAGTTTGATGCTTTCATTTTTTAAAAAATATTTGAAACTATCACATAAAAATTGTCTGAAAGAGACTAGAGAATAGGCATGAGGGAAATTCAATATTTAATACTGGATCTCTTTTCCTTCGCTTTCCATTTTTGTTTGATTTCTATTTGAATATTTGTGAGGAAGTTGTGCATAAAAATTTAGTTTCTCTTTACTGTTTCCTGAATCAGATGATCTTAAGAGATGAGAACAGTATAGACCAAAGTAATGAGAAGAGGATGCTGACAAGTGGCAGAAGCTACGTAAACTACTTACTCCACGTTGACTCTTTTGAATGGACCTAAGGGAAATAAATCCTGTAATAAAAAAAATAAATGACAAATCATATTGCAATTGTGGGGGCCTACCATGCCTCACCAGTTGACAAGGGAAAGTGAAAAAGAGGCAGAGTGAGGAGAGAAACAGGAGGAACCAGCCCTACTCTTAAAGGCCCAGGGGTAATCTGCTAATCTCTCATCTGAATGCCTAGGGGGTTGGACTAGCTGTTCTTTAATGTTCTAATTCTAAAATCTCAAGACACTTGGAGTTCCTCATCTGGGGGTGCTCTGGCTCTCAGGACACAGTGCCCAACACAATGGCACTTAATAAAGTACATTAGGAGAATAAACAAGGAACAAGATAAAAACACAATCCCCCATTGAACTAACCCAATCCCTGATTTCAGAGAGTTTACAATCGTTGGGGGAAGAGAGATGGTCAAGAAAAACAAACAAAACCCAAATCCTAGAAAATACCAAACTACAGTGAAAGCGAAGGAGGAAATTAATTGTAAATGGGCATGAAACTGGAGTGGTATAAATATTCTATATTCTGATTGTTGTAGTGATCACAAGAAATTGAATATCTGTGTTAAAGATATAAAAATGTACACTTAAAATAGTTAAGTTTTATTGTTCATAAGTTATATTGCAATATAGCTGGCAAAAAGTTGCCACCAACTTTGTATTTTTAATACTATTTTAAATTAAAAAACTTCTAATTTGTTAAAATTTGCATATACATATATGGCTATATATACAGACAGGCATATGTGCATGTTATCTTAAACAAATATGTAAAAGATGAAAATGTGTATGTACATATATATGCATGTATATATTTTAAGACAATTCTAATTTGTTAAAAATTATATATACTTGTATGTATATATGTAGATACATATGTATGTATATGTACATATGTATTTCATATTTTGAACAAGTGAAATGTAAAACTAGAATTTAGTTGCTCTCGAAAAACATATTTAATGAGAGCAATAAGTCCCAAATACATTATGCTTGAGAAAAATCCATAGTTACTCACACTGTTTTGCACTGAGCAGTAAAATCATTGAAAGCAGGCTTTCTAGTCTGACTTCAAAAACTGATGAGGTCAGCTGTCATGGAATATTACTAATTAAACTATTTACACAGAGTTAAGAAAAGCAAACAAATGAGGACACGATTATAACTTGTGATAAATTATTTGAAAGGGAAAACCGGAGTCCTGTGACAAATTCAAACAAAAGAATCTGATAATTTACTTTTTAAAAATAGAGAAGTACTGCCGATTTATTTAGTAAAAATAAGTTCTGAAAAGGAAAATACAAAGTTATAAAGCAAGGACTTAGAAATAATCAAATGAGTTTTCTGTGGAAACTTCAGAAGGCTTGAATGTTCTGAACTTGCCTACACTTCATTTCCCATGAACATGCTGCTCAGATTTGGTTCTTGATAAGCTTCCCTTTTACTCCATCTCTTCAACTGGTTATCTCCAGACTACGGACATCAGACCACTCACACTAATACTGATAATCGCGCATATTTTTCACTAGCTTCTTGTTATAAAAGCAATCCCATAAAGTACTATTACATTTATTTTAAAAGATTTTCCATATTTAGCATAATGTGCTAATAACTATCACATACTTGCCTAAAGAGATGGTCATGATATAAAGACTCTGCTTCATTGGACAATGACTGTTACTGTGGAAGAGACAAGTGCTAACGTCTCCTAAAAGGGTTGCGTACAGAGAAAGAGAACAAGGTAATACTGTGTGATTTTACAGAGGAAACATTATAGGGTAAAAACATTGACATGTTCAGTTAAAAATAATCCTTCAAAAGGCCAAAGTTAACAGTTAAAACCACTTTTTATCTAGAAATTGGCAAAAGATTTATCTAAAATGTTTATATTTTTGCCACTCCATAAATCAAAATTAGTTTTCCATTAAAAAAATTGGATCAGAGATGATAATCTTCTTGCCAATTTTTAGCTAAATGCAAATGGAAACATCTGAGATTTTAAACTGAAAACTGAAGTTTATAGCTATGTAGTAAAACTACTGCTTGTGAGTGCTACATTGTGAGAGGTTAGGAATTAATGATGATTTCAGATAACATAAAGCCTTCCATTTCCTTTTACTAAACTTATAAACAAAACTCTAAAGGCTAGCTTTGTTGTTAATGTGTCTACTTTATTACATTATTTCCACCTTTTAATGTTGGTGGAATGATAATGTAACGTCTACCAATCTTCAGTTCTCAACTCAAAACTCAGGAGTCTCCGGACAAACTCAGGTGCTGCTTCTTACGGGCCCTCATAGCACCATGTGTCTTTCCTTGTAGTACTTGAGTTTTTACCTATTTGATTAACATCTGCTTTGTTCACACGTCTGTAAGTTGCACAGGAAAATCACCCAGGGTTTTTATTTACCATCTCATCCCTAGGACCCAATACAATGTTCAGTGCCTCGTGGACACCTAACAAACCTTATTAAATGAATGAAATTCGATGGCCACAGAGTAGTTTCTATGATTTTCTGGAATATGACCATTGCTTTATTCATGTCTACCAACATTAGGTTTTCTTTTATGTATTTGCCAACTTTTATCTGCTTTATCTCCAAACCAGCAAATTGCACGCATGCCTCAGGCTAGCTGTTGTGTTTCTCCCTTCTCTGCTTCCCAGCCTCTTTCCCCGGCCTCTGAATATGATCATGGGCAAGACGGTGCTGAACGTATCAGTGCTTCCTTCCCTGTTCCACTGCAGGCAGTCATCTCCCCCTTGACTCCAGGATCGGATGCTTCCCTTTGCCTCTAGTGAAGTTGTCAAAACGTCTGGAAGAGGAAACAGCTCTTCCTCCCTCACACAATTCTGAGAGCTCAGAATCCTAATGAAATGTCCCCCGCGCCCAAATATTTTAAAAATGTTTTTGTTTCTCAAGAAACTCTACACTTTTAACATAAAATAGCTCCAGATCACCTGAGGAAGGTTTACTACTGTCTCTGCAAGCTGCAAATTACTTTCAGAATGTAGATGGCCTTCTACCTTCAAAGAATTGGTCCTGGAATTCTACTGACATTCTTGCAGTTAAGCCAGTAGGTCGGTGGATGCAGCATGGGCTTACATGACAGGGTGTAGCTGGACTGAGGATGTATAAAATAGTCACCAGGTATTATTAGCATCTTAATGGTCAAACCACATTTTATCAGGAGGAATGTCAATGAACTTAGAAGAGATTGTTGGCAACGGTGTAACACAATGAGATTCTGCCCTCTTTACCCAGAGGAGAGACACAGATGCCAATATGGAAACCAAAATATAGCTTTACCTGGGGCCATGAAGACACAGCCCCACAATAGGGAAGATTCATCTTTATTCAATGTCATGTGCCTCCATGTAGGAACACTGTGGTAAAAGGGATGACTTTTTTATTTTTACCAAAAGACAAAACTTGAATAAATGAGCTCGTTTCCATCATGTTGACAATGTCTTAAGTCATGAGATATGCTAAAGTATGTATCCCAAACTGCATTATGGAATCATTAAGCTGATTTCCTCATCAAAAGATATTTTTTTCTGTTGAAATTTTAAGGGAGAAGACAGGTGGTTAAAGACTAATACATTTTAAAAGAACTGGTGGGATCTAGCCAGCTCCCCCCTTGTCACACAACTCTTTGAATGATTAGGGGTAC
Source organism: Myotis brandtii (assembly GCF_000412655.1). NCBI lineage: Eukaryota > Metazoa > Chordata > Mammalia > Chiroptera > Vespertilionidae > Myotis > Myotis brandtii. The sequence goes on from NW_005365832.1 coordinate 1,524,980, forward strand.
TGACTGCCAAATGTGTTTAAAAACTCATTTGAATGAAGAAAAGACTCAGAAGTAAACAAAAAAGGGAGGGAGGAAGGGGATAATTTACGTTTACATTTTTTCTTCCTTTATTCTTAAGATGAGAAATAAAATTGTTCTTTGATTAAAAAATGGCAAAAGTTGTATTTGAGGTAAACTCACATTTCAGCTCTAAGTCTGAAGGAGTTTTTATCTGTAACTATTGATCTAGAGATCTGAAGTTAGCAGGAGAATGAATGATGTGATTTAACATTCGTATTTGAGGTAAACTCACATTTCAACTCTAAGTCTGAAGGAGTTTTTTATCTGTAACTATTGATCTAGAGATTTGAAGTTAGCAGGAGAATGAATGATGTGATTTAACATTTATAATGCTATAAACTGCTTTCTTGTAGTATAGATTAAGATTTCTGGCTAGCTATCTGCAAAAGCAATAGCTCTTAATTAAAGTATGCAAATAAAGTATGGTAACACTGAAGTCTCAAGAAAGCAGGGCTTTTATATGTTTAAACGTATAAATTATATGTATCAAATATGTATCTGAGATGCAGAATATACACATGCCAGTATAAAGATGCATTCACACACAGACACACAGACAGACACATACTACACAACCATAGGTGTGTGCTCAAATACACAAAGTCACCTGTGTCTTTTCCAGTGTTTTTACTGTCAATTCAATAAGTCCCCCAGCCCAGAAGAAAAGGGCATGTTTTTCAAGACAAGGGATGAACTATTTAAAAAGGGAATCTTGAGTTTTCCAACAAGGTAAAAATAAATGCTATGTAAAGGGTATTTTAGAATGCACTTGCGTATCTGCTATTGTTGTTAGTGCAGGGAGCCATGCACCCATGGTTTAGGGTCAAGAATGTTGTTAGTACCCAGTGCCAGGGGCCGGAATCTGCGCAGTTCCTCTGCACTGTGGCCCTCCTTACAACATCAAGGACCCGCTCCCTCTGCACTCACCAGTCTGCCTGGGCACGTACATGCAGAGAGCTGACAAATGATAAGGGAAATTGGAAAGGTTGAGAGGATGAAGTCAATAATAGATTTATCTCCAGACATTTAGCACTTGAAGTGCATCTGTTATACAATATGTAGACATATTTTACAGCAAATTTGGAGATTCTGTGAGCCCACTGGGCAGGGACAATATCTAGTTTTATATTCTATACAATTCTGAGCATAACTTTGGTGCTTAATCAGTAAGAGGAGGAGGTACCCACTGTGGTTACAAAAGGAGGGAAAGGAGATGGGGACGTAACCCAGGGTCTCAGATGCAGTAGCAGTGTGGGGGACAGTGAACAAAAGAGCAAGGCCAAGTACAGAATACGAGAAGGGTATTTTATGCGAACGTGAGAAGACGGTACTTGGAAAATTCTTTCCGTCATTAAAAGTCAAAATGTCTATTTTTTTTTCTCAAACTGAAGGAACATTATTAAAAGTTTTTATCCTAACGGAGTGCGAAAGTTCAGTAATAAATTGAAAACAACTTTTTAACTAGATCTCGTTGGAGAGCATTTAGGAAACACTTTTATGCCAGCTTGAACATTATTTTCCCCCAAAGAATTCATCTTGTTCTTTTGAGGAATTTATTTTCCTTCATGAATGCTCTAAATACTATTAACCGTAGATATTGTAAAGTATTAGCTTTTATATTTCTAGTATTTAAAATAGTATGAACCCATTTATAATATGCATGCAAAAGAAACAAATTATACCTACTTGTTTATATAAATGTGATATGAATGTGTAATTGAGAAATTTCTATTTTACTATCCATGTTTTTCTCTCCTCTACCTCTGTTTTTTCCCTCTACCACACACATTTGGAAAAATACACATCTTAAGACTTTAATTTTGTGTAAATGTGTCTGTCGTAGTTAAAAATCATGTAAAAAGACTAACAAGAGAATAATATTTAAAAATATTCTTGCATCATAGTTTATTGCCCTAGAAAATGTAAAATATATGTCTTAGCCCTATTGTTGCTTGTTCTATTGTACAAGAGGCTGAATCAATTGGCCAATTCAGCTAAAATATTTTTTCCCAGGGGAGTTACTTATGGTTTTTTAACTGAAACAAGCGGCTGGTTGACTTTTGCCCTACCTTCTCCACACACACTTCATTTTGTAGCCGCTGGGTGAATTTCTAAAGTCTCTGCTTTCGTTGTCAATTAAAATGAATGATTTCCTCAGTTGTTGGAAAAGGTTACTCGACTGATCTGAGCAGGACCTGGTGCACAGGCCTATGTTGTAGGAGGGCTTGGGGCTGTTACTGAGAAACCAATTCCTTACTGATAAGAGCTGTGATATCATTCTTTCCCCAAACCACAGGGCTCTCCTCTGACTTGAGAGTTCCAGGATATACATTTTTAAAGGCATTTCACCTCAAATGATTTGTCTTAGGAGGTGAGTAGCCCCAAGATGGAGTGTGGGTAGACATAGCTTACTGTCTTACCATACTGCCCAGAGCTCACACGGATTAAAAGTTTCAGATAAGAAAAATGACAAACTTGCCATAATATGATACATATAATTTAAGAGACTTACCAAATTATTATTATGAATTTTTAATATGTTCATATCGATTCATTTGCTTCTCCACACTTCCTTCTTCCATAAAATCAAATATTGTCCATTGCAGAAACAACAAAGAAAAGGCTTAGGAATAATTTTAATATTTAAGCTTTACACTCTTAAAAATGCAATGCTTCTGATCTTAATATTTACAGTGGATGTCATGATCTATATCTTTTAAGCATAAATAGCTTCTCTTAAGAGATTTTAATTGTTTTGTTAAGGGAACACCACATCCTGGCATTGTCTCAGAAAAGCTTAAGCTAACATCCAGGTAAGAACACAGAAAACAGAAAGAGTTGTCACCCCTTTTTTTCTGAAGACACATTGAGACTTTTATGCTGATAAGATCAGCTGCACTGTTGGGCAGTTGTCTGAAAGAGGAGATGAAGAGCATTGCTTTAACGGAAGAATTTTCTCATGGACTCAAGGGCATTCTCTTCTGCTTTTAGGAGGGACTCAAGACAACAGCTCTGCCATGGTTGCACTGTATTTTTTTTTTTTTAGCTTTCAATAGTCACATAGATAAAAAAAAATTACTTAGGACTCACAATGTAAACTCTGATTAGCTCCTTCCAATCAAGAAAAATAGTAGTTCCTAAAATTCCTCCGTAAACCATTCTTTGAAACTAGCATGAAAAGAATAATTAAATGCACTACTGACAAAATATGATAACCAAAGGAACCCTCTTTTACGTCTTCCAAAACACACAGATCTCTAATCTTACTTTTAAAGAAACATACATGGTTGAAGAGACTAAACATTAAGAACAGAGCAGTGAACCAAGGAAGATAACACATTCAGTTGTCTACTGGATACTAGCTATGTGTTGCAGGTGTATACTATTACTTTTAAATAAAACATGAGAAAAAAGAGTCAAATGCGTGCTACTTCCTGAAAGGAAAAAGAAAACAACAACAATGTAGAATACAAGTTCAATAAGCAGAGATTTGAGTGTGTTTGACATAAAATAAGAATGCACCACTGTAATTTGGAGAATGGTTAGGCAAGAGATTATTATGGGCTTCTGTTTATTCAGAAAACTGTGTCCAGATTCAGTTTATGTTGTAGGCCCTGAAGTCCTGTGTGTGCCTTCTCCTGTGAATGTGAAGAATTCTGAATTAGATACTGTGGATGTACTGAAATGGGATGCCTTTGGAATTATCTGATAAACAGAATTTCAGTCAGAAAAATGTGAATTTTTGTTTTGGAATCGTGAAAGTAGATAAGGGAGCATGAGCCAAAATAGTCACTTCCAGCCTTTTTCATTGATCAATTTATGGTTGCAAACAAAAATAGTCCTTTAGATTTTCAAAATGACAAAAATACATATAGATGTGTACACGTATTTTTTTTTCTGCATGTTTCCAATATTAGCAATTACAAAAGTGTTTTTAAACGATGCTTCTTCTAAGAATAGAACTTTACTCCTTTCATGAGGAAGGATGGATTTACAGGAATTTTCTCTGACCTTTATAAAATGCTCTGGCTGATCACATTACAACATCTTCTTCTTCTATATACAATATGAAGGTCACTTACGTTCTGTAATGAGCAAAGGCTCTATTTTACTAATGTTTTCCGTATCACATTTCCAGTCTGATCTCCAGCTTTATCCTTGTAGTCTGGAAGTCATTGGGGGAGCCAATTTATTGTCTGGGATTAAATGAAAACAATTTTAAGGAAAAGCTACAGTTGAGGAAAATGAGGATTAAGAGAATGATTTAGCTTTAACATAAAAAAAAACAAGTGTTTAGTTTCCTTTGTCTTTCTTTAAAGTGTATTTGACTATGTGAACCCTTCGTAATTGTTTTCCAATTTGATTATCAAGAAAGCGTATGCCTTTGCTATTCTGTAGTGCTCTTTTCTGTGTTCACACTTGTTGTTCTTCATCTTCTAACAAATCCCCATTAGCACTTCTTTCTATTCTGTGTGTTTTCCCCACTGTTTCAGTTGCTTAGATCCCTCCCCCCCCTTATTTGGAAGCTCTCAGATTCTCGAGACTTTAGATGAATGAAGAGGACTTCCAAGTCCCCCCAAGTCTAGACATGCTAAGGGATATGTCTGGGATGGCTGAGTTTCTTAGTACATAATATTCTGTTCTTTCATATACTCCATGGTATCACAAAAAAGGGGAGGGGGGGGCCTTTTTTTTTTTGGAGAGGTTAACAAAATTGCACATGCTAAAGTTACATTTCATAAGGGAAGTTCTTTATTAATGGTGCAGTAAGTTATTCCATTGCGGATATTTCATGGGTTCGGTGAGAAGAGATTGAAAAAAAGAATTTCCATTATTGCTCTCATCATATATCTTTTCCTTTACAGTGACCTCCTCCAGGTTTGGGAGGTAAGAAATCAGGTGTCCTTTAGAACACGTGGGGAGAGTATATGTTGCAAAATTCTTCTGAGGCTCTTGATTTTAGTGCTAATACATGTTTCAACAATTTTCAGTTTTCAGAATATATATTCTATATTTGGATCATACTTTTTCTAATCAGGAACTAAGGATGACAAAAGCCTAAAGTCACACTCTGAGGGGGTCGCCGACCTCAGTAAGTCATTCATGCGCACAGGATGTTTATGCATGAAATGGAATTTAACCATGTGCATCGTACGGTGTAGAATGTTCACAGCAAAAGAGGAGTCTTGTGCAGTTAGGACAGTCACCTTAGGGAAAAACCGGGCCTGCGGTCTATGGCCAAAATAGTCACTTCCAACTGCTGCCACCAGAGGGCGGTTATTGGAGCAAAGCTTCATTCACAACTGGCTTATGTTTATCTGTCTATCTATCTATCTATCTATCTATCTATCTATCTATCTATCTATCTATCTAGTGCTAGTTGTCCGGTTAAACAAAACATGTTACATACAATGGAGCCTTACATTTTACAGTGATTGCGAGATCATCTTCAGCTTCAGAGAGAAAGTAAATACGCTGGCGTTAGTGAGTAAAGGCAGACAAATGGAAAATGAAATTTCCCGAGAGCAGGTTTGCTGGGAGGCTTTGTATGACCATTTGAAGGAAGAAGCAGAGCCCTTGCTGGTGACTAAAACCCCAGTGCACTTCCCCCCACAAGAGGTGTTCATTTCCTGTCTCACTCCCTTGATTTCCACGGGAGAGAGGGAGCAAGTGGTTGCCTATTGCCAGGGGTTTTTAGAGTCATTAATTTTTTTAGGACTTTTTTCTTCCCTCTGCCAAGAGGCATCTTAATGAGCTATTTTGGATTTGGTCCTAAACATCTTTTACAGTTTTGTATACATTTGATCTTGTTCTGAACATCAGACAACATAAGCATTTAACGGCATGAAATGTAAAAAAATGCAAGCTTTCCTACCTGGAACACAGTGAGCCAGTAGCTTGGAGTTCTGTTACCCGTTGTAAACTTCTTTAACCTGTGGCTCATTTTCAAAATAATAAACGTAACTATTCCATAAAAATATCTCGACACAGAAGAGCCAGGAAAGTGAAGGACATGAACAGATGGTACGTCAATCTTCCGCATTTATACAATTTGTTTCTTAATGCAAATAGTGTGGGTTGCCTGCTCATGCCTTGGATATTTGTTCCAAAGATAAGCACATTTTCTTATCTTTCTGGATCAATGTGACATTTGCAGTTATCATAAAGCAGGAGCCCATTTAATGATGTTAATGCTTCCTTAATGTAAAAATAAAATCACCTTCTTTCTAAAAGCAAACAGATTAAAAGTCCCAAAGAGACCATTGAGCCCTGTGCCATTTGCAGTTACTGGTAACTAGATGGCTTGATTATATACAAGTTTAAAAAAATTTTTTAAAGCATTGTTTAAATCATTAATCAGAACATTAAATATGAATTCTAGGTTTCTTTATGAGCAAGAGATTAAATAAAAATTCATTTGTGTAAAGAAACCAACATGATAAAGACTTAAAATAAAAGAGTTGTGGCAATTAAATGGTAAATTAATGAGCATTTCTAAATTTAAGAGAGCTTGTGGATTTTTATTCTTTGTGGACCCTTAAAAATAAATCATAGTATGGGAGAGATGTAATGTTTTTCTAAAACAGAAAACACACTTAAAATTAGTAACAGTTTAGATAGTTACAGTAAAGCCGTGTGGGTGTGGCACTGATGATTTTAAATCATAATTCATAGAAAGATTCCACTGTACACCCTCCCCCTCCTCCATATAGTTCAACTGTCATGGAGAAAAGCCATTTATGGAAGAGGAACGTGGTGTTTCTAGGCCCATTCAGTTCCATCGGTAGAGCCCGCTTGGCTACTTCCTGGGGAGCCTGCCTTGGGAATGCATGTCTTTTTCGTGTGTATTGTTGTGTCTGTTTTCGATGTTTCATACACATGCCCAGAGGCCGTCTGGCAGCGTGCGCACTTTTGAAAGCCAATTTGAGAAAGCAAATCATTTTCCTTCCTGCTAAGACAGCTGGCTGCTGCACACAGCCTTCTCCACTAGAAGCGGGCTATGGTCACTAACTCATTCCAGAAGGTCCACCGAGCTGGCATTTGCTGTGAGCACATTTTGATCACTATCAAGTTGGCCTCAGCTCCAACAGTGAGCTAACATATCACATGCAGGGCACAGAGCATCATGTAAGGAACCTACGCCATTCTGTGTGGCTCCTCCTCAAAGAGCTTGTGGAGCTAAAACCATGATCCCGCCCAGGAATGTTCTCTGAAACAGGTGGGCATGGGTCCTAGGTGTGTGTGACTTTATAGACCTCATTTCACGGGAATCATGGTCGACACCCTGCACTGGTGGGTGGGGCCGTGTTGGCAGAGGTGATCCATATACATACACCCAGTTTAATAAATAGGGCGGAGGGAGTGAGGCACATTGAAATCTGAGAAACAGAAATTTTATTGCAGCAATGAAATACCTTTCAGTCTCAGCACTATGCGCCCAGGGTTAAAATGCAATCACGGTGACTTGAAACAACTGAGTTATATCTTGAGAAGAAAATAAACACGCCAGCTGGGACTTTAGTCTCGGGGGAAGGCTCTTCACCCATTCACTCGTTCAATCATTTATTTACCAATAAATAGTAATTTAACCCCTGTTTTTGGAAGCTGGGCACACATAAAGGCAGTTATTAAGGATGCAGTAGTAAGTCATATGGGCATGCTTGCTGTCTTCACGGAGCTTGTAATCCATTGGGGAAAATATATTAGACCAATAACTAATAAGCAATAATAAAGGGAATGAGAGACAGGGTGTTTGTGGAGGCATAGAGTATGGGGATGTAATCTGGAGCCTAGAAGATAGGGAGGAGAGGAAAGAGAAGAGTGTTTCTGGAAGCGGGAATGCTGGGTGCGGAGGCTCAGTGATGAGATGGTGGTGGGTAATGAAGGAGCTGAAAGGCTCGAGAAGGCTCAACCGGCTCTCATGGGAAAGAGAGTGATAAGCAATAGAGATGGAGAGACAAGGAAGGTCCAAAGAGTGGAGGGTCTTGCGAAGAAAAGCTACTGAGGGGTTTTACAGTACGAGGATCGGAACCCAAGGAATGGAAAATAAATCACCATGAATCTGGAAGGATCCGGGAAATGTCATAAGGTGCTTGGCCGATCTGCAGCAGAAGTTTAGATGGTAAATCTTTCCTTTTCATGGCTAACGCATGTTCAAGAGCCTCCTCGGATCTTACGGAACTGATTCAAGTCATAGTCCCCTTCGAATATTCATAAAGCCCTTCACAGTTCTAACCTAGTGACCAACAAATAGGAGTTGCTCAGTAAAACTCGTGTAAAATGGAATCCAGAGGATGTATTAGTTTTTGTTACTGTTATCGGATTACCACACATTGAATGGCTTGAAACCACAGGAATTATTCTCTCACGGTTCTGGAGGCCAGGAATCCAAAAGCAAGGTGTCGGCGAGGCCGCACTATCTCCAGAGGCTCCGGGGAGAATCCGCTCCTTGCTGCTCTCAGTGTCTGGCATCTTCGGGCACCCCTCTCTTCTCTGCCTCTGTCTTTACATTGCTATCCCCTCCTTGTCTGTCTTCTGTCTCTCTCTTATAAAGACACTTGTGAGAGCACGTAGGGTCCACCCTGATTATCCAGGATAACCTATCCACGTTAACACCCTTAACTTAATCACATCTGCAAAGACTTTGCCATTAAAGTAACATTGAAAGATTCCAGGGATTAGGATCTGATATCTTTGGGGGATTCTTTTCAGCCTACCACAGTTCTTACAGTCTTTAACAGCCTCAGCGTTAAGGGGAAGAGTGCAATAACCTTCACATGTAGCTATTCTGGGGTTGAAGTCTTAAGCTCCATATGGAAGGAACCATGCAAACTTGGTCTAGGTGAGACTCTAGAACCCTGGCGATTCTGTGATGTAAGGGACATACAGGCACCAGAAGGTTTTCACAGACGCCTTGAGTAATTTAGGGCTTACTTGTCCTGTTTAATAGGATTGCAAGAAATGGGGGGGGCAAAGCCAAAGCTATTTTGTGGTTCCCAGAGGGATTAAGTCCAAGGAGTCTTCTCCATGGTCCCTGGAAGGCCTGGACCTATAGCAGGCCCTTTCACATTCTACTGAGATGGGTTACAACTTCCAAAGGAGGGTCTTCACCTGAACCATGCACCTAATTGGAAATTGTTTTTAATTAAAAAAATCCAATATAAACATCTTCTATTTGCCAGGCACTGTCCTAGGTTCTAGTTAGCAATTGCTAGAGCTATTAGGGCAGCGGTTCTCAACCTGTGGGTCGCGACCCCTTTGGGGGTCGAACGACCCTTTCACAGGGGTCGCCTAAATACATCCTGCATATCAGATATTTACATCCTCAGATCTTACGGAACTGATTCAAGTCATAGTCCCCTTCGAATATTCATAAAGCCCTTCACAGTTCTAACCTAGTGACCAACAAATAGGAGTTGCTCAGTAAAACTCGTGTAAAATGGAATCCAGAGGATGTATTAGTTTTTGTTACTGTTATCGGATTACCACACATTGAATGGCTTGAAACCACAGGAATTATTCTCTCACGGTTCTGGAGGCCAGGAATCCAAAAGCAAGGTGTCGGCGAGGCCGCACTATCTCCAGAGGCTCCGGGGAGAATCCGCTCCTTGCTGCTCTCAGTGTCTGGCATCTTCGGGCACCCCTCTCTTCTCTGCCTCTGTCTTTACATTGCTATCCCCTCCTTGTCTGTCTTCTGTCTCTCTCTTATAAAGACACTTGTGAGAGCACGTAGGGTCCACCCTGATTATCCAGGATAACCTATCCACGTTAACACCCTTAACTTAATCACATCTGCAAAGACTTTGCCATTAAAGTAACATTGAAAGATTCCAGGGATTAGGATCTGATATCTTTGGGGGATTCTTTTCAGCCTACCACAGTTCTTACAGTCTTTAACAGCCTCAGCGTTAAGGGGAAGAGTGCAATAACCTTCACATGTAGCTATTCTGGGGTTGAAGTCTTAAGCTCCATATGGAAGGAACCATGCAAACTTGGTCTAGGTGAGACTCTAGAACCCTGGCGATTCTGTGATGTAAGGGACATACAGGCACCAGAAGGTTTTCACAGACGCCTTGAGTAATTTAGGGCTTACTTGTCCTGTTTAATAGGATTGCAAGAAATGGGGGGGGCAAAGCCAAAGCTATTTTGTGGTTCCCAGAGGGATTAAGTCCAAGGAGTCTTCTCCATGGTCCCTGGAAGGCCTGGACCTATAGCAGGCCCTTTCACATTCTACTGAGATGGGTTACAACTTCCAAAGGAGGGTCTTCACCTGAACCATGCACCTAATTGGAAATTGTTTTTAATTAAAAAAATCCAATATAAACATCTTCTATTTGCCAGGCACTGTCCTAGGTTCTAGTTAGCAATTGCTAGAGCTATTAGGGCAGCGGTTCTCAACCTGTGGGTCGCGACCCCTTTGGGGGTCGAACGACCCTTTCACAGGGGTCGCCTAAATACATCCTGCATATCAGATATTTACATGACGATTCATAACAGTAGCAAAATTACAGTTATGAAGTAGCAATGAAAATAATTTTATGGTTGGGGGTCACCACAACATGAGGAACTGTATTAAAGGGTCGTGGCATTAGGAAGGTTGAGAACCACTGCATTAGGGGAAGTTCCACTCTAAAAAGAAATAAAATAAGTTGTAGATATTCTCTAGTCCAGCATTTTGTCGTATCCAAATTATGTCAGTAATCTTGGAATCAGTCCTAGCAGAGCATGGTAGAATGGAGGTACGTAAGCGTTTTGGACACTTTATGTGTAACACTTGATTCTTACAACAACAATGTGAGATAATATTATCATCTTCTTTTAACAAGTAATAAATCATGGCTCAAAATGTTCAGCGTATTTATGAAGTCATCCGCTTATTCGGAGTGAATCCGTGATTAGAACTCCAATCAGTCTGACCCCAAGGCCTATGATTACTTCATCACACCCATCGTACTGCTCAGAAGCAGAACTGGAGGTCAGATGTCCTTGGATCCAGTTTTGGGTTCTGCCACCATGCCACACACCACAGATCGGTCATTTTCGGATAAATAGGAGAACGCATCATTTTACCACTGTATTTAAGAAGTTTATTTGCTTAAGATGAAGTTACTCTCCCAAAAAAAGCCCAAATAAGTTCAAGTAAAGTTTAGCTAGACTAGTGAATCAAAGGGCCATAGACATCAAGAAAATGATCTGCATGCATGATTGCCCGCCTTCTGAGGCTGCTGCCATGGAGAATGGCCATGACTTTACTCAACATATCCTTGGGAACATCCGATTTCTTTTGTTTCCGATGAGACATGTGTGTTATTTTGACTCTTCTGAGTTTAGTGGTATGGCTCGCTAATATTACCAGAGCTCTGAAAATATTTTTTATATGATTTTTACATGGGTCAGAAGCACAACTACAGATAGTAAAAAAATCTCATTAAAGTGGTGTAGAGTGTGTGTGTCGGGCAAGCCAAGGACATGGCTGCTGCTCGCCTCCCCTTCAACAATCCTTGGCATCCTGAGGATGTCATATGACTTCTTCCTACAGAAAGGACAGATTCATGCTGTTACTTTTTTTTTTTTTTTTTTTAGAAATCTTGGTTGAAAGCACCAACAGTGATACAACTTGGTTCATTTTGTCATTTTTTTCCTCCCTTGAATTACTACATAAATATTAATAGCTAAACACATTGCAAACAGGTGGAGCTCATTCTGTCTCTGGAGGGCTGCCACCGTTCTGTGAGATCTCAGATGGGTGACGAGAATTTCCATGTGGGGAGGGCGGTCTGTCATTCCATGCCAACCCCGTCGGACACGCCCTTGGCTTGGAGCTCTCTATTTCCTGTGAGATCTCTGTGACAGCCTTCTTGGTCTTTTAACAGTTCATTCAGTAGAGTAGGAAGGAGGAGCACACTCCATTTAGGAACCACATTCCCTCCACTGTGTATCTGTTTCCCCCTTTTTTTTTTTAAGACGGTGGCTATGGCTGATAAGAACGTGGAAGAGAGCCCTCAGTAGTTACAGGTACATACCAGCTCTGCATGGACTATTTGTTCGCCACACATCCACATGTATATGTGCTTGGTGAGCATTTCACATGCAGGGAGCCACACATCCATTATGGTAGATGATGTAATAAAGGCCCCCTTCTGCCCCCTGGTTTTGAAATACAAAGCTCCAACTATATATCCACTGAAGGTAAAAATGTGTTATCTTACAGTCCTCAACACATAAGTGGCATGATTGCTTTCAAAGGCCTCAGGTATATAGACATACTATTTGTCTACCTTGTGATGCTGAATTATCTTCTCTATGTTGACTTACCTTCAATGTACAGACATACTTCAAAATAAAATTCAGAAATCTGGCCGGACATAGTGCTAGACACAACTAGGATATTGTTCCGGTGTCAGTAAAATAATCCACTTAATTATGCTTGTTTTCATAGAAACCAAACACATTTAGGATTGTTCTAGAATATGTTATATGTATGTGATTGTATGTGAGTTGTTGGGACTAGAAAATGCATGAAGTTCAGGGTACTCAAATTTCTCAATTGGTTTACAATAGATCTACTAATAAATTTTGTTATAAAATGATTCATAAGCCCAAATAGCCCATTTTAAAAACCTTATGAATTAGAAAAACTTCTGATTTAGTCCTGCATTTAGACAACATTTAAATTTTTTAATTTTATGGAAGAGATTGGATTTGGTCCAAAGCATGAAACAAAACTGTATTTCTACTGTCATCTCCTCAGTTATTTATCATATGTTAATGAAAAGCAAAATACTGAGGTAAAAATCACACCTTTTTTTTTTCAATGATGTAGCAGCAGTATACATCTTTGACATTAATATTGCTATACCCATTTTAAAATCTGCATTAAAAATTAGTCTCCTGATAGGGTTGAACCAGTTTGGTCAATTTTTCTAATCTTTCTTCTCTACTTTGAGGTTAGACTGAGCCCCTTCCCTCATTTATCTCTACCTATTGCACATGCCTTGGGCCTGGGCCTCTTCAGGACGATTTACAGATGTGACTTCCTTTACTTAGGACAGAGCCTATAACTGCCATAGGTTTGTATAGGAATCTGTGGCAATCTACTCTAGAAACCCACATACTTAAATAATTCACGCTGCACTTTTGGGAAAGTGTGCAGAATGATGAAAAATAAGTTATGGGAGGAGGGAGATATAACTTCCACTTTCCTCAGTTTTCATGAATACATGGTATTGTTACAGGGAAGGTGAGAAGCATCAATGTGACTTAGAGCTCACAGCCTTTTGCTCAGATTGTTACACGGATGTGGGACTATATCAGAGAACCCCAATTTCTCCTCCCATTCGATAGCTCTTAAAAACCGAGTTTTATATTTAAATTCAAGGGGTTGGGTTGCAATGATTATACATAAATTTAACATCTGAAGGATAACAGAGTTCAGAGAGGTCACATTTTATGAACTGTTTTTGCAGATTAAAAAAAAAAAGACCAGTGGAGAAGAATTGGGTATCTACCTACTGTAATAATTTGAAACTCCAATGGAAGGTTTTTCTATTCATATATTCAAATATGACATACAATATACATAACTAATAAGAATAAAGTGTTTGGCCCACTTAAAGCAACAGTTATGTTGTTGTTGTTGTTTGAAGCAAGCTTTTCAGTTTAGTCTTTCAGTGGCTATTTATCTTCTCCAATTTGCCTTTGACTTTATAGAATATTGGGACAGTGTCCCACTTGTCTTTTAACTTATAAAGAAGGTATGGCAGGCGATTGCAGAATATTTTCTGAATGCTGAATGAATAAATGCCTGAACTTATCACATGGTGTGCGTGTGTGTGTGTGTGTGTGTGTGTGTGTGTGTAGAAAGTGATATTTTTGACAAACATAACAAAAATACTCCTTGGAGAGTTTTTGAATTTCATTTCTCAGGTGCTCTATTTCTAATGAATTGCATTGATAAAATATTGAGGATTATTTTAATTTTTTAAAGATATATTTTTATTATTTTCAGAGAGGAAGGGAGAGGGAGAGAGAGATAGAAACATCAATGATGAGAGAGAATCATTGATCAGCTGCACCTCCTGCACGCCCCACATTGGGGGTCAAGCCCACAACCCGGGCATGTGCTCTAACTGGCAATCGAACCGTGATCTCCTGGTTCATAGGTCAACCCTGAACCACTGAGCCACACCAGCCTGGCTTGAAGATTATTTTTTATCATTAAACATTAAGAGTCCTCGAATCACATGTAGTTGTTAACACCCCTTTAGGTACTGAGACCACGAGGTGAAGAATCACAAATATTGAAGCTGGACGAGACCTTGAAATACTTACAATTTGGACATGGATATTCTAACTTGGAACTTGCCATAGTTGACATCGGTTTAAATCATTTGCCCTAATGCACTAAATGTTTAACCTCACCTTCTTAAGAGAGACCCCCCACTGTCCTTTAGGATTCTCAGGAGCAGTAATCCATTAAAAAACACACATAGAACCCAAATGCCAAGTCGGAGGGAGCTGGGGCGCAGGAGGCATCCCTTCCTCGCCCCGCCCTCCAAGAAGACAGTGCTGCAGGGTCAGACTGTCCCCTGTGCATGTGGATCCCAGATTTCCTCAGAAAGCAATACTGAGCATCCAGGCATGTCGGGTCTGGAAGGGTGAGGTGGGGTGGGGATAGGCAGGGATATCATCATTATCCCACACGCCTTCTCCTGCAGCTCGCCCTCCCCGCCCTCACACACACACACAGGCTCCATAGCAGGCCTGTGTTCTCCCGACTTCACGACGCCATTCATCCTTCTTTAACTGTGACAACGACATACGTTGCATCCATGCATTAATATTCTCCTCTTGACTCATTTATTTGGCAGGAATAGGTTTTCATGCCAATATCCGGCCTCACCCATCTGATGCCTATCTGAAAAAGATAGACTATTTCATTGTTGAACAAATTTACGGAAGAGTAATTTCTCGCTCACCCATCTGATGCCTATCTGAAAAAGACTGTTTCATTGTTGAACAAATTTACGGAAGAGTAATTTCTCATTTAATCGTTGCCCTGTAGCCACAAGGGGGCCCCTCTCAGAAGCCGTGGGTAGAGCACAGTATTGGATCACTAATCAGAGAGCCTGGAGCGCAGCCCTGATGGCACTGCTGGTTACCTGGTGACTGACTAAGTCACCTTGGCGGCCTCAGTTTCCTGGATGTATTAGGAAGAAGGCACTGTGGAGTCAGATGGACCTGGATTCAAATTCAAGGCCTGTCACTGACCATTGTGTACCCTTGGGCAAGGTACTTCTTGCTGCCTCAGTCTCTCCATTAGTTGGAAAGTATGTACATACTGGGGTTATTTCAAGAATTAAATGAGGTCACGCAGATAAGGGGTTTGCATAGGGCCTGACGCATGGTAAGTATTGTACTTATTATCCATAAGGAGTCACTTAATGACAGCTCTTCAGAATTAAAATTTTGTTTTCCTGTGTGACAGTTATCTCATCATTTCATTTTATTCATTAGCTCAAAAAAGGTAAAGAAGCAAAAAAATATCCTTCACCTGCAGTAAGTGATATGATGTCCTTTTCTTTTGCACACTGATTTTGCTTCTATTCTGTGCAACCCCCAAAAGGGCACTTTCTAAGTAAAACTAGAGTGTGGTCAGAGGAGTGGAAGGAGAACATGGAGCGAAGGGAAGCCATGCGATGGGGCAAAGGACTGGTGGGCGGGTCAGAGGTGTTCAGCTTGAAGAGTCAGGGCCTCAGAGCAAACATGAGGGTAGCACTGAGTACTTTAAAGGATGTTTCATGGAAATCTCTGGGCATATTCCCAAGATGCTCAGGGTTGCGTGTGTGACAAGGTGAGTGGAAGCTACACGCTACAGGAGACCATAATTTAACACGATCACCTTTAATGTCAGAGCTCACCCGCGAATGGAACAGACTATCCTGGAAGCACTAAATTGCTCAGGGAACACTGTTATGCAGTGGTGAGAGATTTCAGACCTTGTCCCAACCTCACCGACAAATCTGCTATGGAAGAAAATGTTCTCCATATTTGAATCTAAACCAAACCGATGGATCAAGCTCTCTCTCTCTTTCTCCCTCTCTCCCTCTCTCCACTCCCCTCTCTCTAAAACCAATAAGCATTTCCCCAGGTGAGGATTAAAAAAATAATAAACTGTTTAGAAAATCTAATATTAATCTATTTCTATTTCCCTTCAGTTAATATAACAACAACATATTAAGACCTCAACGATATCTCTCTATTGACTAGGTTTGAATTCTTGCAATTCATATTACAATCCTAACTCTAAGACGACAATGCCATTAATATTTCAAAAAAAATACATCTTTTAGTTCAGTAGCATTCAACATACTCTTTTTAAATTCTAATATGATGTGAGGTTATATTTATTGATTTTAGAGACAGAGGAAGATGGGGGAGAGAGAGAGAGGGGAAGAGAGAGAGAGAGAGAGAGAGAGAGAGAGAGAGAGAGAGAATGAATCAACTATTGGTTGCCTCCTGTACATGCCTTGACCCAGCAGACCCAGGGACCAAACCCGCAGTGCAGGAGCGTGCGCTCAACAGAAATCAAGCCCTCAACCCTTCCGTGCACAGGATGATGCTCCCACCAACTGAGCCACACTGGCCAGGGCAACAGCATTGTTTATCCTGTTGCACATCCCTCATTTATTTTATGCCCAGTATGAGGCATATTTTATAGGACTTAAACATTAAATCATATTTTATTACTGCCATTACCTACTCCTAGGATCTATTTTAAATTTGAACAATTCAAGTCACTACCGTCTCACCTTACATTACAAAAAATTAAGCATGGAAAAAAACCGCCCCCCCTTTCTTTTCCAATCAAAATGAGTCCTTAAATCTCCCTCTAACCCACAGTGGTGCTCCGTGTTTTCACTCTTCTCTTTCCTGCTCCCTCTCTGCTGCTGACATTAGCATAAAAATGTGCTCCCCTAACTAAGCAGTCTGTTAACTGATAAGCTATCAAAAAATCATCTGTTATTTTTATAGCTCAAAGGCAGATGCCATTTCAAGAACTAGAGTTGAATGAGGAGGATTTGTTAGTGCATTTTAGATTCATCGTTGTAAACTTGAGGTATTTTAAAATGGAATGATTGGAGGCTTAAAATATTATCCCATGAGCAATCAAGCTTTAGAATTCTGCTAACCTTAAATTTTTGTCTGCGTGAAATCATTTCATATCAGATTGTATCATAAAGAATCTTTGTTGTTGTCTAATGTTTGTATTGAAAATCTTTCCTGCATTACATTCAGACCAATGTAATTATCCAGGCAAACTCAGATCAGAATATCCCCTTCTATTCCAGTAGGGGCCCCCTTTGCCATAAGATGCTCTGCAAAAGGTCTCCTAAGCAGCAAACGTGTGCCTGGTAAACACGTATTTTCTCGCGTTTCATGTCTGAATGGCTTTGGGTACAAGGAGGCATCACTGGTGAGAAGTGGGTCTTATCCAGGCCCCCGGCCTTAAGATGCCTGGGATTGCTTGTAGAGGTTTGGATTAGAAATCAATTTGATTAAAAGAATTATATAAAACCAAGGGACTTGGCTTGCCAAGATTTTTCACTCTTATAAACTGCTTTTGTACTGTAGGAGCTAGTTATCCATTTAAAGACCACCCATTTAGAGAAAAAGAGTCACCGATTTTCAGAAAAGAAAAAATATAAACTATAAAGGGTGGAAAGGAGAGGAGCTATTTAATAACACAGATATCAAGGCAGTAAACGTGACATTGGATCGAGATGTATATGGTTCTATGCTCCAGCAGGTTTTATTTTGTACAGCCACCCAATAATGGTTTGACATTTTGAAGCTTGAATATGGTTTAATTCATCAATCAATAAACTATTTGATGTATATGATATTGTCAATTATTCAATTCTAGTCATTGTTGTCATAACAATTTTTTACAATGACCACCACCATTTTACAGAAAGTAAATTGAATAAATGTAAATATATACACACACCGATATATATATATTTATATAGATATAGATATGTATATCTATATATAAATATCTATTGTTGTATCTATTATCTATCTATTTATCTATATACTTACAGTGCATCTTTAACATTGTCAAAAGGTTCTTGGATCCCTAACTGGTTTGGCTCAGTGGATAGAGCGTCGTCGGTCTGCGGACTGAAGGGTCCCAGGTTCGATTCCGGTCAAGGGCAAATACCTTGGTTGCAGGCACATCCTCAGTGGGAGGTGTGCAGGAGGCAGCTGATTGATGTTTCTCTCTCATCGATGTTTCTAACTCTCTATCCCTCTCCCTTCCTCTCTGTAAAATATCAATAAAATATATTTTTTAAAAAAAGGTTCTCGGAAACCCTGACTTTAAGCAAAATGACATAATGAAACCAATTTCACCAAATAGAAATAAATAAGAGTTCAGTTTCCACAGTATATTCTGGTCACAAAAACATCACCAAACTTCTAAATAAAGATCCAAAACACTTCTAATGTTAAACATTGAAGCAAATGTGAGCTTTACATACATTTAAGAAAGAATAATAAAAACAAGTAAGATAACTATTTTCCAGTCCGCTCAATCTAGTTCAGGATGGCAGGTTGCCGGAGCCCCTGGCCGCTCAGGGCACAAGGCAGGAACGCCCCGGGGAGGACTCCCTGCCATTGTGGGGCGCAATCACCCACCCCCGCTCACTCGCACTGGGACAACATAGACGCGCCGAGTCACCACACGTGCACATGGTTGGGACGTGGGAGGGAACCCGGGTACCCAAAACTCAGGCGGACATGGGGAGCACCTGCTAACCACACAGACAGTGGCCCTAGCTGGGAACTGATGTTTTTCTCATCAACATGATAATCAAACGACAAACAAAATAACATTATTTGAGGATCTGGTGTATGTATGTGTGTGGGGATAATAATTAGTTTATTATTTTGACATTAAGTAATTATTTTAAATCACAAGTACTAAATAAATACGTGCTTGCTGTAAAACTTCAAACACTATAAAAACATATATGGAGTAAAAATACATTCTTTCCCATCTCGACATTTACCCTAAAACCAAATACCATTATTATTTTAATATATATTCTTTCAGGTCTTTAGCATGCATTCATGGTATCTATTACCGACCTATTTACTTATCTAGTCCTGTGGAGTTTTAGATATTACATATTTTTATTTTCTTTATTTTGCTTTTGAGGAGGCATCCTCTCATATGCACACAAGACTCAGGAGTTAGAATCCCTGGATTCAATACCTAGCCTTCCATAAGTCATTTGACCTCTCTGTGCTTCAGTTTCTTCCTATTTCCTCATATTTAAAGTGTGCACAATCATCGTATGTACCTTAAATAATGTTTGTGAGGCATGTTACAAGCATATGTGTATGTGTGTGTGTGCGTGCGTGCATTCCATAGTTCAGGATGTATCATCCATTATATATGGAACATTTAGAATTGTTTCTAGTACATAGTGAACATTATATGAGTGTTATTATCATTTTATACCCCAAACTCCTCTTTTCATTTAAGAATATATCTTATGATCTTTCCAGATAATTCTATAAAGGTCTACATATCCATTCTAAATGCTGCATAGTATTCCAGGCTATGGACATGATTTAACTGTTTTCCTGTGGATGAACTTTTAGTTTACTTCCATTTTTTTTTTTGTAATGGGCATCCCGTGTGTGTTTCTGCATTTATGTGAGCGTACCTATAACGTAGATTTTTAGAAATAGAATTATTAAATTCAATGATTCCCAAATTGTTTTTCAGAAACCCCCAATTATTCTCTAAAAAGCTTTAGAAATTTGGATTTGCAGCAGCATTAAGTACCACTGTCATCACTCCTCCCCCACAACCTGCACTAGAAGCATTCCTTGTAACCTTTAAAATGTTGTCATGTGGGAGAGAATTTTGCATTTCTCTCAGAGGCGCAATTGAGCATTACCAACTAAATAGAGTATCTCAACTTTAAAATTTAATGCAGTGTGATAACCAAAAAATTGTAAAATATTTTTAGTTTTGTATTTCTTTGATTAATGGTGATGTTGGACATCTTTTCAGGGATCATGTGTATTTATCCATGTATTGGCCTTTTCTTTAAATTGAGTCTTTTAGCTAACATTTTATAGATAGTGGCCATTTCAATCTTTATGTCTAATAATTTATCCTATTATTTTACCTGCCTTTATATTTTATTAACCTTTTTATAAAATCTTTAGATCTTAATGTAGTAAAACAACAATATTATTCTAAATGGCTTTTTATTTTGTGTTATGTATAGTATGTATTAATCCTTTTCTCTTTGTGGTCATTTTAATGTAATAACTCTTTTATCTATCTGAAATTTGTTTGTATAAGACAAAGTGTGAGGTCTATAGTGTGAGAGGTATCTCTTATACTTCCCCCACATGGATAGCCATGCCCAACCCCAGTTATTATATAGTGTATCTTTACTTCATGTAATAATAACAATAACCATGACAGATACTTTTTGCCTGTACTTGTCCAACTGCTTTACACATACTCATGCATTTAATCCTTTCGACAACTTTGAAAATGTTACCCTCTTCATTTTTAACCCAGGAGAAGGTGGCCCAGGTCACACAGCTGGTAAGCAACGGAGACAGAATTCACACCCAGGCTGTGGCTCCAGCATCTGTGTCCCTACAGACTATGTGGATAATTTATGATCACATCTCTTAATCATGATTAGAAGTGAACGTGAGTCATTAAACTGATATCAGTTAGATCTGTTAGGATGGTCATTATATTTTTAAAAAAGAGCAGGAAATAGCAAGTGTTGGTGAGGATGTGGAGAAGCGAGGGCGCTTGCACACTGCTGGTGGGAATGTAATATGGAACAGTCACTATGGACAGCAGTATGGAGGCTCTTCCAAAAAATAACCCTAGAACTCCTATATGATCCAGCTATCCTACTTCTAATCCCTTATCCAAAGAATTGAAAACGGATTCTTAAAGAGATGTTTGTACTTCCATGTTCATTACAGCCTTATTCACGATACCCAAGAGGTAAAAGCAACATGAATGTCCACTGACAGATGAATGGATAAAGACAATGTGGTATATACATTTAAGAACATATAATTCAGCCTTTAAAAAATAAGGAAATCATGTCATATGCTATAACATGGATGAACTTGGAGGACATCATGCTCAGTGAAATAAGCCAGTCACAGAAGAGCAAAGTAGTGCCTGATTCCACTAATGTGAGGCATAATTGGATTGTCAAAACTCATAGGAGCAGAAAGTAGCATGGTGGGTGGTTGCCAGGGGCCATCAGGAGAGAGAAATGAGGCATTACTCTTCAATGGGTGTAGAGTTTCAGTTCACGCAGGATGAGGAGTTCTAGAGATCTGCTGTATGACAACGTGCATGCTGTTAACAATACTGTACTATATACTTCATCGTATAGTAAGAGGGTCGATCTCATGTTATGTGTTTTTTGCCACAGGGGCTAAAACTCAAATACTTATGCTGATTTACTGCTATGTGTTCTTTCCCATAAAACAATAACAGAGTTGCCTGCTTTCAATGATTTCTTGATAAGTGATTGCCAAACCATTGCTCCTGGGCCAAATCCAGCCTGCCATCTATTTGGTAATGGAAGACAGCCATGCCCACTTGTTTGCATATTGTCTATGGTCCCTCTGTGCTACAATGGCAGGGTTGTATAGGTGTGACAGAGATCACATGGCTCACAAAACCTAAGCTATTTACCACCTGGCCTTTTACAGAAAAAGTTTGCCAACTTTTGCTATAGATGGTGAGGAATTTCTTTCCTTTTAATGAATTTCGCTATTTCCCATTTAAAACCAAGCATGTGTGCGTTCAATGAATGTTTGTGGACCAGGATGTTGGTAAATACTGCTCTTGATGATACTAATATTGAAATGCAAACTCTATAATGCCTTTGAACACATAAAATTAATACAAAGAGTTAGCACAGATTTTGAAGACTGGACTGAAAGTCAACCTCCTCTATTCCAGCAGAGAGGGGAAATCAGACGCCGCAGAGCCAACTCTGATAGTCGTTGCCATAAACAAACCACCCCACTACCTAGTGGCTTAACACAGTAACCACTTACTATTTCTTACGAGTCTATGGGTTGACTTAGCGGATTTGCTCTCTGACTGGGGGCTTTATTGATAGCAACCAGGCTTGCTCAGGCATTTGCAATGAGCTGGTGACTTGGCTAGAGCTGGCTGGTTAGGGATGGTCTCAGCTCAATGACTTAGCTCTCTTCTAAATGCCTCTCCCTTGCCTTCAGCAGGGTCACCTGAGCATATTCTCCTGGTGACTAGAGCTCCAAGGGTTTGTAAGACCCAATCAAAATGCACTTTTTCAGGCCTTTGTTTTTGTCGACTTTGCTAATGTTTGCTAACACCAAATTAGTCCTAAGATCCAGCCCAGAGTCTGTGTGGGTGGGTGGGTACTGGGAGTTATGAGAAAGTGGGACCATCAGAACAATGACTGAACGAAATACCTTGTGCAAAGCCTTAGAGCATTTTAGCAGCTGGCATCCCTCTCCTAAGCTCTTTCTATTAAACCAAATAATTATTACTGACATTATTACATAAGTTAAGTGAGAGTAATCTTTTTAGATAAGAAATAGTGTCAGAGTTTAAATTGGATCATCATAATTGCATATACCCTGCTTCTAACAGATATATAAGAAAACAATACACTAAAGAAGTTTAAGCCCCAAGGAAGCTATTTTAACTGGCACTAAAAAGTAGAAATGATTTTTATGTCCACACTATTTTTTCTCCTTAAAAAATTCACATGATGCTTCTATAATAAAGAATGTGATTAATCAATGAATGAGCCCATTTTTTTCTCCCCCAGGAAGGCTTGAATTTGATGTAAAACAAATGAGTGCTGCTGGTTCTATTTTTGTTATAGATATTTGAGATTTAATAAGAAAATAAAAGTACAAAGGGTAACACTCAAATATTTGCTGATCTAGAGCATAGAAGTAGACGTACAGAAGGTAAAACAACAGAGAACCTGTGTGGCACATGCTTTCATTATTCACTTCAATGCCTGTTAATTGAGCAGTTGCTGAGTAGCCAGCACCACTAGGTGCGATGAGCAGATTAACACACACACAATATGCCATTGATCTTTCATGTGGATGCACACTATTTAGTTGCTCTGTTCCTTATTTGATTAGTGTCAGCATAAATTTCAATAAAAAAACCCCCACAAAACTTAAAAATGGCATCCGCGCCTGGCTGGCTTGGGTCAGTGGTTGAGCATCCACCTATGAACCGGGAGGTCACGGTTCCATTCCAGGTCAGGGCACCCGCCCAGGTTGTGGGCTCAATCCCCAGTAGGGGGCGTGAGTCTCTCTCATCATTGATGTTTCTATCTCTCTCTCCCTCTCCCTTCCTCTCTGAAATCAATGAAAATACATTTAAAAAATGGCATCGGACACCTGAATTCAGATCCCATTCACAGTAGCTCCATAACTTTGTTATAGTACATGTGGATGGCAGTGTCTTGGTGCTAGCAGTGTGTGAACCAGTTCAGTGCATGCACTTCGGAGTTAAGTCGCCTGTTTTGGAATTCTTACTCTACCACCTCACATGTGTGTGACCTTGGAGTACCACGACCTCACCAGGCAGCTGTGGGAAGAGCCAGCCTACCATGATCTAGACGTGACCAATAAGCATTTGATTCTAAAAGGTAAAGCCCTAGAATTTAATGAGCACCTTCATTGTGCCAGTTATTATTCCAGGTGTTAAGATTCTAAATGTAACGATTACAGCTAACATATTTTCATTGATATCTACCTGTCAGTAAACAAAATTCCTTATCTAAGACTTTTGAAGTCAGAATGATTCAAAATTTAAAAATGTTAAGATGCTAAAACAGCGATATGATGCTTATAGACTGTATAGTATCTCCAGGGGGCCTGGCCATTCCCCATCATCAAACACATTAAACTTTCTGCGCTAAAAGCTGTGAATGCTACGGTTACACTAAATGGTATGAAGTCTGCATGTCGCTACACAATAGTTTTGGCCATCAAATGGGTTTGCTGCAAATCTAAGAAAGGATCTTCAGTTTCTAGGACATTTCGGATTTCAGAATTGTGGGATCGTGCCCCACTTTCACCTCTGAGGTTGGTGCTGTTGTTTTTGTTCTTGCTGTTGTTAATACTCACCCAAGGATACGTTTCCATGGATTTTTAGAGAGGTGCAAGAGAGAGACACAGAGAGAAACATCAATGTGAGAGACACATCAACTGGTTGCCTCCCACATGCGCCCCAACCAGGGCCATGGATCAAACCTGCAACCAAGGTACGTGGCCTTGACTGGAATCAAACCCAGGACCCTTCAGTCTAAAAGTCGACGCTCTATCCACTGAGCCAAACCAGCTTGATATTATTTTATTGCCACTTCCGGTTCAAGGAAACTGAGGCACAGTGAGATTAAATAACATGCCCAATTTTACCCAGCTAGAAAGAAGCAAACCAATGCAATTTGGCTCCAGAATAACTCTGTGAACTAAACTATGTCAACAATAAATGAAATAGACTAAGAGGAGCTAGAGAAACAGAGTCCATTGGGAGGAGATTGACATGTGACTGGTACAGGGGAGCAGGGGGAGGCAGTGGTCCACAGCCCTACAACACACAGGATGGCCACGCCTCTTCAAGAGCTTCGAGTCTAAAATTTAACTTACCATCTCCGGCTCCTTATGGTCTTAGGTTTGCAGCGTTAGGGCCTTGACTTCTAAAAGATACTCTATTTGTGTTCAACAAAACCTGGAATTCCACTGCCCAGGCAAGCAGGCCAGAAAACCTGAGGCATTCGAGGGCAGCCAAGTTAAATATTGTATCTCTTTTTAAGAAGTTAATCCCCCCGGATCTCCGACCTTTGTTCCTGGCTCCCAGAGGCAGCGACATCTGATGTTTATCTTGCCAAAAATAGTTAAAAGTCATCTAGGAGCTGAGCGGGCCAACCCGCCCTGACCTCTGCGAGGAGACCCACTCCTGTTACGTTAACCTCTGACTCGGCCCCTCTTAATGGCAGGATTCCCCGCACTGTAATTTCCCTCCCACTCTGTGCTCTCGGGCAAATATTTACTACTGAGGTTTCACAATTTATTTTTCAAACAAAGTGGCAGGGACCACCCCATGCCACCACATCCTCCTTCTGTATTAGAACCCCTCATTCCCCAGATATAATTTTACCAGAACAAATGTGCTCTGGGGACTTCTGACATGAGATGAAGGCTCGACTTCCTATCGAAACCAAGCCGGGCCCTTGTCAGCGTGGAGATGGATATAAACAAGAAATGCAAGCCTGTAATTGGTGATGGAAATCAGATAAGACCTCTTTAAATACAACCATTGATACAAAAATGTGAACTCGAATTACCTTTGATTAAGTCACTTAAGAAAATAAAGCTGGGGCGGGTGGAGAGGGAGGACTCTGGACCCGCTGGCGAGCAGGATCCTGCCTCCCCAGCCTCTCCAAGGCAGGCCGAGGGGAATTAAAGTCAGAACCGAAGGCATATGAAATGAAACAGAACCTTTCACAGTTCTCAGGCCTCGGCACCGACAGGAGTCCAGCAATGGATCCTTCGAGTTCTTTCTATGCAACAGAAGTTCAAAGAGCTATGTAGCCGATGTCCATTACTATCTTCTTTATCAGCTGGGAGAAATTTAGCCCAACAGTGACCAACAAATCAACAAGCAAGCAGCCCTCTACTTACCTGCTTGGCATTAACAAGTCAATAATAATTGTAAAGAAGATTATTCAATATCTTTATCCTTGATGAGTTATTGCACAGAGAAACAGCCTTTTCTGACCTGGACATTTTCTAGTCTTCTCTTGAAGAAATAAAAATGCAAACAATTGAAGCTGTCCTGCCCCATATTTTATTCTGTGCTTTGAGTTTCAGAATGATACCCTATGCAGAATTCCTTAAAAGTATTTTTATATTTATTGATGGGGATGAAATAATTATTTTGTTCTGTTAAAGTTATTCTAAGTTATGTTCAGATGCCAAAGAGAACTGTGTAGAATTCTTTTAATAACTGTCTAAAATGTTGTTAAAAGGAGGCAAGTATAGTTGTAAATTTAATTGCATTTCTAAACATTAGAGTTTATCAATTGACAGACTCATAGGCAAACATACAAAGAAAATAAATATATCATATGAAAACATGTTTTAAGTTCTTTTTTTTTTTTAGCATTTGAGGATTGCTTTCCTATCATTATGTTATAAAACCCAAATCCTATTCTTTCATTCTGTATCTTAGAAAGAATTTGGAACACTCTATAATACATATGTAACCTTTCAAAATCTGCTTCAGGCTTCATAGACAATACCAAATAGAAATCTTACATATTTAAGGAAGAAAGAAATAAAATGACAGTATCTTTTAACAGATGGCAATCTAAGTGTTAAGCTGAAAATTTGATACTCTGTATTATATTTAGTGACTTTAAAAATAGTAAATGCTCCATGATCACCCCTCACTATTTTAATTCCTACTTACTAGCCTATGTTATGTATTTATAATTATTATTAGAAAATAATTATATCTTATGCATCAATCCACACACACTCATGGAGTAAGTTTTTCATGGGAAATTTGCATTTCTGTGAAGTAATGTCAGGAGACTTTTTGTGGGGGCGTGCACAGCACACTGCATTGGAGTGGCCTCTGAGTTGCAGAGAAAAGCATTAAAGAGGCTCATTTTTTACACACAACTGTAAGCACTGGTGTAAAGACACACATATTATATACAAATGACATTAGGTTCTCTAATTAAATAAATAATAAAGTAAACCGATTTAAACATTTCTTAATATTTACCAAGAAGAGGTAAATATTAAATTTTCCTTCCTTCCTTCCTTCCTTCCTTCCTTCCTTCCTTCCTTCCTTCCTTCCTTCCTCCCTAACTTCCTACCTTTCTAACTTCTTTCCTTCCTTCTGTCCTTCTTTCCTTCCTCTCTCCCTCCCTCTTTCCCCTTCTCTTTTGCCTCCTCTTCCTCTTCTTCTCCTTCCTCTGCCTCCTCCTTCTTCCTCTTTCCCTTCCCCTTCTCTCTCTCTCTCTCTCTCTCTCTCTCTCTCTCTCTCACTCATCAAAGGCATTGTTAAACCACTGCATCACAGTGTTCCACTTTTCTTGGGGCTGCTGTGGACACCCCTGGAGGAGTACCAGGAGAAAGGATAGAAAGAAGAAAGCCCTTGGTTTGGCATTTCTATATTTCCTTAGCTTCTTAGTGGAGATAAACAGTAACTGTACTGGACTGTTAGCCACATTCCCACAGCATCTCACCTCCTGTGCTGAGGGGCTGGGCAAAGGGCATGTGGCACCATCATTCGGCTCCTCTTTGACACTTTCCCTTACAAAATAGGGTTGGTTATGAACATGGTAAGGGCATCCCTCGCCCAGGGTAGAGTTAAAATAAGGTAAGAGGAAAGATACAGGTGTTACATTAAAAATGAAAGAGGCTGTGCATCTCTTATTAAAATATCTGTGTTTATTTCTTCCAATGGTAAATAAATACATCTTTAGATTTAAAAAATTAAATCTCTAGTAATATTTTTGAGGAAAAATTTTAAACTTTTTTAAGAGCCCTGGCTGTGCTCCCAATGAGCACGACAATGACTCTTATCTGGAAAGTAATCAGTGTTGTGTGCTGCTTTATCCTATGTAGATATCTGCAAATCAGTTCTGCATAAAAAATGTAAAATCTCTAGGAATTGCAATATTTACAAATCAGTCAAAGAAAGCAAGTTTCCTCTTTATTATTTTTTAAAAAAGAACTATTTACAAGAGGAAGACATCTCCAGAATACGCTGCTGAAATACAACTATATGCACAACTGAACTCCAATCGGTCCCTCAATGCAGATAAAACTAAGATTCCTTTTTCTCTCCCCAAATTATTACTGTATTTGTGCTCAAGGATGGATTGTGGGAAAAACTGCATTCTCTCCCATAAAAATAAAGAGAAAATATAATAAAACAGGAATTGGTCAATGATGATTGCCGCAGTAACTGTACAGTGCGAGTCAGACACGCATCACGACTGGTCTTTGTACTCTGCTCCAGGTGCAGGGCTGTCCATACACAAATCCTATTTGGTAAAGTTCTTCTTGTCCACCAGCTCCCTTCAGCCTCACGTATGCAACACCATAAGTTTTATGCAGGCTAGCAAACTTACTTTTTTGTTCTATAGTACTGCCATCAACAAAAGATCACTGATAGTACAGGCAAAAGTAAATTATTGAAGGAATAGAAGAGTGAGATGTTCATTCCAGACATTTCAATATTGAGAACATTAGGGCATGGACACAATTACTAAGAAGACCTGGGTTACAGAGGGGAAGCCAGGAAGCCCTTGCTGGTAAATGCGTGTTTAAACTTAGCAACTCAGACAAAGCTAGTTAATTCCAGCCAACACCTGGGGACTTTGCCATTGAGTTCACATCCCCAATGACTGTTCTTACAAGTCTGTCAGAGATTATTTAAGAATGGATTCGATCTCCCACAATGCTACTCTCAGAAGGAAGGAGACCTTAAATCCCCACCACAGTAATCACTTTTCTATTTTATTTTCATCTCTATGAAATTTTGAATTTTACCCTGATAACTTCTTTACTGGCTTCTCTGCTTGAGAAAGAACAGAACACTTGTGTTAAATGATGGAGTGAAAAACAAATGAATATTTTTAAATGGGGCTGGGAGAGCGGCTGATCTCTAAAACCTCTCCCTTTTGGTTGCCAGCACTAAAACAGACATTGTACGTACTCAGGAAACATGTAACTAGTTGACTGACTTACGTTTGAGAAATTACCACAGAAGAAATGTGTAATATGGTTAAACTTAACATCTTTTTTAGAATGCCAAATTTTGAAAATAAACTGATCTCATGAATTCATTGCTGTGTCCTCTTAAAGCATTATTTTGCACATAAATACGCAATAAATATTGCTAAATATTATTTTAATTCCCATCACCTAGTTTGTCTTATGCATTTTTAAAGAAATACATTTGTTTTCAGCTCTGCCGGCTTGGGTCAGTGGTTGAGTGTCAACCTATGAACCAAGAGGTCACAGTTCAACTCCTGGTTAGAGGGTTGTGGGCTTGATCCCTAGTGTGGAGCATGTAGGAGGCAGCCAATCGATGATTCTCTCTCATCATTGATGTTTTTATCTTTCTCATATGCTCTCACTTGCTCTCTGAAATCAATAAAGTATATATTTTAAAAAAATATATTTGTTTTAATTTTAATCCTTCATACATTTACTCAGCAAATATGTGTTGATGTGCATTATGGGAGTAAAGTGATTTTTAAAAAATCAAGTTCTATAGTTGCCTGGATTCCAATCTTAGCTCTTCTGCTTACTAGCTGTGGGTCCTTTGGGCAATTTATTTCACCTCTCTGTGCTGCATTTTGATAGTTCTAGTACTTATTCCTTAGGAATCATATGCAGTAAGATATGCAAAGCACCTAACACAGTACAAGGCACACAGTAATAAGCACTCAGAGCATTTGTCGTAAGATTTAGGCTAATAACAATGTTGATGAGGTGATTATCGTCAGGCATTGGAACAGGTTCATTGGAAGATATAAAGAAAAAGTTATAGCCTTTAATTTCAAGCAACTCAAAGACATGTCAGTTCTGTTGCACTCCTGGGCCAAGTGGAAGAACAATTGCTAAAGAATGAATGTCTGCAGAATGCTTAAGGAAGGCATGCTTTGAGGGCCTGTGTGCATGGTAAACTCAGGCAAAGGTGAGCTGTAAGAGACTTTAAAGGGCACTGCATTTATTTTCTAAAATTATGATTCAGGCCTCAGTGCAGAGAATGCAGTAAATAGGATAGAAAGGGGGCCAGAGAGTATTGGAAACCTATTAGGACCACCTAAAAGAGGGATAGTGGGGATCTGGTAAACACACACACACACACACACACACACAACACATTAAAAAATAAGGACGATAGTCAACCAACTGGGTCTGAAAATTAATTTAAAAATGATTCATAGATTTCTGAGTATATGATATTGCTTTTCACTGAAATAAAAGAAGCATCGGGATAAGCGCAAAGTCTGAATTTCAGTTTGCACTTGGGGTAGATTCAATGGGCAGTGAAAGAGAGAAAATAGGAGAGAGTGAGAGAGGAAGAGAGAGACTTTTCTTTATCATGCTTGGTCAGGAAATTTATTCTAGACTGGAGTTAGAATGAACTAGAAATTTTATTCTGGTCCAGAGCTAAAATGTCACAGAATAAATTCTTTTATTCAATTAGAGAATTTAAGCTTTACATTGTTTTAGTTGCTTTGCAGTATTTTAAAACTTGCTTTAATTTTTTAATAGTTTACTTTAAAACGCACCTCGTGTGTTTAGGTGAAATGAATATTTACTTTTCAGAAATGAATTCTAGTGAATGGAGCTGCATCACTCGCTAATGATCTGATTTGGCAATTTCCAACAACATGCTTAGGAGCCCAGAATCGATGCGTTACTCCTGGCCTGACCCGACGTTTGAGACCACGGAAAGGAGGAGAAAGGTTTTCCTGGGAAAACACATTGCTTTGAAGAGCAACTTGGCAGCAGGCCCTTCGTGCCACTTGTCTCTGCAGTTTCCACGGTGCCCTGCACATGTCCTGGCACATACGCTATGCCTGGTAAATGTGCCTTGAGTTGAATCGAGCTAATTTAATGCATGGATCTTCAGAAGAAGCCGCCTTCCTTTTACCACTGTCTCTGCTTTCAGCCTTTAATCTCGAAACTTAAAGGGCAAAACATATAAATATATGCAAAGCTACTTGTGTTTTCATTTGACTAAAGGTATTTATATCGTGAGGCATTTAGAGTCATCTGCAATGCTTTGGGAGACATTTAACTAGGACTGCCTGGGTTTCTCACTAATTAAAAAATCAAGTTATTAGAATATAAATCTACTGGCAGCATATTTAGGCAAGAAGAACACAGACACAGCGTACAATGTAGGGAAGGGTCAATGTTTGATGACTTGGACACACTGAAAATGACTTCCTCGTTAGGAAAACATCTTGCCTTCACGTGCGGTGGCTGGTCTCAGGGGTTTAGGACCCACAGAGTAATTACCCTGATGGCATTCTTTTTTTTCTGTACAAAAATGTCCATGTTTCTGAACATCCATGAGGCTAACCTACACCAACCCAACTGTGTAAGAGTGGGCTGTATGTAATGTATGTCAGGAACAGATGAACAATTCACAGAGACCACCCCGCCCCACCCACACTGCTAGCCAGAGGAGGGGACGTGCCATGGGCACGGGTGAGGTGTGCCCAGGTTGTGTTGCCCATTCTACGAGCTATGATGTGCCGTATCTCAGGGTGCTGTTTCACCCATGAGGCCTAAAGACCATTCTGCCAGATTGTGGGGCCATGGTAGATGCTAATGTGGATTCTGCTAAAATCCAGGGAAATGTCTTGGTTGTCATTTCCTTTCCAATGCTGAGTCCATGTCCCAGGGACCAAAATAAGGGACTGGGCACAGATCCAGAACAGCAGCAGAGCAGTTACCAAAGGGTGCATTCCCCTCCAAAGGCGACTTTGCAGTGAGGTCCGTCTCCACCCAGGTGCATGGGGCATTGAGGTGGATGACGAATGGCAGCCTGTGAGTTTCCACCTAGTAAATGCCCAGCACTCAGCCATCCGACTGCCTGCACAGAGGGGAGAATCGCAGAGATGCACCGACAGTTTCACAAGATGGGGTGTTCAGTGGGTCTCAAGCTTTCAGTTCCTTAAGAGAGATATTCCTCCACGATCCCGTCTTTCCTGAATTCTGAGGGTACAAAGTTGAGTGGGACTCTCCACTGATGACAACGGTCACAGCTGAGACATATCCAGTGGATGAAATGGGATTAGCGCGTTAGCTCAGGACAGCATGAGAACACTGGGGAGAGCCGACCTCACCTGGTGAGGAGGTAACAATGAGGTTGCCAGGTTGCCTTTGAAAGATGTCGGACATTGCAACGTAGAGGATGCTGTTCAAAGAAATTTGAGGCAAAGAAATTTGAGGCTGCGACATGGAGAAGGAGAAAGCGCAGTCTGTGGGGGAAAGAAGTGGGCAGCTCATTTGGCTGCAGTGGCTGCAGCTGCAGGTGCCTGGGGGCGGGGGGAGGGGGAGGCAGCGATGGGAAAAGAGGGTGCAGGTGATGTCATGCGATTATATAAAGCTACGATTTTATACTGAAATGGGAAAAGAGGGTGCAGGTGATGTCATGCTGTCATGCGATTATATAAAGCTACGATTTTATACTGAAAGGATAGGAAATGATCGAAATATATTAAGTAAGCAAAAACGGTTACACAACTTTTAGAAAAAAATGCTCTTCCTATTTGTGGAGAATGGAGAGAAATGCATCCCTTCTTTATTCTTGTTCATCTCAGTAGATGGCAAAATTAGCCATTAGGATGTTCAAGCCCCAAACCTAGGTGTTAGTCCTCTTCCTCATTTTGCCCCACACCTAGTATCCAAAATAAATCCTAAATCTCTCTTCTTCGTTTCATTTTTCATCACCATGGGGCAAAGCGCCATCTTCTCTCACCTGGATGGTTGCAAAGGTCTCCTAACTCGCCTTTCTGAATTGGGCTTCGCTTGTACTCAACTCAAACTCCTCAGGGCAGCGAGAGTGAGTCCATGGAAAATGAATTTATATTGAATAATACACTCCCCAGCTTCAGACTCTCCAGTGTCGTCTCCTTGCTCCCAGGATAAGACCCAGACTCCTTCCAATTGCCTGTAAAGTGAAGCCGCATGATCTGCTGCCGGTCCATCTCTCCATCTCAGCTCAGAGGACACGTCCATCTTTCCTGTTCTCCATCTGTGCTGTGCAGCTCTCTGCTCCAGGTTTTTGCCTCTACTCATGTCTGAAAGATTCTCTATCCAGTTTTCCAGAGAGCTGGCTCCTTCTCATCCTTCAAAACTCAGCTAAATAATTCAAACTCAAAATGCCTTTCCTAAAGAAGTACCCTGCCTTTACACCCACCAGTCTGTCCACGTCACCTCGCTGTATCTTATTTCCCTTGTCGTATATAAAGCCACCTGGAATTATCTAATTTGTTTGCATGGCTGTTGCCTAGCTCTGAGGATCGGAATAAAAGCCATGACAGCAGAAAACTAGTCTGTACCTTAGCACCTAGGAAGCACCAGGTACATAGTAGGTTCTCAATAAATATGTGCTGATTGAATGAAAAAGCAGATGAAGTGCAATTAATGTGGAGACTCTTAAAATAACCCAGGTGAGGGGTGAAAAGTAAGAAGGGGGACAGGCACCCACGTAGCACAGGAATGAACCAGACATAAAATGCCCTTTGGGCTCTACCAGTTTAAAGGTTTAGAGATTTTTTTTTTCTAAATAAAAGGATAAACAACATATGTTCTTGAATTAACGACAGGATCATTTCTAACAAGAGAGTTACTGAATTATTCATGCTATCTAGGAGAATTTACAATATATGTATTAAAATTGCACTGAACGCCAGCTCTGTGTAGTATATTCCAGGGGATATGGCAGAATTAAGAGATGTTGTCCCGGTCCCTTTTGAGTTGGCGATATAAAATGAAGAATCATAAAACAATTAGAGAGCAATCCAACGTAGCATAGATCATCAATTTTGAAACTGTGGAATTTACTAAAGCTTCAGGGATCACAGATCAGACATAACCTAAGTCAATGGTCTTCTAGAGCAGAAAACATTCTGATTTCACCTCAAATACTCTCTCTGGCCAAGAATGCTCTTAGCTGAAGTAAGCTATCGTTTGGGGCTCCAGAAAAATATTGGCATTTTGGGGTTTAATTTAATAACATGGAGAGAGGGAGGAGCATGATTCATTCTTTTGAACAGTAGGTGGATTTACTATTTACAGAAAAGTGCCGGAGTGGTACCGATTGCTCCAATGCTCTATGCCTGCACAGCCTAGCTTTGAATAGGACAAGTCAAGAAAAGAAGATTGAATTGAAATTGTTTATAGGCAGTTTGTTCTTCCCTGTAATATCTTCTTTAGTTTCTCCCTAGCGCACTGGAAGAGCTCCCAGGATAAGCATGGTGGAGCCTACATCTCTTAAAAGGCACTTGATAACTCAGCCTGGATCTTCGCTTAGCCAAGATTTGCTAGTTGATGAGAAAAATCTAGGTCATCAACCATCAGGAGAGCATATGGAGGATTTTTGTTTGTTATCTTCACTTGTAAAAAGCCTGGAAGTAGAATGAGATAGACAACATCATTTCTGAAGATCTCCCTGAAGGTGATAGATCTCAATGCAGACGTGTGTTCTGCATAATCACATCGCCTGTGCTCATGCCACTGGCTCACCTGAAAACCCTCTGGACTTTTTCATAACAGTGAAGTGGATTTGGATGAAGGGCCTCACCATTGTACAGTCACGCTTTATACTTCGATGTCATTTTCCTGGGTGCTGCTTCATGATTTCCTCCTAGCAGCCCTGTAAGGGAGATCCTGCCAGTCATGGTCTCATTCTACAGATAAGGGTGTTGGGGGCTTTATGTAGCTCACAGAGAATCATCATGAAGCTCTGGTTAGATCCCAGCCCTGGCCTCTCGGTTCCTCGCTTGTTCCATGCTCAATGTCATAGGCACTATTGTATTTACAATAGTATTTGTGGACCCACAGCCACTCCCAAGTCGTGCTGCTCTTCATATACTTGGAATCATAAAAGCATCCTTTAGCTTTCTGACAGTATCATGAACACTTACTGTACTGATACAAATTTACATTTCCTCTGTGTGCTCGGCAGGCTTAGCCACGAACACTTCTGTTACAGAGCAGTGCCAAAACACATAGAGCTTAGGGCTTGACCAAGCACTCACGCAGAAGCGTTCACCCTTGAGAGAGCTAAATAGGGGAATTAAGTAAACACTTTGATGCTGTATCCAAAGCCTCTCCCACCCTGCTAATTAAGATCAAATTGAAATAATAAACAATTTCACTGAGTATCTCCAATAACTGGTAGGTGTATTTTAGATCTGAATTTGGGTTAATTTCACAGTTCTTAATGACAAAATCCTGCAAGGAACGGATGTCATTAAAAACCTAATATATAATTGATAGTCTCAAGAATCACATACGTAA
This sequence comes from Myotis brandtii, assembly GCF_000412655.1. Taxonomy (NCBI): domain Eukaryota; kingdom Metazoa; phylum Chordata; class Mammalia; order Chiroptera; family Vespertilionidae; genus Myotis; species Myotis brandtii. Next base: position 1,560,212 of record NW_005365832.1, read on the forward strand.
TTTAAAAGCAGGGAATAAAGAGTTCTGCATGTCCACAGTTAATACCATGCATGCTAAATCCTTTACATGCAGTACCTCTTTTAATCCTCAAAACTTCACTTTATAGATCACTTTATAGACATTTTATAGATCAAAAAACGAAGGTTTAGGGATGTTAAGAGATTTCTTGAGAGTTGAACAAATATTTTTCCAACTCTGATTTCTTAACCCCCTACATAAATGATTTCTACTGTTTCCTGAGAAAACCCACACACTAGTTTTCTTATAAGATACTGAAAGACCTATAAGTAATCATATGGAAGGGCTTTGACCTTCTGGACAAAGAAAAAGAAATAGTGCCCTCAAACTGATGGGAAATTCAGAAGTTGGAAGAATAAAGGTAGCGACAGCAAATAACCTATGACAATAAAGCTGGTATTTAACAGAAGTAGAAGCCTTAGTGAGAACCAATGAGGTTGAAGAAATCAACAGTGGAAGACAGAGCAGGAAACTAAACACTCAGAAAATTTCACTCTAGAACGTGTGAATGCTGGAACTCATGCTCTGTATCTGTGATTATCAGACTCTCTGATATAATTCTCCCCTTTCACAAGAAATACTTGAAAAAATCCCTTTTGCCACTATAAGATGGAATTCAGAGATAATACAAGGGAATTTTTAAAAAGTCAGTATAACGCCCTAGGTATAATAAAAAGAAGAAATGAAGAACAGCGTGTAAGTAAACTATTTCTATATGTAAATATCCAGGGATGCCTACTCTGGAAGACAAAGGTGTGCCCCTACCTTTCCAAACTGCCCCTAGGGGTAACCCCCCTGAGTCCCCTGGGTTAGATGGCTCCAGGCACCTCAGCAGGGACTTTCTCACTAGATCGTGTTCTGAACTAAAATGGAAAGGAACAGTGTTTAGGGCCTTTTGCCCTGTTCTTTTATCTTCAAGGAAGTTGCTGGTAGAGACACAGGAGTGAGGTGGAACCGTTGTTTCCAAGTTGGATTTCTCTGATGGGGAAGACACATGGTTGAGAAGTTAGAGGGAGAGGAGTTAATGAACCCAGAGATGCCCACACCTAATCTTCAGGGGAACTTGTGAGATGTCCTCAGAAGACTGGAGGAGATTTCCACGTGGTCACTTGGCCCTTCTACAGGTTCCTTCCCCAGGGGAAGCAGAGCCTCTGTATTCAGTGGACATTCGGCGTCCATGCAGAGCAAAGGCGCCTGTGTCCCCGTGCTTCCCTCTCTGAACCCACATGCAGCATGTTTTCCTTCACTATACAATGCAGATGTGATTAATCCACTGTAAGTTGAGCAGAAAGAGGAGGGTGACGTACCCCTCCGACCCTTGCACAGGCTTTCGATTATACACTAAAGCGCAGGATTTTGTAACTCCTAAATCACCCTCCCTGTGACGGCCCCAATATTCATCTAATTGGGGCCTGTCAAATGCCTCCTCAGAGCTGGCACCGTGTCAATGACCTCCTGGCAGTGGTCTCGGAGGGTGAAGTGTACAATGGAAGGAAGTATTTCCTTTTATTGGCTCTAAATTTACTAGCCTTTAGCTTCATTGAATTAAATTATGGCTCAAGGTGAACATTATAGTTATCACTGACATTTATAAACTGCATTCCATCCATGAATCCTGAAATGCTATGCAAACTGATTAACAGAATTAAAGGTACAGATGTGCGCTCCTTCAGGCACCCCGATGCCTCTCTGGACACTGGTAGGTCTTCTGCAGTGTGAGCAATGCAGCAGTGGCCTCTGGTCCCTCCATTTCCAATGGTGAGGACCTCCTCACCAGAACCGGTCCTGTCTATAGTGCACAGTTTCCTACAAGCTTCTAATTCTTTCCCGGACTTGGGCAGAGGAAAGCGTTTGCCACTCAATGGTGTGGTTACCAGAGACACTACCTACACATGGTCTTCTGTTTTCTTCCCTTCTTCTTCCTTTCCTTCCTTCCTCTTTTTTTTTTCCTTTCTCTGAGAGGCAGTGTAATAACAGAGCAAAGGCCAAAGGGGCTGGAAGTGGAAAGACTAGGGTTTGTATCTAGATTCTGATACCTATACCTCATGTGATCTGAATGAATCACTTAACTACTCTGAGCTTCAGTTTTATCAGCTGTAAAATGAAATATTTGAGTAGCATGGCCTCTAAAGATACTTAAGTGCATTTTCAAAGCTCCATGCTACCTCACTTTTCCTCAAATTGGGTGGCTTCTATGACATGCCTCTCCCAAATCAACCCTGGTTTGGCTCCCCTCCAATAAAATCCTAAACTTAACAATATACATGTCCCAGAACCAGGAAGAGCTGAAAACCTTTCCTACTTATACATCAATATGTAATTAAGTAGGGAAGCTTCAAAATTCGGGCTGTATAAGTAACTTGAGACCATTGGCCACGTTAGAGGATCCATAGAGAAATGTCAACCTTTCCATAATAAGTTAAAAAACCTATAGTATACTTTGTAGTTTTTTCAGATTTATTGAGATATAATTGACACATATAACATTGCTTACGGTGTACAACATGGCTTGATATGCTTATATAGTGCAAAATATGATTTGATATACTCGCATATTGCTGTTAGCTAACACTTGCATCAGATCATATAATTACCAGATCTACTCCCCTAGCTTTCAATATATCAACCATAATCATTATGCTGTACATTATTTGATCCTCAGAACTTACTCATCTTACAGCGGAAGTTTGTACTCTGATTAACATCTCTCCTCCCCCACTCCTAACCATTGGTAATCACCATTTTAGCCTCTTTTTCTTTGAGGTAGGCTTTTTTTTAGATTCCACATGTAAGTGAAAACATGCAGTACTTATTTACCTCTGCCTGGCTTATTTCATTTATCATAATGCCCTCCAGATCCATCCATGTTGTTGCAAACAGCAGGATGCCCTTCTTCCTTAGAGTTGAATAATATTCCATTATATATATATACACACACACACTGAGTGGCCAGATTATTATGACCGGCCAGATTATTATGACCACCCCATCAGTGCTTCATTGGGCCACCTTTTGTCTTCAATACTGTGGCGATTCTTCTTGACATTGACTCCACGAGATGTTGAAAGGTGATGCGAGGAATCTGACACCATGCCTGATGAATAGCACTGTCCAGTTCTGTGAGATTTGATGGTTGTGGAACCAGCTGCCTGATGGCTCTTTTAACTTCGTCCCACAAATGCTCAATTGGATTGAGATCTGGTGATTGTGGGAGCCACCTAAGCAAGGTAAAGTCTCCCTCATGTTCTTGAAACCACTCCTGCACAATATGAGCACCGTGGCATGGCGCATTGTCTTGTTGGAAGAAGCCATCTCCATTGGGATACGCCATCAACATGATAGGATGAACTTGATCAGCAACGATACTTAGGTATGTTGTGCTATTCAGACGTTGTTCCACATGAATTAAAGGGCCCAAATCATGCCAGGAAAACATGCCCCAAACCATAACACTGCCCCCACCAGCTTGAAGGGTTGTACTCATGCATGTGGGGTGCATGCTTTCATGCTGTTTCCGCCAAATTCTCACTCTGCCATCTGCATGATGCAACTGGAAA
>NW_005365832.1:1564037-1597475 GCF_000412655.1 Myotis brandtii
TGACATTATCTCTATCCACTTACTTATTGATGGACATTAAGGTTCTTTCCACAGTTTGGCTATTGTGAATAATGCTACAATGAACATGGGAGTACAGATATTTCTTCAAAATAGTCATTTGATCTCTTCTGGATATATACCCAAAAGTAGGATTGGTGGATCATATGGCAGTTCTATTTTTTTTTTTTTGAGGAAACATCATAGTTTTCCATAGTGACTGCACCAATTTAAGGACCTGACAACAGTGCAAAAGGGTTCCCTTTTCTCCTCACCTAATACTTATGCACTATCTCTTATTTTTTTATGATAGACATACTAATAGGTGTGAGGCGATATTTCCTTATGGCTTTGATTTGCATGTCCATGATAATCAGTGATGTTTAGCACCCTTTCATGTATTTGTAGGTCATTTAGATGTCTCCTTTGGAAAAATGTCTATTAAGTTCCAGTTTTTAAAATTCGATTGTTTGGGATTTTTGCTATTGAATTCTATGAGTTCTTTATATATTTGGATATTAACTCCTTATCAGAGAACAGTGTTTCTTTTAGACCTGGTACAAGACAATCGATAAGGTTGTTTGATGACTTGGTGGACCATCAATGAACAGCAGCCTTTAGATACACAGAAGGAATGAGGTGCTTTGCTTATCCGCTAGAGAACACTGCTGGTCTTTGACACGGCCACAGTGAACTAAAGAATGACTTACAGTGGGCATCAGACTCCAGGCTCAAATGCCAGCAAGGCAAACAATAGTGAACAAGACCAAAGAAGGCATGGGCCATCGTGACTAAAATCCCCATTTTCATCTCTGTTGCCATGAAGTCAATAGGCTACACATAAACTCAGACTCTAGGAGGGAAACAGAAGAGAGGGGCTAGCTGAGATTGCACATAAAGTTTATGTGAGAAACTGATCTCTAAAAGGACTATTTAAATCCTTGGATACGATGAGATTTTAAGTCTTATTTGACTTTTTCCCCTGCTAACCAATATGTGGGAGATTGGGATGGGGGTGGTGGTAATTGGCAGAGGACAACTAGATTAAACTTAGAAAGAATTAAAAGTACTATCCTTTTGCTAAAAATCCAAATTGTAGAGTGAGTTAAATTTTATGACTCCATTAAAAAAAATAAATGGGGAAAGGAACGATACTTTTAGTACACAGATCTCATGAAACATTCTCAGATGTCAGAAAAAAAGAGAAGAAAGACAGAACTTTGGTGGGTGGAAATGTGCAAATACACTATTAATGTGGTGTAGGATGAGTCCTTAAATCTAGAATAACAGCAATTATTATTTAAATTAATTCATTCATTTTGTTAATGTAGTTTTTAATGGCTATCCTATGCCAGGCACTAAGTTAGGCCCTGGGGATGCAATAATAAGCAAAAAGGCATGGTCCCTGACTTCATGGAAATTAGAGTTTTGTGGGAGAGGCAGATATTAGCTAAGGGTGGCACAAACGAATGAAAGATTACAACAGTGATAAAGTGTTTTTGAAAGACAGTTATAGTAAGCTATGCAAATGCATAATGGAGGCACTGTTTGGGGAGGGTAATAAACTCTGAAGAGATGACAGGGCTAAAACCTGAAGGAGCACCTTTAAGTCAAGGCTGGTGAGAATGAGTCCAAGGCCATGGCCAAGCAGAAGGAGCAGTGCGCATGAGGGGTGTGGCCAAGCAGGAGGAGCAGTGTGCATGAGGGGCGTGGCCAAGCAGAAGGAGCAGTGTGCATGAGAGGCGTGGCCAAGCAGGAGGAGCAGTGTGAATGAAGGGCGTGGCCAAGCAGGAGGAGCAGTGTGCATGAGGGGCGTGGCCAAGCAGGAGGAGCAGTGTGCATGAGGGGCGTGGCCAAGCCGGAGGAGCAGTGTGCTTAGGGGTCTACAGCTGGAGAGCAGACTTAAGGGATAGATGAAAAGGAGGTGAGAGAGATGCAAGGCCAGGGCAGGCCAAGCTAAGTGGGCCTTATGAGAGGAACTGGAATTTATCCTAAAAGGAATGCAAAGCCACTGGGATGTTTCAAAAGAGTGTATGCATCTTGAAAATATAAATATACCCTTTCTTCTTTTAAAACTAACTCCATCCACACACTCTTTGCTTATAGGTGGGGGTTAGGCAACATTTTGCAGCTAAGTAGTTTTATGCTTATTAACATTAATTACTTGCTCAGCCAGCATGGCTCAGTGATTGAGCATTGACCTATGAACCAGGAGGTCACAGTTCCATTACAGGTCAGGGCACATGCCCGGGTTGCGGGCTTGATCCCCAGTGTGGGGCATGCAGGAGGCATCTCTCATCATTGATGTTTCTATCTCTCTCTCCCTCTCCCTTCCTCTCTGAAATCAATAAAATTATATTTTTTAAAAATGAACATGAGATAAGAGAAAAGGAAAATGTTGATCTCCATCTCTAGTTCCTAAATCCCGTGGAAATTCCTGGGTGATGGGGCTTTCTCTCCCTAATGGAGGGGAAGAGATGCCAGAGGCCCTCGAAGTGACTGGCTTCTAGAGGCTAAATGGTTTGGAGAATGGAGAATAGGAGAATAAAAAGAGAAGTGAACTCATAAAACATGCAAAGACACGTCATGCCCCGCTCCTGCTAGCATGCAGCCCACTCCCAGACTGAGCTGTGAACCGAAGAGGAGACTTGGAGATCGAAGTTTTAAAATCAGGAATGAGTTTTCTCTACTGACATACATGATTCTGATAGCCCCAAATGTGTGTGATTCTCTAACCAAAAGTGACTTTTAAAAAAGAAGTGACTTTAGCGTTAAGGAATGTGACTATGATGTCACCAAATAAACTGCCACAGTTTGGGGCGAGATAATTATGGAAAAAAGTTAAATTGATTCATGTTTACACACCAGTGTTATAAATCAGTTCTATAGGCACACTCTTGGTTCTTCTCAACAGCAACCTGATGAGGTAAATATTATTAAATCTATTTGACAGATGAGGAAAGTGAGGCGCAGAGAGGTGACCTAAATAAACAGTGTGAAGTGGGAACGCTGAAACGCGAGCCCCGAGTGGGGCCAGTGCCTAAAGGCCTAGGTCCCCAACGACCAGTCTATTTTCAGTGCTGCTTGTTGCTTTTGTTACTAATATTGCATTTTGAATTTACTTGTCCTTTTCTCCCTAAAAGGCCCAGAAAGCCTCAGGAGAGGGTCTCATTCGTCTGACATGGCAGTTGAGAGGGAGAGAGAGATGGCAGGCCGGGTGGCGGTGGCCCAGGTCGGGGCTCAGGGCTTCAGCCTCCCGCGACTGCCCGTTGCATGTCCCACATCCTCCTCACTTCAGCCCCATCATCATCTGTTCACTGCAGCCACTCTTCTTCCCAATAGCAAACAGGGTTGGAAGTACCTTTGTTGATAAAAGTCAAGCTGGGAGGAGAAGCCAGGGGCCGCCTCTGGGTCCAGCCCTGACCAGCTGTGTGGCCTGGGCCGTTCCCTTCTCCACTTTGGGTCCCCGTGTTTCTTGTATAAATTGAGATTTGACTAAAGGGTTCCTATCGTTCCCTTACGTTTTACCATTTCGGACCCGTATGATACAGTCCGAGCTGCTTTCTGCAAGACTAGTAGGTACCTTTTCCTTAAATCGTTGGCTTTTATCCTGCATCAAAACAGTTCCAAAGGCAACGAGAGGGCCCATCACCAAGTCCTCGACTGTCTCCTGAAGCATCTGAGAGGAAAACGTCCTGAAGCCCGGGGGGGAGAAGGAATCCTTTCTATAATTATGTTTAGATCTATAGGGAGAAATACGTCTCACAGAGAAGTAGAGCTTGGCCTTATGTATATACTGTCCCTTGTACCCGTCATCAACAAGGCTCATAACCAAAAGCAGCGTAGAATCAGGTATAAAAGATGTAAACTGCTGACATTTAATTTTGTTTCAAACACATTTCATTGGAATGATTAAGTCACTTTTCTTAAAAAAAAAAAAAAAATGACAGGCCGCGTCGTCTGTCTGGAAGGAAGTGTGTTTTGGTCGCCACTTGAGAACTTCTGTTGCGATGGTCCCAGGCATGTGTTCCGAGAGGAAGGCACGCTTCCCGGGTCACGGAGCATTTGCCGCTGAACATATGCTACCTCGCTCTGGCACACGCCACGCTTCGGGTGCCGTTGGGACCTGAATATTTCATGGACGTTCTGAGTGGTAAGATAATGGATGATAGAACACTGGAGGAAAGAGCTGATAGCTTTTGTGTTAGTAGCGTTTATCAGATTGTCAATTAAATGCTTGTCATGGGGGAAAGGAAAAATATTTATTGCTGCAGCAGCCATGCAGACAGACCTTCGGCCAAAAGCGTGCTCACGGGAGAAGCTGAGAGATCGCACCCCTTGGGATGCCTGCTTGCTCTTGCTGCATTAGCTGGAAGGACCACCGCTTTCATGGTTAGCCACAAAGAGGGGTGTTGCTTATCTTGTTTACAGTTTATTGATAAAAGAAAGGAAAGGATTGCTTTACAAAGACCTAAGGCTAATTTGTTAACTGAAATATTAGTTGCCTCAAATCACTTTGGGAGGTGGCAGAGGGTAAAAATGTTTCAGCCTTGAAATATGTATGGGCAATGTACTTACTGAAGATAACAATTCACTACTGTAATCAAAGTGGTTTTTAAGGTGCTTCTCATGGACAGGTATTTGTAGCTGCTGGAAGGCAGCTACTTCTTTGCTACACGCTCCCATAGGGCCCCGCGCTCGGCCTTGGGGAGAGTCTCACTTCTCTTGTACTTATTTGCATGTTGCACATCCTCCTCCCTAGACTACAAACATCACGGGAGCAGGAACCATGCCTGTCTTGTTTATGTCCCTAATTGCTTGGCATTGGAGTAGGAGTCCATGAATAATGGATGATTAATTGATAGTTGCCTGAAAGGGAATTTTCCAAGACATACAGAGTTGAATCAGGCAGTCAGTGGTTACCTACCACTCCCCTTCCGTAGCATCCTGCCTCACACACAGTCCTTTACCAGGAGAGAGTAGCTACAGTAGTTTTTATGGCAACTATAGTAATACTAACTCAAAGGCCCACTCAGTGTAGGAAAAAATATTGTTTCAATCTCTTCACAGCATACAGGAGAATGCTCTGAGAACTCTAAATTTTTTTTTTAAATGATAGTTTAGCTGATGGTTTCAGATTTTGTACTATCACTAACTTTATTATAAAGTATGCCGACAAGTCTCTCAATTCCACTGTGGCTCTAATCTCTGTGTGTGCTTGTATTTTTTTTTAATTTTTTAAACATATTTTATTGATTTTTTACAGAGAGGAAGGGAGAGTATTAGAGAGTTAGAAACATCGATGAAAGAGAAACATTCATCAGCTGCCTCCTGCACACCCCCCACTGGGGATGTACTCACAACCAAGGTATATGCCCTTGACCGGAACCGAACCTGGGACCCTTTAGTCCGCAGGCTGATGCTCTATCCACTGAGCCAAACCAGTCAGGGCGTGTGCTTGTATTTTAATGGTCACTTTCGGTTGATAATTTGGAAATGTTGTGCCCTCGCTAGAAAGTTTGACGAGAACTTATATGTTTATGGCTTCCTCAATGCCAGGCACATGAAGTCGGCTTAAAATTACAGCTTGCTAACTACCCCTTTAAAACCATCCACAGATAGAAGGAATCCACTAATAACATCCAGAGGCCAGAGCTTCCCCATGCCTTTGGCAGCCTCGAGATCACGTTCGCGGGGCACAGCTCTCGCAAATGCCTAATTTGGTCCTGAGAGCTGGGCTGCGGTGGCTGTAACAAGTCCCAGTCCTTTCACAGAAACCAAATTCAAAGGCATTGTCACGATCTCTGGAGCAGCGACTGGGCGTCACTTAATATTAGAGAGAACTGGATCCAGGGACCAACTTCATTCCCTGAAACCAGCTAATAGTGTTCAGTTTGCTTGTTTTTCCCAGCTCACTCACCCTCCGTTATAGAGCTTTCATTCTTTAGCAACCACTAAAAAATACCGACACCAAACCAGACGGTGGTCACTCAGCTCATACCTTCAATATGTTCTTGTTATCCTACTTGCAGAACAGGCTCCGCATCCTCAGTTGTATAATGATGCATCCTGAATACCTTGCATGGGATGGTTCACATGATTTTCACTACATAAGAAACTCTTCAATATCCAACATCATTTTCCAGAATCTTTAACTTATCAGGAACTCTCTTGGCCTCACACCACATGACCAATTATTCCACCAGATTAAGAAGTGAGAAAGAGGGATACGTATCTTTTATTCTTTTAAAACTGTTACAGAAGTGATGCAAAGTGAAAGATGAGCTTGCCTTTTAAATCATAATAGCATTTTAATCGTTCTACTGCTAATAAGTGTTTGTTGAATACTCCTACGCCCACATTTTCAGTAATATCATGAGTTGGTACTTTTCAACTCTTCCCCTTCCAGAATGGAAACGGAGGCTCAGAGCGAGTAAGCATCATGCTTATACTCATAAAACTGGGGAGTGAGGGGCCAGCGATCACCCACAGGCAGACTGATGCCAGAGTGAACTATTATGCTACAAAACTAAGGTTATACAGACAGTGGGGGAGATGAGTTCATTTTCAACAATGTTAAATACAATAACCAATTCCAGTTATCAAAAGTAAATTACTAAGATCTCAAATAGATATTATAAAACTGAGGACAGAGTGTTTTATTTATTATTATTTTTAAATATATATATATATTCTTATTGACCTCAGAGAGGAATGGAAAGGGAGAGAGAGATAGAAACATCAAATGATGAGAGAGAATAATTGATGAGCTGTCTCCTGCACATCCCATACTGGGGACTGAGCCCACAACCCAGGCATGTGCCCTGACCAGGAATCAAACTCTGACCTCCTGATTCAGAGGTCAATGCTCAACCACTGAGCCATGCCCGCTGGGCAAGGACAGAGTGTTTTAAAATATACATAAACAATATAGTGTGGCTGCCGTTAAAATCACTAGTTAGAGCACAACATCCATCTATTTTAACATACAGACGCAAAAATGAAGAAACATGAGTATATAAAAAGTAATTTCAAATTTTGTGCCAGCAATATTACAGCAACAGAATAGGCAGTGGGTGACATTTGCTGTGTGTTGGGGGCAGGGAAGGGGCAGATGTGTTATTGTTTGTGTCAAGAGATGTGAACTGAGAAGACTAAACATTTAAACAGAGGAAAGTGTCTGAATTAAGCGCCGAGTACCTTCTAAAAACCAGGTTTGGGAGACACTACATTTCCCAGACCCTCAACCTTCAGTGAAATCTCTTCCCCCTGCCCCGCTCAGAACCAGGCACTTTCCTAATGCAGATGTTCCCAACAAGCCCTCTCCATTCTGGGGATAATCGCTCCTCCTGCTTTTTGGAGGCCTATCCTCCTCATTTGCACTTTGCCCTGTTTCTCTGAAATGATAACCCCATCCTTCAGAAGACTTGCCTGCTGGTGGCCCTGAGCCCAGCCCACTTTCCTGTCCCCAAGCCCCTCTTGCTCTTTATCGGCTCCTTCCTGTTGCACCCTTCACCCCCGCTGCTCCCCGCATGCCTGTGCACACACTCTTCTAAAAGTAGTTGCCTGACCTTGACCTCACCGTTGCTCCCTTGGTCCCAAGATGTCTTAACTAGAATCAATCGCACATGCTGCGTCCATGTTTCACTTGACCCTCAGTGCCCAGACCACGTGGACCCAGCCTTCTCGTGGCTTCAGCCAAACTGCTTGCTGAACGGTCACTCAGAGCTCAATCTTGGCTGCCTCGTTGTTAGACCCGGTGTTTTCTCCTTCCCATCCCCCATGGCCTGGGCGGAACATGGTCCTATTCACCATTCACTCCCCTTCCCAAATCTCTCATGAAATATTTCTGATCACTTCTTTGGCTAATTCACGTATTACTATCTGATCATCTATGCATTTTTTTAGCAAACACTATTAAAGGCCCATTTGCTGCAATTAGAGCAAGAAATGCAGATACAGAAATGAAAGTTAGCCCCATCTATAAGCAGACGACAAAAAGTGAAACAATCACGAAGGAGTATAAACACCTGAGAAAGGTTTCTGCAAAGTGGAGGAGGGTGGCCTCGCATGAACTTGGAGGCACAAGGGAAGGCTCTTATGAAGTCAGGCTTTCCCCACTCAGCAAGGAAAGTGACTAGAAGGTTGTGCAGCAGTGGGAGAAAGTAGCAAATCCTCCTGTGAGGTTGGCATGGAGGCTGGCTGGGTGATAGTCCCAAAAGATGGAGCTGGTTGGAGATATGATCACAACATGCACAGCACTTTGTGGCAGGCTATGGAGTTTGGAAATCATCCTGAAGCTGTAAAGAGTTTCGGCCAGTGGAGGTGACATGATCAATTGGTGTTTAGAAATATTATTCTGGCATCAGTGTGAAGAATAAATGGGAGGATGGCAGGACGTCCTTTATTTAACTTCCCCCTCTTCCCCTGCTAAGGAAATTCGTCAAAGCCTATGCTGTTATTACACACTTTTTCTGGGAGGATGTATCCACTGGTGTTGAGTTAATTATCACAATAACCAGGTGACTATCTAATATCAGTTTCTGCCTCTGACTTTGCTCCTGAATAAGGCCTGTTTTCCTTCTGCCTCCTTAAGTCATGTCCTCTCTAACGCTGCTGTCTTCCAGAGTCAACTGGGCTTCACGGCTTGGAGCCATCTGAGATCACCTGCCTTCTCTTATCCCAATGACTAGGAGTTAACATAGAAATCACCTCTGTTAAGGTCACAATGACCCATAAGATTGCCAGATCCAATAGGCATTTCTGTGTACATTTTATTTGGCCACTCAGTCCCATCTGATGCACCAATCACTTCTTCCTTCTTGAAATGCAATCGGACTCCAAGGCTCTTCTTTCTCTTGGTTTTCCACCTCTTTACTGACCACTCTTTCTTGGTCCCCTGGACTATTTTCTTTTTATCTCTGCAACCTCTAATTGTTGGATACGTCAAGGCTCAGTCCTCAGGACTTTTCTCTTTTCTACTCAGTCCCCAGGTCATCTCACCCATGGCCATGTTTTTAAATACCCTCCATAGACTATTACTCTTAAATGAGCTTTTCTAGCATTAACAGTTTCTACAATTAACAAACCCATATATCAGCTGCTAACTTTGCATCACCTCATGAATGACTATTGGGCAACTCAAAGTTAACATTTATGAAAACCAACTCTGATTGCTGTCTCCAAATTTGTTCTCTAGTCTTCTCCATCTCAACATATTCCAATTGTAATCTACCGGGTACTCATGCCAAAACCTCAAAGTCATTCTTGACTCCTCTTTTCTCTCATTCCCCACCTTGGTCCACTCCATAATTCTGTGCTTCTGGATTACTGTCTCCTAGTTTCCACACAGGAAACTAAAATAGACAAAACAATCCTTTGAAATCGTGAGTCAGATCATACTCTTCTGCTGAACACTCCAATAATTTCCACTTGCCCCTGATAAAATCCAGTCCTAATCATGGCCTTCAAATCCCTCTATGATCTGGATATTCACTATACCTTTGACCTGATCTCCTACTTTTCCCTACCCGACACCTTGCTCCACTCCAGCCACATGGATAATTTTTCAAACAAGCTGAGCCCATTCGTTCCTTTGCATGTTGCACTTCTCTCTGTCCAGAATGCTCTTTCCTCTCAGAGCTCTAAGTCTCACTCCCTCACAGCACATCTTATCACAGTGGCCATGCTGGCTTTCTCTAGTCACTCTCTACCATCCCCTCCTCACTTTACTCTTTATTATCCTTCTTCAGGGCACATCTCACATCTTGGTAGTTGTTTTGGTTTTTATTGTATGTCTCCTCATTAGCACCCAAGCTGGGTAAGAACAGAGACCCCATTTTTCTGACTGCTATATCCCAATAACTTAGAAAAATACTTGCTCTATCTATAGGTACTTTGTTTCATTTTTTAAAACAATGTGTATGTATAGTAGGTACTTTCATTTTTAAATAAAAATGTTTAAAATTATTTTATTTATTTCTTACTAGTTTTCATATGTAAAGGTCATCACACACAAAGAAGTTGACTGCCATGTTCCCCCATTAGGCCTCTTTGGCCCATTTACTAAAGAGGTTGTCTACCACAGGAGGGGGGTTTTGTGCAGTGAGGAGTGATCTGTGCTCTTGCCAAGGTCTCCAACACAGAAAATCCAGTGTGAAAAACTACGGTAATAAGACCTACCTGGATTCCGCAGGCATTTTGCTCACGAGTCGCACAGAGGACAATCCTGGATAGCTGTCATTTTCCTAGGCGCAAAGGAGTGGTCTGATCAGATTCAGATCGGCTTTAATCTTGTTATTCACAGTCGTACAAAGTTTGCTCTTTACCAGACCGAGTCCCCTATAGATGGCCCATCAGTTCTGTGAAACGGTTCTGAAACACTACACTTGATACCTTCCTGCCAAATTCCTGCTGGCTGCACACGAGCACAAAATGTCAGCTTTTGTTATTCGCAGCACTAATGATGGATTTGAAATATTATTCTAACTTTTATTCCAGCATTCCCTATTATGACTGAACGGGTACAATATCTCAAGTCCTGTTAACAGAAGAATCAGATTTTAATAGGGAGCATGATCAAATCCAAATAGATCAAATTTGGGGGAATTATGTTGAGAAGGGTTTTTTATTTTTCCGATTCTAATCAAATTTAAAAAGTCATATCTACCTAAAAAATGTTAAATTTTTTAGGGAACAAGGGGGTGCGATCCCACTGGTAAGGAGTATTATTTTTTTTTCTCTTTTGTGGTCTAAATTTTACTCACTGATATCACGATCAATCATATACTTAATGATAGGTCATTAAAAAGTGTTTAAAGTTTACAACTAAAGAAAATCATTATTTTAAATTGCTCTCACTTTTCAATAAGTAAGAGCCATCTTTATGAGAACTTACGCTGATCAGAAAAAGACACTAAAAAAGTAGAAAGGATAATGTCCTAGCTCTCTTCAATGTACCCATCCATCTGTTTCTCTGAAGTCTGGTTTGAACGCATCTCTGTGCTCACTGTGCCTTGTTAAGTTACACATCTAATTCATTTCTAGGGCAAAGTAAAACTAGAACTGAGAGAGGAAGTAATATCAGTCACTGATCTCAAAACAAAAGCCTATTCTTTGCAACCCCAGCCCAGGCTTAAAAATTCCAGAAAGTGTTTTTTGGAAACTTTGCAAAATCTGACATTGTCCCCAAAAAGACAACAAAGGGGACAGATGCATTGGTATAATGTTTTCATGCAGGGAAATTGAAAAGTGATGCACTAGTACCTCTCCTCTTACATGAATTACCCAGTGAGTTGGCTGTTCCACATTTCCACCTACCATGCTCGTAATACTTTTAAAACAAAGACTTTATTTTTGGAGGAGCTTTTAAGTTCATAGCAAAGTTGAGGAAAATGTACTGAGATTTCCCATGTACTCCCTGCCTCCACCCATGCATAGCTTCCCCCAACATCAATGTCTCCCGCTAGAGTGGTACATTTATGGCAATTGATGAACCTATACTAACACATTATAATCACCCAAAGTCTGTAGTTTACATTAGGGTTCACTCTTGGTTTTGTACATTCTATGGGTTTGGACAAATAAATAATGACATGTGTCTACCCCTGTGTAGTGCTCTGCCTATTCATCTCCCCCTGCCATCCCTGGCAACCACTGATCTGTGCACTGTTTCCATAGTTCAGACTTTTCTAGAATGCCATATAATTGGAATTGTGCAGTGAGTAGGCTTTGCAGATCGGCTTTTCATTTAGTAACATGGATTTAAATGTCCTCCATGTCTTTTCATGGTTAGCTCATTTCTTTTTAGTGCTAAATAATAGTCCACAGTTTGCTTATCCATTCACCCACTGAAGGACAGCTTGGTTGCTTCCAAGTTTGGGAAGTTATGAATAAAGCTCTATAAACATCCATGTACAGGTTTTTGTGTGGACCTAAGCTTTCAACTCCTTTGGGTAAATACCAAAGAAGCACAATTGCTGAATCATATGGTACGAGTATGTTTATTTTTGTAAGAAGTCTCCCTATAAATATAAGAAAGCTGAGGCTCAGGGTGGCTAAAGGGCCTTGTCAAAGTCACACAGCTAGAAAATGGTAAAGTCTGAACTCAAATCCATCCTTCCCTGATTCTCCTTTCCACTTCATTTTACTGTTCAAAGCTAAGTGTTTTACAAGGTAAAACCTTGAAATAGTTGTAATTATAAAAAAAAAATATGGCTACATTATCCACAAATGCTATAACATATATTATAGAAATGTATGCTTGTAAAATACATGTTTTGATATTTTTATAATGCAATAATGTCTACAACAGAGTATACTCAGACCACATGAAAGAAATCTCTATGTTAAAATGTGAAGAAGGTTTTCGCCCACCGTAAAAGTTGAGTAATAATAAAAGTGTATCACCGTGTTTAGTAGAGAGAGGGGAAGATGTTTTCTGTGGTCATGTTTTCCAACTTTAAGTGTATTTGCCGATCATTTTAATATAAACAGGGTGTATTTATATAGCCTAAAGAAATAGCAACCAGATTCCTTGTTTTCAAGATGCCAAAAAATATATATCTTCAAGGATGATAAGCAATAACAGAGAAGAGTGAATCAAAAATATGGAGCTTCTATCTGATTCCTGACCAAGATTTTAATTTTATTGCATAAATATGCCATAGCGACAGATATATAGGGTGGTGCCACCCACCCAAACCGATGCAGAGACGGGTCTGCCAGCATTCCCATTATAATCCTTGAAGGGGATTCTGAGATTTTAAAACACATGAAATTGGCATACAGGTTCTCAGCAAGATGTGTTTTTGTTAAAAAAAAAGTTTTAAAAAAGAGACCTAAATAGTGTCAGCTGGCTTTGATTAGAAGGTATAGATTGTCTGGCCGGCTTGGCTCGGTGCTTGAGTATTGACCTATGAACCCGGAGGTCATGGTTCAATTCCTGGTCAGGGCACATGCCCAGGTTGTGGACTTGATCCTCAGTGTGGGGTGTGCAGGAGGTGGCCAATTGGTGATTCTCCCTCATCACTGACGTTACTGTCTCTCTCTCCCTTCCTCTCGGAAATCAGTAAAAATATATTGGGGGGGAAAGAAGGTGCGTAGCACGCAGATTCTGGGGAACCATTGGGTCCCCTGATGTCAGCGGAATGCCTGTTCTGGTCTTGGTGACACTGAGGTGCAGCCTGGGGACAACGCTGAAGGAGAGGTGGTTTTATTTACAGGGGCAGCGAGAAAGGTGCAGTATCCACATGAGTCAGACTACTACAGAAACTACCCACGTAAAAAACGACCACCAAATCTCCCCTTAAGTCACTCTGCTTCTCATTTTAGAAAGGGCAAAGCTGTCATGGGTGTGAGGGCCGATCGCATGCTGCTGGGAGCAGAGGCTTGGAGCCTTCCTGCCTGGGTTTGAATCCCAACTCCGCCCAATCCTTAGCTTTGTGACCAGGGCAAGTTACTTACCCTCTACTGCCTTAGCTTCCCTCCTTGTGAAATGAGACTAGTGATAATGCCTGTCTTAGAATTTTGAGGATTTAATGAATTACTACAAGTAAATACTTAGCACAAACTGCAGACACTCATTAAATGTTGAAAACCAAGCAAAAAATCCAGTGTTTACATACATTCTGGATAAGTATACCTGCCCTTAAATTGGGCAGAAAGAAGTAAGTATTAAATTCATATGTGTGTGTGTGTGTGTGTGTGTGTGTGTGTGTGTGTAAGTATTTGTTTTTCTCCCTAAAATACAGATGTTGTAAAAATTTTCATAACTCTAAATGAAAATTTCTTTATAAAGACAACAAAAACTATACATACATACATATATATATATATATATATATATATATATACATACATACATATATACATACATTTGTTAGAGTTTTTAATATTGTAGTGAAAGATGCTATGTGTCAGAATGTATGCAACTTCTCAAGGTGGGGCTGAGGTCAAGGTAAAAAGTTCCAGCAATGTCATGTACAGGGTTGGGACCATGTCAACGAATAGACATTATGATCCATTTCTACAGCAATGTTGTCCAGTAAAAATATAATGTAAGTCATATATATACCATCAAATTTCCTAATAGTCATCTTTAAAAAGTTTAAGAAAAACAAATGGAATTACTTTATAATACTATATTATTATGGCAGTGTATCAAAGTATCATTTCAATGGGTAATGAGTATAAAAATAATTGAGAAATTTTACATCCTTTTTGTACTAATTCACTTAAATCTAGTGTATATTTCATACTTACAGCATACTTTAATCCACACCAGCCATATTCCAAGTGCTCAACACCATATGTGGCTAGAGGCTACCATATTGGACAGTATGGGTCTAGAACTACGTAGTTTCATGGGCCTAACATTTTAAAATATATTGTCTCCACAATATTAAAATAATAGCAAAATTAAATTTAATAAAGTTCCCTGCTCCAGATTAGAAATTAGCTGTTTCTACAGATTAAATTCAGGTCGGAAAAAAATAAGTATCAGAGATAATAATCTAATAACCTAGACACTAAGATAAATTATGGTGAATCATTGCTTTTGGAACACATCAATGGACCAAGAACAGGAAATGGATGCATACCGATGTTTACTACTCAATTCTAACAACAGAGCATTTCTATACTTTTTCATTCTGAAATTATATCTCCATTCCTCTTTCTATGAAAATCTTATTTTTTGAGAAAATAAACAAAAAGTAGTATCTAACAATCTTTAAATGTTTTTTTTTCCAAAAGAACAATGCCAATAATAATCCAAACAATAACACTACTGCATGAAGTTCAAGGTTTCCTATGTAGCCCTTTTTGTCCTTAAAATGCACCTCGCTAGATGGTGATACCAATGTGAGGGAGCATCTGACCCATGGGAGGAACAGCTTGTCTTTAACATTGTTAGAACTGCTGGTGCAAAGTAATAAAAAGCAGATCAAGTTTTAGTCACTCTCATGATTGTTTCTACTGTTTTTTGAGGCAATGCACCATCCTTGC
This sequence comes from Myotis brandtii, assembly GCF_000412655.1. Classification (NCBI taxonomy): domain Eukaryota; kingdom Metazoa; phylum Chordata; class Mammalia; order Chiroptera; family Vespertilionidae; genus Myotis; species Myotis brandtii. The sequence continues at coordinate 1,579,041 of NW_005365832.1, forward strand.
CTGAATGCAGGTTATCTCACTTCCAAAGTTGCCGTGCCTCGTCCCCCATATGTCAAGGTTACCAGGTATATCCTGTCAAATTTCTTTCTTCTTGAGTCATTCATAAATTCTCAATCAGTTTTGCCCTCTAAGAGCTTCCCGGGATAGTTCTTTCAATAGTTTCAGTTCACTGTCAATGGAAAGCCATTGGCATTTGCACAGCTGACAGTTTGGAGTTTTTAGAAGGTGACTGCGTTAAGCTACCGGTCCCCATGGCACAGCTCACCTCACGGAAGAGGGCGGAGTCCTCACCCCCATCCCACCTTCAGAAGATGGGAACACTTGAGCAGCTCAGTATCCAACATTTTGTACATTGAGTTTCACTTCACCACCATCTGGCTGATCTACAATGAGATAATGTATATTTATAAGTGCAAGATTTATATATTTCAGTTCTGGCTGGCACACAAAAAGGGGAAAATCTGCTTCTTACTATTTAATTTCTACTGATATTAGAACCTTCATATTTTCATATATTCAAATACATAGCAACTTTTCTAAATCTGGTTCTGATATTAAAGCTTTTGCATTTATCTTGCTTTCTTTTTAAAACCATGAACTCTTTTTTTTCACACTATGCAACACTCCGTATCAACACAATATTCATGCTATGCATTGTTATAACAAAGTTCGTGGAAGAAAGATCCAAGTGATTTCATAGTCAGAGTTGGATTAGCAAAGAACTAAGTGTAAATACAGGCTCTTGAGTTTTTATCCAAATCCTCTTTTGACTCTTATGAAAGTAGATATAATTTTAATTTATGTAACATACACACTATATATAAAATTATATAAATATATGTATATATGTGAATCTTTATTTTAATTAAAGATAGCCCTAGCAAAGATTTCAAATTTTTCAGCAGACTTACTATTATGTTTCTTAAATTCATACTTCTAAATTCTAATTTTAAAAAAAGAAAACCTAGAGTCTATCAAGATAAAAATTTACTAGAATTTTATACATATCATATACTTAGTGGTTGCTGCTAAAACTAATTCAGTTTTTCTATTTGGGACATACTTCATTATAATATATTTCAATTGTAAGTCTATATTTTATAAAACATTAATATAGAAACTTAGATATTTAGTTTTGAAATAGAAATTCGTTTCCATCATGGAATCAAAATATGCCTTGCCCAATGGCCCTGCTTCTGCTGTTTGTAGTCATTGCATTTAACTCTACAGAGAACAAACAAACAAACCCACAAAACAATATCATTTGAATTCAAGGCAAAGTATTCATTTTTGCAGTTTTAGTGTAGGGTGTATTTTAATCAACTTGTGATATTTAAAAACACAGATGATTCATTAATAAAGAAGGGAGGGATAGATGACTTGACTTCAAACATTCTAATCTAGACCTTGACTTTTGCTCATGGTAAAAATTTAACATTGCCACTTTTTCTTCCTTTCTGCCTTAGTCTCCTATTTTTCCCTTAGCCTCGGGACGGTTTCTTTCTTTTCACCCCAAAGTTGTGTATGTTGTTGTTGTTTACTTTAAATCTAGTGGGAGTCAGAAGAAAGATATACTAATTTAAATATAGTTTTTAGCCTTGAACAATACCTATATAATTTCATCTCATTTCTCTGGCTAGAAACACCTTAATACCTGCTGGCAAGATAACCACCCACAAGCTCTTTCCCTTTTATAATGTTACCAACTGAAACTTTAAGATTTCAATTGAGTATTTCCTAACAGTTTCATTATTGACACCCTATAGCTGAAAGGGTATAAAAGAACAGAAGCAGAGGAAAAAAGAGAGAGCAATGGATCTTGGCGCATTTTACACAGTATGAAAGTTTGTCCATTATTGGGGAGAGGGGTTGATAGACCCTCCCCCCCCCCATACACATACACAATGACCTCTCTGCAAATAATAAGACTGCAAAGATAAAATAATGTAAACTCAGAACATCGTTGGATTAAAATCCCTCTCACCATACTTTTGATTGTCCATTTTCAGAGAGTTTGAGAGAATCTCAGAACATCATTGTATTAAAATCCCTCTCACAATACTTTTGATTGTCCATTTTCAGAGAGTTTGAGAGAAGAAGGATTAAATCCATGAGGCCTTTCACTTTGTGGTTAAAGATGAATAAAACATATCCAATGGATGGTGAAGGCCCTGAGAGAAGCCAGGGAGCAGAAGAGTCCCAGAGGAGACCAGGAAGGAGAAATGATGATAGAAGCAGAAAGTGGGAGAGTTTCCTGATGATTTAGACCTTAAACCAGAGCCAAAGACTTTGTCATCCCCGGACACTGGGGAGAAGGACTGCTTGGAGAACAGGAACTCCAAGATTAGTGAATGTGGGGCCCTGGCAGTTTTGCTGTAGGGCCTCTGATGGAACATTTCCCGTGCAAGGAGTACCTCCCTTTGTACCTTTAGAATCCACTCCTATTTGGCCAATGGCAGAGACCCACACCAAGAACAAACGCAGAAAGGACTGGAGTTCATAGCCTGCTCAGGTCTTTCACAAGCAGACAGCACCCTTGCTGCCGTTAGGGAAGTGACTCCAGCAGTCCTGTTCCTGCAGAGACGCGGCATCTAGCAACTACTCCAGCTCCCCAGAGACCCACCTCCAACCCCCAGTGGGAGGAGGCAGTGCTGCCCTGGTGGAGACACGTGGATGCACATCTTCAGGCTGGGAGCCGATGTCTAGGAAGGTCTGTGGGTGTCAGTGGGTGAATGGCATGAACAAACATAGGAAATCCTGCAGGACTCCATCATATATCAAGTGGGAGCAAAGGAAGGTGATTGGATTCTATTACTTTGCCATGAGGGGTCTGAAGTTCTTGTACAGCTATGGACTTTTATTGGCCACATGAGTTGTACGTTAGAGAACAGGAGTTCTCAATTTTTTCAGCAAACTTACTTAATGCTTCTTAAATTCATACTTCTAAATTCTAATTAAAACAAAAAAAACCTAGAGTCTATCAAGATAAAATTTTGCTAGAATTTTATACATATCATATACTTAGTGGTTGCTGCTAAAACTAATTCAGTTTTTCTGGACTACTGTGGTAAACATACAAACATTTTGGTAACCTGACTTTTTGCTGAAAGACTTATAACTTAATGTGAATATTCAGCATTTTTACAAGTTTTCCATGAAATGATTTTGAGCTGTAACATGATAGGTAGTCTATCATATGGACATAAAACAATTCATTTAATATTCTAGATTTAGAAATTTAAGATTGTTTCTATTTTTTTCAAATTTAAATGGTGCCACTACAAATATATTTGTAGAGATACCTTTGTGTAAATCCCCAATAATTTGACAGTTTGAATTGTTATAGCATTTTTTTTTCATTTTATCGAGTTTCTAAGTTCACAAATCATATTTTAACATTGAACCTTCCTTTTTTATTTTCTATATTTTAAAAATTCACCTTTTCTTTAGTGAGGAGTATATTTTGCAAAAGTATACAAAGTAAAAAAAAGAGAAAAGAAAAAAAATTTACTGACTAACGGCTCAATTGCTTTATTCCATTCATTTCATCTATGATACTAAAATCTATTTTCACATCAACATTTGACACTGATAATTAAACCAATTTTAACAAACTTGAAGAAAATTTTCCCCCTCTGAAGATCTTTCTCATTTTTACTTAACAAAAGATGTCAATCCTTCAAGTATCAAATTTAAACCTCAACTACTCAAATAACATTAACACAGAGAATTTCAAGTCATCTCTTTGTTATTGTGACAATGCTCAGATATTTCAATACATTTATATTCCTATTCACTGCCACAGAGACACATGTATCTACTGTATGAATTGGTAGTCATACCACAATATGAATGTAACTTTTCTACAAAAAGAAGGCTTTTTTTTTCTAAAGCATTTTGGAAGTAAGTGAAATATTAAAATTCATGCCCAGATTTATTTTTTCTCATAAAGCTGTCAACTTTCCTTACCTTAAAAGTAAACGATGTGAGACCAAAAAAAATAAGAGCTAGATAAAGAAGCACCAGCCGAGAATTCTGAATTAGAAGAACACTGAGCTTTTCTATATGGCTGCAAGTTGCCTGGCTGATAGAGTGTTCTACCATGTCCTGGGCTCTTAAAAGACATTAATTAGCTCTACCAGTAGCTTTGTGAGGGAGGCTGTTATTATAGACGAAGAAACTGGGGCTTAGAAATCCTCAGAGCTTTGCCCAGTATCACATAGCATGCAAGTTGCAGACATCTGTAGGGCTATGGAACCAGTGAATGCAACCGTGCCCACTGCTTTCCAACACAAAACTCGTATGAATTCAGGACAATTGGCTTGTGAGAGTAGATTTGCCCGATACACCACATGGCCCAAGGTCTCCTCAGAGAAAGGCCTAAGGGCCTGGGAAGGTAAGTGTAATTATTAGTACACAATTCATACAGTCCCAAGTTAATAATGAAATTAATTAAATTAGAAACTATTGAGCACGTATACGCCTAATATTCTCTTGATTTGCTTTCTAGGTAGAAGCACATTATATTTATATTACATTTTATTAAAAGACTGCCTTGAATTACATTGCAAAAAACTCTCCTTTAGAATTTAAACTAAGACTTGATTAGAGGAGGGTGTATGGCAGGTAGGGCAGGGGAGAGATCCAGAAAGAAAATTTGTGGAGTCATATAGAGGTATGGGCTCCTGCACACTGGTGTTTAAATGTTTTTTAACTTTTCAATTACAGTGGACATTCAATATGATATTATTAATTTCAGGCGCCCAACAGAGTGGTTAGACATATAACTTAAGAAGCAGTCCTCCCAATAAGTCTTGCTCCCATTTTAAACCAAGTATAGTTACTCCAATATTATTGACTATCTTTTCTATGCTGTACTTTACCTTCCCATGACTATTTTGCAACTTCCAATTTGTACTTTTTAATCCCTTCACCTTTTCATCCACCTTAAAACCACACACCAGTAAGTATTTCCCATAAAATAATAGGGGATGACTAGGGTAAGAATATTCCGTTTTTCTTAAACAATTGGGTGGATTGACCATAGATTGCCAGTAACATCCTAATTTGCAAGCAGGACTATTCCTCTAAGGATAATTACAGAGGTGAACTTGGCAACCGGAAGCCTTGGGACAGGAGGATCAAGGCAATATGCTTTCATCATCACCTTGCTGTGGGGCATTCCTCTCTAAATAAGTGTACAATAATTTTCTAAACCTAGTTCAAATAAAGACATCTTTATAATTTCTATTTCTCATTTTAATAACTTGCAAACAAATGAAAGCTTGTATATGCCTGGTACTGTGCCTGGGCCGGGGCTCTAAAGATTAATAAGACATGACTCTTGTCCTGAAGGAACTTAACCATCTGAGAAGGGAGACAGAACAGCAAACGGGAACATTAGTAATACCTTAAAGATATTGATTGATGTGACTTAGTTTTCCATACACTCTGGCATCTGATCACCCCCCTCTTCAGTTGGAAGAATCCATTCCTTTCAGCAGCTTTAGGTTTTAGTGACAAAGAAAAAACAGTCAATGCTCAATTTTTGGCCTCCAAAAGGGGCCTTTGAAACCTGTGTCAGAAAGTCACAGATATTGTCTGTAGGAGCCAAGCTTATGATAGCAGAAAATGTTGAGAATCAAAAGACATGGTGAAAAAGGAACAGGTCATAGAGAGTAGCCAGAGAGAATCATCCAGAAACAAACTTGATCCAGGGAGAGTGGAGAACTTGCGGGGTGAGGAGAGGGGTCATTGAGGCCTCCAGTCCCTGTGATGACCTGAGAGGAAGGAGCAGAGTGAGCAGGAGCGATTTCGAGAGGTCTCTACATCAACACTGTCCATTGCCAACCAACACTAAGCCACCTCCAGGATCATTCATTGTACCGTGGCCACCACCACGCATGCTTAAGTTGGGGAGCTCAGCCTGCGGGCATTGTTGCTTTCTGAACAGCGCTTGCCAAGATGCTTATAGATTGTCTTCCAGAGTTGGTACTCATCTGTGTTCTAAAATGCAGCCCTTTTTCATCAGCCCACATGGTCAACTATTTTCGAAGGCCTAGGGATTTCCAGTTCCTTGGACAGAACCGGGCCCTGCCACAGAGAGGGACATGGAGCTCTGGAAGGCAAAGCCCCCGCACACCCCGCTCTGTGGTTACAAGGGCAGCAGAAAGGCCCTTCTTCCCTGCTTCCATGGCCAGCAAGCTCTCGGGTATTTGTCTGGATACACGGTGGTTTGGTGGTTCAGTGTGGCATGTGGCGTTGTGCTTCCCTGCCTCCCTGCCTCTTTTCCTGAGTTCAACAGCAGCCCTCTTTTCCAAGCACTGGGCTTTTCATGATTTCTTGACTTCATCAGTTCTGTCTCGCTGTCTCCATACACCCGTGGCCAGACTTCTTTTCCAAAGAATGAAATTTTTCTTTGAGAAATCCATGTTTATGAACTTCTTCCCCAAGAAAGTAGCCCAACTTCATCCTTGTTCTAAGTGAACCTGAGCGATGAGATCCTGATTCATTAAACTCAGTACAACAGGTCAGGGGCTGGGGGTAGAGACATGAGCTGCTTATTAGAAAGAAATGTGAATGTATCAAGTTAAAGGGTTACCACTGCATCAATAAAGTTAGTGCACATTACTCCATTACTTAATGGATATAGCAAATTACTTAATTGGTTAAATTAGCAAAGGTCTGCTATAGGTATGCATGTGTAATTCTAACAAGTTTACCTGACAATTTACCTTTTACTAAAGGGATCTGTCTCAAGGAAACAAAATTATGTGGGAAACTGAACTTATAAAGCACGTGCTACTAATAATATCATCTGAACCATATGTGACAGACCTGGCATTTACTGACAGATAAAAATGGGATGCATTAAGTATTAATAATAATAGATCGAGGCAGGGTTTAGATATGTGGTCTAATGTGACTTTCCTATCAACAGAAATCTGTGATCTTGCTGCCCTCAAAGAAGATAAATATCTATTACTTAGGACAGGGTAGCAGCTACTTCATAATGAGGCGTACCTGTCACCAGAGAGTGGTACCTTCAGACGTGTGTGCTGGTCATTTACAAAGCTAAGTGGTGGGTCCACACACTGAGCACTGGACTATTCATTTTAAGAATCCAGAAAATATTCACAGAATTCATAGAGAAACTGAGAAAGACTCTTTAATTCTGATGGCATAATATTAGGCACTTAAGCAAGCTTGTGCGTCCACAGGATAAGTGCTCTAGATGCAGGGGCCGCAAGCTGGTGGCCTTGCAGGCAAATTCAGTCTGCAGACGTGAAGACACACGGTGTTGGGTCCATAGTCTTTTAAATATAGGAACATTTCACGCCCAAAAATAAATAATTCTGGATTTCTGATTTCATTGTGGAATATTAGGCAACAGTGGCCATTCCCACACAGCAATGCTGGTTTGATCTGACAGGAGCTGCTCACTTAGGTGCAATATGCACATTTAGGTTCGCCATGATCTCTATTCCAGCTGCTCCACTCATTTGTACAACCTGCCTGGCCCTGGTAGGTATTTGAGGAGTGTGTGTGTGTGTGTGTGTGTGTGTGTGTGTGTGTGTGTGTAATGTCTGTTTTAAACACTCAAAGCAGCCTCAATTAAAGCAGGAAGGAATGAAGGGTAATGAAAAATAAAGTACTCAAATAATGTTTCATGAATAAAGGGGTTTGATGTGGGAATTTAAAGGTGAATTAGTTAAACGAGGGAAAGGAAGGTTCTTAGTAAGAGGAAAATAGGATGAAGGGGCCTCGAGGCATGAGTGGTCCTGGTAGCCTGGACTTCAGAGATCTGGGTAGACAAATAAGATCGACATTCCACATGAAGGGATTAAAAAGTATTTGTGTTTTGTCTAATTTGGTCATAAATGAGGATCCAGTATAGGAATTTTGGGAGGGAAGTAATGTGATCCAATGAAAGTGGTGTTTATAGGTGATAGTAGGCAGAGGAATGTGTTGGAAGAGACTGGACTCAGAGGGACCAGGTGGGGAGCAGTGCAATAGTTAGGTGCGAAATAAGGAAGAGCGCCTACGTGGAGGTTTGTAGCACTGAGAGAGTTTACAAATGAGACATTGCGTATAACAAAGCAACTAGCCCTGAAGAGCACTTAATTTCTCATAATTGACAAGTTCATAGGTCAATGGTTATCCTGACTTTATAATACTAGGTATATTTGTGCCATATGTTAACTAGCACTTAATCTATGTTGAGATGAGATCTATTTTATTTCTTTGCATTTTATTCATCTTCATTCCATGGAAGCTATTTCTGAGATCAGTTACTTCTCCATGCCCTTGGCCTTTATCATAACCCTCCCCAACATCGAGAATTATCTGTCCTGTGTCTGGGTCTCTTAGTAACTCATTTATATTGTAATGGGTGATCATTTTAAAACTATAATTTTTCTTTCAGAGATAATGAATATTAAGATAAGACTCAGAAAAATAAAATTTTAGATATTTTGAGTTGTAAATACCTGAGAAATTAACCTAGTCCTCTTACTTTCTAACTTGTTGGTCGGGAAACTGAGGCCCAGTACATGGAAGTGATGGAATGAACCAATAAAATGGCTCCTTTGGAGAAATGCAAAAGCCTCTTCCATCCAATTGCAGGAGTTTGGGTAAATTAGCTCCTATTCAAGACCTGCTCTGATTATATGCAAGCTCATACTACATGTCAACCAAGAATTTCTGAGAATTAGTACCTCTCATGCTGCTTTTATTAGAAGATAAAAAAAATCCACCTCCAGTGTAATGGTGGAGGACACGCTTAGGAAACATCAAAGGAGTTGTTGGGTTACAAGATCATGGGGCCTTTCACAGGGCCAGAAGCCAAACGTCTCATGAGCCAGTACCTCTAAGCAAGTTTCAGGTTGAGCCGTCTGAGTCCCAGGACAAGGTCTGCCTCAAGGACCTGCTCCATCTGCAGCCTGACTACGATGCCTGTAGCTCAGCGGTGGATTTTATCTTCATTAAAATTTAGCGGCATTTTAACCCACATATTAATTAAAATGACTTCTACCTGAATTGAAATATTGCAGCATCAACTCATTATCTAATAAAATAACTTATATGCAAAGAAGATTTTATTCTCTCATTTTGGAAGATCTGCCTCTACACTTTAGTGCTTTGATTGGATGTTGGCCAGTGTTTTCTTTGTTCCTGGGTTCCCAATGTCCACAGCGCCTGGCACACAGTAGGTACTCAATAAGTAGACTGTAAATGAATTTGATGAATTACTGAACTCTCAAAGAAAAGTTTACTTCCATATCTAGAACACTGATCCTGCCAATAATTTTCTTCCCCATCAGAGAGGAATGATATATAAGTTGAAAAAAACACACAACAAAAACAAGACAACTTAAGCATTTGCAAAACCAATGCATCACACAATCACCCTCTTGAGATTTATCCCTTGGCATCGAGACTTTCAAGTTGAGGAGAATGAAGTAAAAGAAGTCAATGTAGCCTATAAAAGAATGTGACCAACTAACTCTGTGTATCAGAGGAGCTTAATAATGGCAATCAATCACTTACGATAAATTCAAACAACATTTACTTTTGGCAGGTAACTGTGTGCCAAGAATGTATCCCGCGTGCTCTTTTATTTATGGTAAAACAAAAATGACATTACACTTTGTCATGAAAGAATGCTTTAAGTGATGCTTTAAAAAATATATACTCTGCGCTTGAAACAGCTCCTTCCTGATTTATGATTATAGATGCCACTGCGCACATGCTGTGGTCGTTGATACGAACGGGATGTGGCCAGCCACTGTGTGCGGAAGGATTGATGCCTTTCCCATTAGCTGCGGAGTCTTCCTGTCTTACCCGCTCCCAAGTTTTCCTAAGCAAGTACCAATTCTTTTCTTCATCTTTGAAGATATTAGCACTGATGTGCAAATGAAATAAAATTCAGATGCCTCCAGATCTCTGACCTTCACATACTTTACTTAAACGTGCTATACGAAGAGACAACTCCCTGTGGGAACGTGTAAGGAATTCTGCTTTGTGTCGGGCATTATTTTCCAGCGTTTGGAGCCGCATACTTGTAGGCTGACAGTATTTTGACTTTATAGACTATGTGGGCCCTGCCCTGCTCATGCGCTAGTGATATTTCCATCAGAGTGTACTCTGAGCGTGTGCTCCCCACCCCGCGCGTGCACATGTGTGTGCTCACGCATGTTTATAACTTTCAAAGTGATTCTACTGGAAACCACTCTTATTCTTTTGTTTTTGACATAGAAAACCAGTGCCTCTAATAGGCACAAGAGCAGAGGAGGGGAAAGGACGAGGAAGTGGATCTCTATGTCATTTCAGGAAGCTTCTGGATTTATGCTGATTCAGGCTACAATGCTTACAAATGCTTTCAAAGTGGTCAGTGTGCCTCAGCTTCTAATGCGTTTGATGGGCTCTGACCCTAGAAATGATTTCATCTATTATGAGCTGGGTGAAGACTGGGGGGAAACAGTGCAGCTCTGTCGTGGTTTGCAGATTGCACGTTAGATAAGACCAGATATTGGCTTGGAAGTTTGGTTTTAAAATTAAGTCTGTTTAGCTGGGAGGGGCCCCGTTATTTTGTGCACGTGTTCCCCTCCAGTTTTTCTAAGTCATAGTGCATGCTCCACCCTCTGGCACCCTCTGGTCCCCCACAGTACACACCATTGTGGGGGCTCTGAGGGTAGGATCCTGCCTTAATCCAAGGCTGTGATTAATAATGGCCACACGGCTGGCAGCATTGTTGTTTCTTTTATCAGCTGTGTGACCTCGGACAACGCAGTGATCACTCTGGAAACAGAGGTTTCCTATCTCTAAAATAAGAGAATTGAGCTAGAACGCTGACTGCAAACTATTCTGGAAAATGGGGGGAGAAAAGAAGAGAGGATAGAACTAGCAGACATGACTCTGGTTTGCCTGTTCTCACGGGGAAGATCCCCTTCGATTTGTTTTGCCTATTAAGTTCTTGGATAATGAAAGAATTCCAAAGTAAATATAAACTTGGACATCTTTGGGCTAGAAGATCATTAAGCTTCTTTTTAGTATTAAGCTATTTTATGATATTATTTTAGAGTTTCTTTCTGATCTGTAGATTACACAAGCAGTACAGAAAATAAAGCACTGTGCTGGTGAGATTATACCAGGTTTTAATTATTTTTTTTCTGTACTTTCTACAGTATGCATATTCTGTAATTATTATTCAAAAATTAATAGTCATTAGAAAAAAACTAAAATATATACACACACACAATGTAATAGTTAAGAAAAACCTATTGGTCTTAAGTAAGCTTTTTATTGATATATATATATTGAATATATTTATTGATATTAAATATATATGTATATGGAGAGAGAGAGGCAAAGACAGAAAAGTACACAAGTATGGATTTTTTCAAAGCACACATTTTAAAAAAAATTTTGTATCAATTAAAACATGAATTATGCTATTTTATGTAAAGAAAATCAGCCACATTATATTTGTTTCAGGTGCTTTCATTCTTAAAAATTATTTCAGCAGATATAGTTTATATATGTTGAGTACATACATTAAATGCTAAGATTTTGAACACCAACTTATTTTTAGTGGTTGGTCTTTAGAAAACATAATAAAAGAAAAATTGCCATTGTTATTAATTAGTAAATGAGAAATATTACATATAGTTTAAAAAAACTATAACTTAAAGTCAAAGAAATTCTCTCTATAGTTCACTCCTCTAACTTCTCAAAAAACAACATAGAATATATTCTTAATTATGCACTCAAGTGCAACCTAATATTTTTTGAATTGCCTCTAATAAGCCATTTTCTCAAATCATTCTGGCTTTTAAAGTAATCACTATTCAAGCTCCGATGAGCAGTAGAGCCAAAAACCATTGTTTTAGTTTCTGCTGCTTTTAAAACCAGTTTGTTTTCCTGGAACCAGTCTGCCAAAGTCTTTTTGCAGTTCAGTAGTTAAGTGAGAAACAGATTTGCCATTAAAATGCACAGTCGTGCCATCTGCATAAAGATGTATAGAGCAGTAATGACACATCCATGTTAAATCATTAATAAAAAGAGAAAAGAGGAGCGGGCCCGTGACTGACACTGTTGCTTAATAACTGGAAGGGGAAGGGGGAAGAGACAGCCCTGTGAAGAGGAACAGATTGATGTCTGTCGGAGCCATTGCTTATCTTTTGACAGCATTTGGGCCAGAGCCCACGCTCCCTACCTTCTGTAGGCAAAGCCCGCAGTTCACCAGGCCAAAGCAGTTTGAGAAATTAATAAAAAAACAGCACTTAATTCAGAATTCCCCTTCAGGACATGCAGCCATTAATATCAGGTTGTCATGGAGTGACATATGAAGCCCTGGCAAAGCCCTTCAAGGCTTTTCAGATGTGGAACTTGCGTGTTCCCCTCATCAGCATCTCTGAGCTTCCTAAACACGTATTAGCAGCACTAGCCACTGATGCTAACAGGCTTTGCGGCATGATTTCTCATTTTATTTGATTTGGGGGAGATGGAGTGTCTGAAGATGTGAAAGCCAGTCATGAATTAAATAATTGGTCCAGAATATAAATTTCAAATTTAGGAAATCTCTTTGTGAAGAAAATCTGGAATAAATAAATAAATTCTACTGTGGCAAAGTTATAGCTTTGATCCTCATTTTTTTGTGTGTGTGTGCCAAAGTCAGTGAAGAATATTTACTTCAGTATAAACTGTGAGGTTACAGAAGAAATTGTAGATATGATCCGCCTGGCCCTTAGGGGGGAAAAATTATATATATATAATATTATTATATTTTTATTTCCAGGCATTAAAATATATATAAAGGGGTTCATAACTGACTTTGGCTGGTCACAGCTTATCTAAATCTATAGGAGTTTTAAATGGCTGGGAGTAAACAGATTCAAGTGGAATTAGTCTGGGAAGATTTTTAAAAAGACACACATTTAGCCCAGCTGGCATGGCTCAGTGGTTGAGCATTGACCTATGAACCAGAAGGTCGTGGTTCAATTCCCGGTAAGGGAACATGCGTGGGTTGTGTGCTTGATCCCTAGTAGGGAGCCAATCATGGGTTGTGTGCTTGATCCCTAGTAGGGAGCCAATCAAAGATTCCTTCTCAGCATTGATGTTTCTCTCTCTCTCTCTCTCTCTCTCTCTCTCCCTCTCTCCCTCTCTCTCTCTCTCTCTCCCTCCCTCCCTCCCTCTCCCTTCTTCTCTGAAATCAATAAAAATATATTTTAAAAAAAGAAGACATACATTTGGGAAAATGCCAAAGTCTTATTTTGATAATAAACCCACCTTATACTGTGGATATCAGTCATAGGTTGTATAGTTCAACATTCAGTGAGATGTGAACCTGGATAAAATGTACCTCTGGCCTATATCTGCAGACATTTCCTCTGTGACATGAATATACACATGCTATGCGGACGACCACAGGTGTGTGGGTCAAGGAACCTAAGTGCTGTCTCCCTTGGACACTAACTAGTTGAATGACACTAAGCAACTCAGCTTCCCCTTCCTCAGACTTCCCCCTTGTCAACTTAGATCCCTTTTCACCCTTTTGTTTTGGAATTCTGTTATGTTAATGACCATCTCACAGCTGTGAGTGGTGCGCGTGTGTTAAACCCTTCCCTGACCATCCCAAGAGCTTTGTAAGTGCCTGTTAGTGGGCTCCATGCATGTGCAAAGCACAGGACAGTGAAAGGAAAGAACCAGGCTTGTCTTCCCCCACTGTGTACTCAGAGAGCCCAGTTACGTTCCTGGAATAGTGCTTGGCATGGAGGCACCAAGAGGAGCAAAACCACCCCAGGTCCTGTTTACTGACCTTTTAGTTTAGTAGAGGACTACAAGTAATTGAGGGATAAGCACATGTACAATTGCTAATGATATGAACTGATTCAGGAAAAGGTACAATATGCTAGGAGTTGTTCACCATGGGCTTGAAGGGAAACTCTTAGGGAGAGTATAATCTATACTAATAAAAGGGTAACATGCTAATTAGACTGGACATCTTCCGGACGTCCTTCTGGACAAAGCCACAGTGGTGGGGCCAAGGCAGAGGCAGTTAGGGGCAATCAGGCCGGCGGGGGAGAGCAGTTAGGGAGTGATCAGGCCAGCAGGGGAGCAGTGTTCCAAATGACAAGACTTCATTTTTTAAGGCTAAATAATATTCCAATAGAATAGTATTCCAAATAATATATTTTCTTTACTTATTCATTCATCAGTTGATAATTAGGGAGTTTCCATATCTTGACTATTGTAAAATATAGTAAAATAAACATGGGGTGATTATATCTTTATGAGTTACTGCTTTCTTTTTCTTTGAATAAATACTCATAAGTAGAATTGCTGGATTATATGGTAATTCTATGTTTAATTTTTTGAGGAACCTCCATACTAGTTTCCATAGTGGCTATGCCAATTTATATTCCCACCAACAGAACGTAAGGGTTCCCTTTTCACTACATCCTCTCCCACACTTTTTTTTTTATAATACCCATTCTAACAAGTATAAGGTGATATCTCATTGTGGTTTTGATTTGTAGTTTCCTGATGATTAGTGATGTTGAGCACCTTTTCATGTACCTCTTGGTCATCTATATGTCTTCTTTGAAAAAAAATGTTTACTCAGATTCTCTGAACATTTTTTAATTTACAATTTGTTTTTCAATATTGAGTTATACGTATGAGTCCTTTGAACTGTGATACATAGTATAGTATATGTACGATGTATATTTATATAGTATATAAGTAAGAGTTAATTGGGTGTTTGAATAGGAGTTGGAGAGACTGCCAAAGTGTGCAAGACAAAGAGAACAGTAAGTGCAAAGGCCCTGTACACACTGGAGAAATTGAGAGGAGGCTGGAGTTACTCCCCAAGGAATAGCAGGAGTTGGAGAGCCAGGTAGGGGCCACATCATGCAAGGGCTTACTGGCTACTATAAATACCATTTTGATTAGTTGCTGAGAAAGAGTCCTAAGAAAAATTCCTAGGGATTTATAGAATACCTTTCCACTTCTGCGATGGAAAGAAATAGTGTGCATTATCTTAGACACTGTGTTGGATTCATGCCATGAACACAGTAAATCTTAACAGTTAGGCATGAGAGTCTGAGGCTCAATAATACTTACCTGAAGTTGCCATTTCCAGAAAAAAAAAAGCGTCCAAATCAATGAAATTTGCTGATCAGAACAATTCTAAATTATGGAATTGCCTTTCCCTTATTATTTTATTGGATAGAGGATTCAGACCAAAAACAACCCCAGAACTATCTGGAGGTTACATATTCTGCAAGATGCTAGATCCTTACTATTTAAAGTGTGGTCTGCATGCCAGGGGCATCAGGAGAGCTTGTTAGAAATGCAGAGTTCGGGTCCCGCCCCAGACCCACTGAGCCTGCATTTAACAAGCTCTTCAAGGGGATTCTAGGGCACATTAGTGTTAAAGAAGTGCTGCTAGAGGTACTGGGAAAATAAAGTCAAAATAATGTATAAATTAGAACGTTGAGAATAAATTTAAAATTAGCTTTCTTGTAGCTAATTATCGTTTTAATGTAAAATTTTCTTAACACTTTCATAAATTCAAGTTTAATTATTGTTATGGAAAATGTTTTACTAGGAAACAATTACTCTAGGCATGATGCCAACAGTTTTAAGGTTTCAACTTTACTCAAAACACAGCAAAATATTTTGAGTGTAAACATATTTCCCTTGTAGGGCGAAAATAGCCATGCTAAATATCAATGATCAATTACTGAAATTTCCTGTGAGAAATGTCCACAATAGTTCAAGGCAAAGCAACAATTCAATAGTCTGTCCTCTGTACCCAAATCACTGGTAAGTAATTGTTTAGCCCTTCAGACCTTTACAGTCAAAATCCAGAACTATTTATGGGATTCATGTTTGAAATTTCCAAGAGTATTTGGACTTATTTGGAGCTCGAGTTTATATAATAAAAACACATTCTTAACAATTTATTTAACTAAATTTGGAGCTCGAAGCTCTCAATGGATGTATGAATCATGGGAGCCTGGCCAGATGTTTTGGAGTGTGGAATTCAAAACGCATTAGCAGCGTGGCATGTCATGCAGTCTGATGCAAAACATTGCTTCTCTCTTTCCAAAAGCCTTGTTTAGTTTCTATTGTAAGGCATGAACTATGGTGACAGTTCATAGCTCTAGGGAAACATCTAAAATCCATAAGTAGTATCTACCCAGACAGTGGAAATATGAGGCAATTATCTACACAATCAATGTCACAAAAAAGGCTGCCCACTCAGCCATGTACCAAGTCCATGATGCATAGTTACCTGTTAGGTTTATTTCACTCTTTTATGTCTAACATTTTCTAGAGGATCTTTTGTTCTTTGCTCCATTCCCACCCCTCTCACTGTCAGCAGATGACCTTCTTTATTCTTCATGAAGAAAATACAATGGATTAGAAAAATATTCTGAAAAGTCCCACAATGTCACCAACGCAATGGTCAGAATCTGTATTTCTCTGCAATATTACTATATCATTTATATCTTCTTTTTCTCATTGCATTCCTCTGAATCTTTCTCTTCACTTTTTTCAAATTTGTCCCACTATTTCATATCATCAATTCTGAAACAAGGAGTGGGTTTTCGATGAATGTGTAAGATGAAGGCTTTACTCTCAAACATATAAAGACAAATTAAACACACCCAGTTATCATCTCTTGACCCTGTTTTTCCTTGATGATATTTGTCTTTTCTTCTTCTCTCACCATCGGGCTTCTTGAAAGTGAAATTAATACTCTTCAACCCTTGTTTGCTCCTGAACCAGCCCTCCCAGCTCAACTGCAAAGGTTGGTGGCAATATCACCAATTACCAACTTCCTGCCAGTTTAAGTTACTTTTGCATTCCTCAGTGTGCCCTTCCACACAGCATAGACTTTTACCTCCTTGGAATGCTCTGCCTTGTCCTTCTTTCCTTGGGTTCCCAGGTACCCTCTCCCCAATGTCTCCTTCCAAGTCCTTCAAGTTTCCATTCTGGCCACATCTCTAGAATTGAACTCCTTCCTCAATGTCCCTTCCCACCCACAGACTCAGACCCTAATTCCTTTTCACCTCCTATTGCCTTACTTGGCACTACATTATGCCCCTATCAACCTATTGACCATTTTCACAAATGGCTAGAAGTGTAGTCCTTTAAAATAAGAGATTCCTCTTCTGATTGGTGCTAGGCTCTGTTCTGCCACATTCCAGCACAGAAACCCAAGATGTCTAAAGATCCTAAAACCTGGCCTTCCAGGTAGTAGAAAAGTAAAATTTTCTAAAGGACAGTAGTAAGAGATTCCTCTTCTGGTTGGTGCTAGGCTCTCTGCTCTGCCACAGTCCAGCACAGAAACCCAAGAAGTCTAAAGATCCTAAAACCTGGCCTCCCAGGTAGTAGAAAAGTAAAATTTTCTAAAGGACAGTAGATATTTTATTTTTCAGTTGCTTAAACTTGATAGAAAACTCTCAAATATTTAGAACATGCTATATGGGCCTCATGTCTGCTTACGCCATGCTCTGCAATTATTACAAGTGGGCCTTGATGTTGAGTTTCTTTTTTGTTCTTCGTTTTTTTGCCATCTAAAGCGACAGCAGACTGAACATTACAGAGTGTGTGTTTTTTCATGCCTACCACAATATTATGTATTTTAGAACAGTATTTGTTTGTTTAATATTACAAGAATCACCTGGAGCAATGATTTTCAAAGTTTAATGTGTGTTGAATCACCTGGGGATCTTGTTAAAATGCAGGTACTGATTCAGCAGGTTGCAGGTGGGGCTGGAGAGTCTGCATTTCTAACAGGTTCCCAGGTGATGCAGCCGGTCTTTGGACCATATTTTGAGCATGAAGGACTTATAATACTTGTTTAAATGCAAATTCTTGGGCATCAGCCTCAGAAATTCTGACTAAGGAGATCTAAATGGGACCCAGATGGTAAGCAAAACAGGACTTTTGAAGAAGGGACCCAGGTGGGGCTGGGGAGATGGCCTATAGCTCACATTTTAGAACTAATGCTTCAGAACATGCTTCTCAAACCATCCTGCGACAGGGATTCCTGACCCTGTGAAAATGCAGACTCTGAGTTAGCTAGAGGCTGCATTTCTGATAGTGATGCTCATGCTGTAGACCCACCAACCACTCTCTGAGTTTCAAGACTTTCATACAAAAAATAAACTCAAAATGGATAAGATACTTAAACATAAGACGGGAAACCATAAAAATCTTAGAAAAATCCATTGGCAGCAAAATATCTGACATATGTTGTAGCAATATCTTTACTGATATAGCTCCTAGGACAATGGACACCAAGGAGAAAATAAACAAATGGGACTACATCAAAATAAAAGCTTCTGCACAGCAAAAGAAACCATCAACAAAACAACAAGAAAGCCCACTGCATGGGAGAACATATTTGCCAATTTT
>NW_005365832.1:1598189-1667422 GCF_000412655.1 Myotis brandtii
CAACCAAAGGACTTGTATGCATGCATATAAGTCTAACCAATGGACACAGACACCAGGGGGGTGAGGGCATGAGTGGAGGGCTGGGGGGAGGCAATGGGGGGATAAGGACACATATGTAATACCTTAATCAATAAATAAAAAAGAATAAAAAATAAATTATTTAAAATCAGAATAAAAATAATTTTTTTAAAAAAAAGAGACAACAACTTTACCCTAAAAACGGGATAAGAAGCAGCCTTCTTCCCATTGTGAGGGTTCTTTGACTCTAGAAGGAGGTTCTGGAATAAGATAAATTATCTAGAAAGTTGGTAAAAAATGAACCAATCAAGAGTGCAAAGATAACATGAGTGGAGAATGTTATAACACCATGTTAGTGCAGCCCATCCACCCAGACACAAGGGGATGGGGAAGGGGACTTGAGGGGTAGGAGTGTAAGGCAAGTCTGCTGTCATGTCTTAACTTTAGGGATGTCTCTTCATCATTTACTCCACACCCTGGGCTGTGAGACATGCAGGGTTCTCCTCTTCAATGACAGAAAACGTAACGAATGAAGGTGAGAGAGCTGTTTCACAGCATTAATGATCTCAATCGAACTGTCTGACATTTATTATTTACAGTATTTCTCACATTAATTTTTGGCACAATAGTATGGTAGTAGATTGCAGACCATGGGCCGGAAAGGAGGCTTTTGAATTTAATTTATTTCATGGAAGCTAAAAAGTTCACTCTGATTTATAAATGTACGATGAAATAAGATTCAATGAGCCTTATGAGACAAAGCTGAAGCAATTCAGAATCAGGAGCCTGAAATATTATAGGCAGTTTGTTCATCTCTGAAATCTCACACTGTTATTTAAATTCCTCTAAGTTCATTAATCCCATTTAATAGCAACTGATGCAAATCCACTTGGACTTTGGGGAGGAAAAAAAAATAATGGACCATGATGCCCTCATGCCACAGAAAATAATACAATTATTTTTACTTTGCAAGAGGTTACATTTGAAGAGTTTGAGATTTCGAGCTGCTATAACTACAAATTTAGCAAAAAGTAGGCATTTAATGATAGAGTTCACTTTAGTGGTTTAGGTTTTATTTTGAATGTTTGTTTTGTCTTAAAAACACTAATGCTGAAATGTTGTCTCAAATCTTTATTTTCAAATCACTTATTATATTACCATAAATTACAGGGTGCAGTAAAGGCCAGATTTAAAAGAAAGCACACTTTACTGTCTCATTTTTCTATAAATAACATGACACTTTATGAAATAAGAATTATCATAAAAGTTTCTCTCTTTTTTCCTTTCTATAACTCCGGTTTAAGCACTGAGCTAATGGCCTTCCTCCAACCAGCTCAGTGGACTGTTCCAAATATAGGAGCATAATGGGTAGAGGTTAGCTGTAGGAAGTCTGAGAAAAACGGTAATCTATAATTTCACCACAATTATAATGTTTCCCTTAAATAATAGTTACGTCCATGGGGTGAGTGCTAACAAATACCTTTTAAAGGTGCTCTTATTACTTTCATTGTTTTGATACTTTGGCTCCCTCCATACCTGCCATTAGAAGCAGTAAAAGACCTGGGAGGTTTGGAGGTTGTGGTTAACAATCAAGCCAAGGTCCTCAGCCTGGAGGGTGGAGCACATTGTTATGTAGAGGGCCAGGTGGGCCACACTTACAGGAAGAAACCCAGCAAAGTTGAGAGACCCCTTGTCAGGATAAACCAGAACTCCATCTAAGCCCCTTAGAGGAGAAATTAATGTTTGACTCAATTGAGATAAGTCAGAGAAAACCAGTCTTTTTTTTTCCAATAAAGAGACCAGATAGCGACTCAATGGTTGAGCGTCAACTTACGAACCAGGAGGTTACAGTTCGATTCTCGGTCAGGGCACCTGCCCGGGTTGCAGGCTCGGTCCCCAGTGCGGGTCATGCAGGGGGCAGCTGATCGATGATTCTCTCTCATCATTGATGTTTCTATCTTTCCCTCCCTCTCCCTTCCTCTCTTCAATCAATAGTATATATATTTAAATAGAGAGACCAGATAGCTAGTTAGTGGGTTTAGGCGTAAATCTCATTTTGTTTGTTTTATACTCTGCCTTTCAGAAAGGAAATTGACAAGTAAAACTATCTCTTGGGTCAAGAACCCACTGGGTGATGCAGACGGCTGTGTGGGACTATCCTGGATGGAATATGCTCCGGGGACCAAGAATCGAAGCAGGGCGTGTGAGCTGCACAGTGACAAGCAGTGCTGGGCAGTGAGGGTGGTGCGCCTCTCCGTCATCAGACCTGGAATCTCACAGATGCCTTGTCGGCAGGCCTAGGAGCTCTGTTTATCTGATATCTTGGGCACAAAGAAAGGTCTGTTGGGAGGAAAATCTCTCCATGGGACCCGTGGGCAGAGGGAACAGTGAAACCCAGACAACTGTCCTGGGTAGATTTATTGGTATTTCGGGAGAGTCCTTCTTCTGTCCCCACTGTCACACACTGTACTATTATGGATTGTGATTAGGGATGGGATCATGCGTTGTGCCAAGTTTAAAACCCACACAAAATTGTAGGGTTAGAGTCTGGAACAAAACTCCAACCTCTTGGTGTAGAGTTTTTCTACTTATGGCAAAATGTGGCTTCCGGGAGGGTGAGCTAGGATGCCTCAAAGGGAAAAAATTCCTCCAAGGGAACATTTTGATAATTCAAGTGTAAATAAATACAAATCCAAAACACATTTTTAATTAAAGGGAAATTGCTTAGAAAAACACATGTATATTCTCCCCCCTTCCGCACACACTCACTCGAAATCCCCTCCAAATAAAGTTCAAAAGGGGTAGCTTTGGAGAGGGGCTGATAAACCCACCCCGATTGCCTCACTCAGATCAAGTCTCAGAAACAGGCTTTTTAAAAATACACATAAGCCTTATTCCAGTAATACTACAAAGCGTGGTTCCACATCACAAGAAATCATGTTAAATACAAGTAACTGGGTTTGAAACTTACCGTTGTCATATTCCCCACATTACACACACCTTCCGTTTTTGCATTTTTATCTTGAGAACCTGACCTCCCCACAATCAGGTTTTCTACTCACAGGCAGTCCCTGCACCTCGAAGGCTGCAGCCCTCTGCACTTTCACCTGTTTCTCTGACCCTCCCACCATCCCCAGGCGCCTAAATTACTGGGTGTGAAAGAGGCAGATTTCCTTTTAGCTTTGTTCTTTGTTTTAGGCTCTTTTTCTCTTGTGGCTTTTGTGGCATCTTATAATTATGTTTCACAAAATGCTTTCAGGCCTATCTTGTCCATATATAGAGATATAAAAATATGTAATAAGCAACTATTCAGAGGGAAAGAAGACAGGAACAATGGGAAAGGGAGGAGATGAAAAGCAGTATTCAGTTTCCCTCAAACATTTGTGCTATCTGTCTATGGTCTTGTGTTTTTTTTCTTTAAACCTGGCCTCCAAAGGAAACCTAGACACTGATACATAACCTTTTGAGGAGCTCTCACCAGCTGCCTACAAGGACAAGCAGAATTTAGCATTTGTTTCACTATTTATACAAGAAAGGCCAAAGGAAGTTGTGCTTGTGGAAACGAAGTAATTAAAAGAGCACATAGAAGTTAGCCTTGAATTTTTAGTCTCGAGTATGTGTTTTTTTACAGTGACCTTCTCCTATCCCCGCACAGATATCTGTCTCCCCCACTAGACTGAACTTGAGTGAAGGGGTGTGTCTGACTCATTTTGACATCCTCACTGTCCACCACTGGACCTGGAGCTTACGGGAGGTGCCCAATAAATGTATTTGAAAAAAGCAACTGTACCTAAATGTGTCTGGGCTTGCATGTTCCTCCTCCTAGTTTAAATGAGACAAACCTTTTCTTTTCTTTTTTTTTAGTTTGAAACCATGTGTGATACAAAGACAAAATCAATAAACATATCTGATTTATTTATCTGGGCCTTGGTTATATGAATTCCATTTCTATTTAATTACCAAGAAACTCAGGATAGAAGTTTCTGGGGTCTCAACACTGTATTACCTTTTTTCAAAACAATTTAGAAATAAAAAGATTATAAGAAATCAGAATTAAATCTTTACTCTTAGTTCTAAATTTTAATTTGCCCTTTAGTTGGGGTACAGGGAGCTTTTCCTGTAATTGTAAATAAATATTTGGTATTTGACATCAATTTGCAGAGATGATCTTGGGCTTCTACTTTTCAGGAAAAAAGGAAAGTTACTTAATTTTCTCTGCCATTCTTTGCTTACCCTCATACTAAAGGAGAGACAATTTAGCAATAGCTATGAAGATGTATGATTTCTTTTTTTCTCTAACTGAATTTCTTCTTTTTAAGTTAATAATTAAACACATTGAGTTGCATAATTGGGGGAAAATGAGATTTCCCAGGCAATCAATGGCTTTCGATAGGTTACAAATTTATTTGGAACAGATAAGCTACTGTATTTTCAATTGGACAATCAAAATACCATTTTACTTCAAAGGAAAGGGAGCAATAATTGAACACCTTGACTCACTTCATATTTATGGCTATTTTCCCATTATAGAATACAATTGGACATAGTTTTATATCCTTATAAGCTGAACACATTTCTTTAGCACATGGAACTCACTGCATAAAAAAGGGTATTGTAGAATTGACAAAATCAGAGACCTATAAAAATCAGGTCAATGGCAATAAACCATTCTCGCTAAGTATTCAGTTGCCTTCTCAACAGAACAAGGTGTATCTTGGCTTATCTTTTCTCAGAATCTCCTCCTTTGCCCCTATAGTTTAGATATGCACACATTTGTATTTAAAGGCATCTTATTTTTCTTTAAAGAGCCCGAGTGATGTGGGAATATAAATACTTACCACACCAATTTTAAAGATGTGACTAACAACCCAAGTTTGTGCAAAAACAAACTTAAAATATTACTTGGAAATTAAGAACTTATGAAACAATGAAATGACAGTCAAATGTGCTACATTATTGATTGCAGACCTTTGGGAGGAACTTGGAGGGCCCTGGAGAAACCATGCAATTCTACTGAGAAAGAGCCAGTCCCTTAGGCGCTGGAGTCATCCTCACGCCAAGAGCAGCGAGGACACACCAACACATGCAGTGTAGACACAGGGAGTTAATTTCTCCACTTAGCACAGGCATCGCTTATAAAAGGCTTTGATTATCCTCCTTGTTACCATTACTTATCAAATGCCAATGATGCCCTTTGTGATGACTAAACCATCAACTGGTCTTGAAAAATCCTGCATGTAGCTTTTGTGTAAGAGGGAAACCCAGAACTCTAACACTGGGGAAAGAACCAAGTTGATATTACTTTTCAGATAAAATACAAGAGGTCCTTGCTTGGAGTTCTCCTCAAATCTACTATTAAATAAGGCAAATTGCACTCCTGCCAAATCATATGGTGTGTAATTCAGGTACCATAACTTCCTTCGGCTTGTTCCAATTTTGTTGTTAAGACCTAAGGCTCAAGAAGCCTTACCTTGGGGGAACAGGTTAGTGTTAAACCAAAGGAACAAAAAAAAAATTAGAAACTACAAATATTCATATTCACTTTGCTGTACAGAAGGCAGATCTAGAAGAGCTTCCTGGAAACCATTCTTTCATGTTCTATTGATTGAGATTCCACTGGAAGCGATGAACAAGACATCATTCTTGGCCTTGAAAACTCACAATCTATTTGGGGGACGCCAAGGATACAAATCTGGAAAAGAGAACTGGATTGCAAGGTCATAAGGATAGGACATTGCCCCATCGGTACCCTGAGCAGTTGGAGTGAAGTGGGAATCAAGACAGGAAATGCCTCCTCAAGGAGGAGGGTGGTTGGGCTGAGTCTTAAAGGGCTACATGGAAATTAGCCTGTCTGAGGACTGGAGGGAGTGTGTGCAAAGAGGAGGAAATGACATAAAAGTTAATTAACAGAGGCAAAGGAGAGCTTGGGGCACCAAGGGAACTTGCCCATGCATGCGGGGGGGAGGGGGGGGGACGGGGACTGGGGCATGCAGGGGCGTGGTCCGGGTGAGGCCAGAGCAATGAGGGCCATTCCATTCCACAGGACTTTGCAGGGTGCTTTGGGATTTACACTGAAACTGCTAACGAGGTGAGCGTCATGGTCAGTTTTACATTAAGAAAAATCTTACTGGCACCTGTAGAGGACGCCTAGAGGAGATGAGTGGAATGACTGAAGGTGAATGATTGATGATTTACCTTATTTTCGATATCACTGTGCTTTATTTCTTTGGGTCTAATTCCTAAACATAGTAGCACTATTAAGGTGTTTGAGAGGACACGGACTACGCCTATGCCTCATTGGGGTGCTTCCTCCCTCCACTAGTGGGCCTACAGGAAAGGCACTAGACCGGTGACCAGTCCAGATGGTCACAACAGAGCAGAGGGTGCTTTTTCCTTCAGTGAACGGCCCCCTCATATGCTATTTGGCAAGTCCCTGTGCTCCCCATTTCATCATAAAAACCATTGCCACAGCATCACTGTCGCAACGGATTCAATCTTGCATCGTTGCTGTCACATATCAGTGATCCTGGTCCTTCTTCAACAGTCTCATTGTGATCAGCAGCTATTCGTCATTTATTTTGTTTCTCACATGCCAAGCTCTGTGACAACCCTATGCATGCAGGATGGGGCTAAATCCTCCAATCCCCTCTGAGGCAGGTGTGTTATCATCCTTATCATGATTATGTACCCATTTTGCATATGAAGAAACTGAGGCTTAGAGAAGTTGTACGACTTGCCCACAGGCAACACCACGCGATGGAGAGGAACCCAGAGCTTTTTACCCCAAAGCCTCTGCCCTGCATTATTCCTCCATTCTGCCCGTTGGAACCAGTTCCCACTAGAATGTTTCAGCTTTTAACTCTTGTTCCTAAAATATTTCTTTTTAATTGATGATATACTCTGCTTCAAATGAAACTACGCCAGCCTCTTACCATTTTTGAAACGAACTCTTCATAGTTGGGCTTGTCAGCCCTCTTCTTACCATTTTTGAAACGAACTCTTCATAGTTGGGCTTATTTGTGTCAATCTGCCTTGTAAAAGTCCCCCTTTTTTTTGTTGTTGAAACTTTGGTTTTATTTATATTTTAAATCAAGATCTTTCTTCCTGTGGAGTCCACCCAGCCTACTCTTGGGACAGCCTTATCCTGCAGGAGAGGCTAAAAATGGAAAATGCAGGGTCCCGACTGGACTCGGGCTCTGTAATTGCCTCTGCGGTGCTCTCACCACACACCCAGATGTGCAGGGACAGAGGGGGAGAGAGGGAAGTGAGATGTTAAAATAGGGCTAAGCAAACAGTTTGCCCAGCAGATGTTAACCCAATTCATAATTTAAAAGTTCCTATTTTTGTTCACCACTTAGACAATGGGCATTTTAATTTCTTCTCCAAACACTGCCTGTGAATCAGGTTCAGAAAGTTACAGACCTCAGTATTCCCATCAAACTTTTTTCCTAGTCGTAGGTCAAAGAAACAAAAGAAGTATGTGTGGGTTTGTTTTTTTATTTGAAACATAGCATTTTTATGAAGTCTTATTAGGACTGCTTAAATATTTCTTCTTACTTCATATGGTTACCAGGACTAGATTTAATCAAAGTTGAATAACTTATTGTTATAGCACAAATCCCATTGGAAAAGCAATACCCAAGAGTTACATTTACATCATTTTAAATAGAATCATTAAAATCAACTATCACCAAGTCATCTTTATAGTAATGTTTGTCCTTAGAATTTAGAAGGTGTTCAAGAAATCTAGTGAATTGAGCAAACATGTATTATCACCCTATTGAGGTATGTTAGCAGAATTCAATAATATTCACTCAGTATCCTTAGGGACACCAGAGATACTGAGTGAATAATAACACAGTTGGGTGAAGAGAGGGAAAAATATTTGCATGAATTCTAAAACTATATGAAATAATTCTTTTTAAATCTGGCAAAATCAAGTTTTAAAAAGTGAATTTCCTAATTACTAGTCTTGTGCTCAAACCACAGGCAAGTTTCTCACCCAGCACATTTCCCCACATGTTGGATCTGAAGTCACCTCCTGCACCACGAGCCCCGTCCTTCCCCCCAGGACCACCTCATGGCACAGAAGATAAAGCTGACAGCAGTGCTGGGAGGAATGTTGGTGGTAAACATTCAATGTGCATTGGAAGAGCTAACATAATGGCAAGCCCAGCCCTTATGCTATAAACAGGCAGTACATTGAGACAAAGGAAAAATAAAGGCCCTGAGAAAATCTAAATAATTGAATGTTAGGTGAAAGCTCAGGATAAGAGAGCACATTCTTTCAAAGAGAGAAATGTATTTTTTCTAACATGGTATTTGTATTTGTAAACCTTCATATTTTATCGTTCCTTTATTTTGTGTAGCATCTTAATCATTTTCTAAAGGTCAAAGGTAGACATTTAAACACTCCTGGGCTTTCTACTTGACAGAGGACTGACCCAGAAGAAGGGCAATGCTAGAGCAAGGAGCGAGTATCCCGGTTATAATCGTGGGTGGAGGAACCATACAAAGGCAGCAGGATGGAGGCGAGGATATAAAGACACTTCATGGAATTATAGGATCAGAGACTTGGACATGACCTTAGAGACTAAATCCTCGAAGACTTAAATGGTGATGGGAAAACGATAAATAAATGAAGAGAAAAAAATAAAATAAGAACAAGCTTAAAAGAGAAGAAAAAGGAAAAACAACAACCAAAAAAATCAGATATTCTAACTGGACTACTGCAGGTTACCTATTTCAGTTCTTGACTCCTGGCCCTTACAATTATGTGGTAACCCTACTGGTAGCTGAGTGAATACTGACACAGTTGGGGCAGCACACAGGGTGGGCCAACGCGGGTTCAGAGTTGCCTTGTGGCATTCTTTTGATTAATAGAGCTGTTGTAATCATCATACCCTGCATGTCTTTATCCACGTGAACAACTGTAAGCCTGCTTTTCCCCACCCCTGTATATTTTTAGAAGAATTGCACTGAAAAACTCAGCAAGTTTAAAATGTTTCTCTCAACAATATCAACTTTACATTTCTATTCTTTCTCCCTGAGAAATTGTCTCTGCTTTCCCAATGGCAGTAGCTTCACGTTGGAATAATTTTCCTCTTGTCCGTTTTATAATCTTGGTTTCCTTACAAGTTTGTGAGTCTAAATGTAATTTTCCCCATCCCATTTTAAACTTTTCATGAAAAACTGTAATTGCAAAGATATATATGAGGAGTTTGGGGAGTTTCTAGGAAGCTATGGGCATAAGTGACTTTTTATTAAAGCAATATGAATAGGAATTTTACTAACGTTACTTTGTTACCACAAAAATTGTACAGGGGTATTTTAACATTGACGTCCACCTGCAATAGTTGTGGACTTAATTATCCATGAAAATGAAACCAAGGAAGTAATCAATTTTGTTGTATATATATTTTCATTATGTAACATAAAATACATTATATTATGAATATGTATTGAATATACTCAGAATAAAGCAATAGAGATTTTTCTTCTCTTACTCTGATCATTTTAAGCTTTAAGACTGATCTCATTATGATGATTTTTGAATCTTATATTAAAAGATACATTTCTAAAACCCAGTGATTTTTTAAAATACCCTCACAATAGATATTTTAGCTTTATAGCATTTTAAAAGTGATACCAATTGAGAAAAAGGTAAGACCCATACAACCAAACTGATGGAGAGATTTTCTGTATCAAATCCACCTGCCTCCTCACTGGAGTCCTGGGCTAAGGGAAAAAAAAAGTCCTACTTTGGCTCTCTTTTGAATGAGGAACCCCAGGACAAACTTTCTTCTTTCCCCTGCCCCCCCCCGAAGAGTGACATATCCCCCAAACTAAGAACAAATACATAAACAAAAAGGTTCAGAAGAGGAAAAAGTGGGAAGCTCAGAGCAAGACAGGGGCACCCACACTCAACAATAAGCCACACGGTTAGAGACCTTGTTACTCGTTACGATTAAACTGAAAAATAAGCCATTTCCTCTCACTGGAGGAGCATGTGTCTAAAGGACAAAGTCTGTCCTGAACGATGGTCTTTTCAGATTGTTATTAACTTAGCAACACAGACTTTCTGAGACAATAAGACCTATATTCACAATGAAAGTGAAATGGTTATAAAGTTTATAAAAATCACTTTGGAAAATTCTACTTCCGTGCCCGTTTGTGAAACTGTTGGGTAGGAGCAGAAATGTGAGGGAAAGAACAAAGAAAAAAAAAGTGTGTAGAGCATCAGACCTCTCATGATCCCAGGCACTGACAAGAAACAATGGGGCAGAGAATTAGGTTGACATTCAGAGTTTCTTTGTAGTAAATATATCTAACCTTATACAAATCTGATTTTTAGCTGAATATCCGAATTTCTAAAGAATGAATTCTCTACATATCTGGGGGTCGAAGAGCAACTCACAGGTAAGTGGGCAAAGAGAAAGTAAAAGGACTATCGCTTTGTATACATGTATGCATATATATACACATATGTCTTTATGTATTCATACATACATGTCTTTAACTTCTACACAGTATTGGTTTCTAAGAATTCTTCAGGTAGCACATGAAAAGGTATTGTTGATTCAGTAGATGGCACTCTTCCCACTAAGCCAATAAAAACTATGGTGGAAATCACATTTTAAGAGAAGGTAAAACGTTTTTGAAGTTAAGATACAGCTTTTCTGACACTAATTATTAAAGATTGCATTTTATTTTTAAAATCCAGAGTCCTTATGTTGATTTAAGCACTTTAAATCAGTTATCCCTAATATCAAATCTGTGAGACAAGTCTGAGCTATTCCTCTAATTATTAAAACAGAAATGACAAGAAAGACAGGATCTCCAGCCCCAACCCCCGTATCTCTGAGTACTCACATGGTAGGTGAAAAATTAAAGTGATAAATTTAGGACATCGGACCCAAAGTCTCATCATTTCTCTGACCTTCTATCCTCCCATCAAACAAAGAAACATGTAAACAAAGCAAAAACCTTTCCTTGCGTGTTGTGAAGCCAGACCAGAGTTGTAGAGGATGGAAGACTTTGGGAGACACTCCGGAGGGGGGTTCTTTGTTCTGCCACTAACCTTACAATACTGGGCAAGTCTCTTCAACTCTCGAGATGCCAGCCCTCCCTCTGCAAAAGCAGGGATAATAAAACCACCATCACAGGATTGCCGTGAGGATAAAAAAAACAAACGTATACCAGCCATTCAATAGGCATTTGTTTCATTTCCTTTATGTTTGCCTTCTTCCTAAAAACAATCTTGAGAAGATGCATATGGAGGTGTTCAAATGGTGAATTTTTAATAGATTAATAAAGTAAAATAAAAGTAATTTCAGTCTGATAATTTTAAGCTTCATATGTGAATATCGGCAATACTCTTTACAAATGTGGGCACAAGAATCCACAATCGGGGGTCTCACCACTATTTTAAATTAGATCTTTCTTTACTTTGCATATTCACAATGTACTGATTATTCATTGTGATTGGTACTATGTAGGAGCTTGTGCAACAGATTTAATCTTAGATGAAAATGATATTTTACTTCTATTATGAACATGTTATTAGACATTTAGTATTTGAAATAAAAGTAAAATTAGATCTTCTAAGCAATACTTTGGAAGTGATTATAAAAAAAGAAATTCTAAACATGTCTATCTTCCTTTACTGTTTTATTCATCCAAGTCTAGAGCCAGGGTTTATTATTATGCTCCAGCAAATGAGGATTTTTATAAAGCAATAGACTTCCATTATTCCTAGGTCTACTAATATTTCACTGAATAGTCTTAATTCAATATCCAATCGACTTTTTATTATATATGAAGAGTAATAAATACTTTATATTTAATAGTCCACTTTTCCTAATACATTTGGAATAATTTTAAAAATTCCTAGTCCAGTCAATGGCACAGACTACTCCACTGCATCTGCCTCTTCAGTGGCCTGTCCTTGATGTCTTAATTATGTTGAGCACATGAACTTCACATGAATAACATCCTTAGAAAGCTGACATAGGAAGCTCTTGAGTTCTGATCTGTTCTCCGTGACATAGAAGACACCGATGTACACTTCTGAAGAATGATTCCTCTACCCTCTAAATACTAGACAGTTAATGAAAAGGCAGATGTGTGCTCTGTTACTCTGAGAGTAAAGCATTTGTGATGGCCAATCTCAATGGGAAGGGCTGGGGAGAAGGATTGTTTTTTCACGCTGGTGCTGCCCTGGCTGCGTGAACTCTGCTCAGGGGCCGCCTGGCACAGGCGTGTTACGGAGGACAACCAGCCGCTTCCTCTGCTGTTAGGGCCTCCACCCACCCTGCGTTGTGGGTCAGAAACTTCCCTGCTGTAGGGAAGGTGGCCATGATGTTTTGTTTGGGGGTTTTGTTTTGTTTTGTCAAGGTAACGTCGAGAAGAGTCATTGCCACCAATACATTTTTCAAATTTCATTTCTTAAAAGCTTTTCATGTCACTTCTGTTACTCCTTCAGCACCATGGCTTTCAAAGGAAAAATAGACATATTTTTAAAAGCAATAAAAAAGGTGGGACTAGGGGAACCTGGAATGCAGCTATGAGAGAACCTGGAGTATTTCTCCAGGCCTTTCCAAAGGGGGTGGGGAGAACTGTGTAAACGAAGGAGTAGTTATTTCATGAGACAGGTGAAGCCTGTTGGAGGGCGCATTTCCCCCTATGTTTTTAATTCACTGTGGTGTATGTATGCACCCCTGACCCTTTTCTTATAAGAATAAAGATACTTCAAATGTACGATACTTTTTCACAATATTCAAGATATGGATCACTGTGAAAAATTGTGAGTTTCTTGAATGTGAGGATGCCATCTCATTTTTCTTTGAATTCTCTACCCTAAGCAGAATGCTGTATACATCACAGGCTTTCCCAAAAGTGGCTGCTGAATAAATAAATGCATGAATGCATGCATGAATGAATGGTCTTTCAACACAAATTTATCAAGATTAAAATGAGCTCAGAGTAGAGATTGCCAATCTAAAGAATGAAATCCTGGTATGTATCTGTAATGTGAGATGTTCAACAATCTTACAAATACTATCCCCAGCTATCACATGCAATAATTTTTATTCACTTATTTCTAAAACTTACTGTGGTTTGAATGAACTAACCTATATAAACCTTATCTCCACTTAAAGTTTGGCAGCACCCATTAAAATAAATTTATCATAGTTCTTAAGCCATTCAAACACTGGGGACGCATTTCCAGCATTTAGATGTATTGGCAAATAGATCCAAAATTCTAGGGCTTTTGCCAAAAGTTGGGAAAATATTCTATTGTGTGCTAGTCTTAGTCTCCAGATAATAAGAGTTTGGTTGATGATATATTGATACACGGCATTTCTAAGCTCCAAGGTAGATGCTCTCACCTCATTGCTAATTAGGGTCAAAGCCTTCTGTTTCATAAGCTGAATTTCTCAGTGTGGCTATTAGAGCTATAACAATGATTGATAACCGGATGTGACTTAAGTGCATACTCTTTTTTTTTTTTAATATATTTTATTGATTTTTTACAGAGAGGAAGGGAGAGAGATAGAGAGTTAGAAACATCGATGAGAGAAACATCGACCAGCTGCCTCCTGCACATCTCCCACTGGAGATGTGCCCGCAACCCAGGCACATGCCCTTGACTGGAATCGAACCTGGGACCCTTGAGTCCGCAGGCCGACGCTCTATCCACTGAGCCAAACCGGTTTCGGCAAGTGCATACTCTTAAACAAATACCGGAACAGAGAAACACACCTAAGTGTGCACAGGGAGATAATTAGTGCAACAAAGACACCTGGGTCACTTCTGAGCCAATCAAAATGGACTTGTGGTTAGTGGCATAATCGTGTGACTCTTCTGTCTAGATCAGTGGTGTGAACTTTTAATTTCTCCTCCTTTGGTTCTGAATTAGACTACTTCTACAAAATGCTTACTTTTTAAAATCCATTCAATAAATATTAGTTTTGTTATTACAAAACATGTACATATATTATTCTTAGACACAAACTATCCTTGATAAAAATTCTACCTTCAATGCCATGGCTCCTGAGATAGCACTATGGGCCCAGAGAAGCAGCAAAAGTGGCCAACGTGTTGGGAAATGGTAGCGCACCCTTTCCCCAATTTCCCATTCCAACAATGTTGGAGTGGTACTTTTCACTCCCTATTAGGTTACCAAGAAGATTGTTCTTTAAATTTAAAAATTAAGGATCTTCTCACAAAAAGAAAGTATATCTAGTATTTCTTATGCTTGACATGCAATTTTATGCACATTAATAACCAAGAGTGCAAAAAAGGGAGAGATATTTCAATAAACAGCCTTGACTGGATGAGAATAACACAAAATATGTTGTTTTGAGATTAGAAGATTATTTAGCAGAAGGGGGTTAAAGAGAGCCAGGTGGAGAGAAAGAAAGCCTCCATTTCAGCTGAGATCATACTGAGCACACTTTTCTGTGGATTTTTCTGCTCAGCATCAGAACAACATGATATATGTGATCTATGGGTTAAGTCAAGATAAAATGCCCAATATCCACCTTTTAGGATATCGTAAAGCATTCAGCTTACTGTGGTTTGAATGAACTAACCTATATAAACCCTATCTCCACTTAAAGTTTGGCAATACCCATTAAAATAGAACCTGAGCTTTTACTGTGGGCTGAGAAACAAAAGCAGGTGGATAGAAGTAAAGATATTGTCTTCACTTTGGTTCTTCCCCAAATTAGAATCCCCTTAACAGTCTCCAGAGCTTGAGCTCTGGTTTCGTGTGTTGTAAAGTTGTACAGCTATCTGGAACGTCACAAGTGGCTCTGAAGGACCAGCTTAAATGATTCCGGCTGCAGATTCTGTTAATGCCAACAGATTACCTGGTATCTCTATGGAGCTTGCCCTGGCTAAGAAGAGCCGAAATGCATTTTCCACTCAGATCTCTTTAAAAAATTCGCCTTAGACACTAAATGATGCCCACGTTGAGTATGAGTCATATTACCCTCATGAGAACTGTGGTATGGAAATACATCATGAAGATTACTCACGGGTAACTCCTAACAGAAATTTGACTCTCCTCTGGTTCTTTTTGCAAATGGTACATTGACATGACTTCACTCACCTAAGTGTGAAAGCAGGTTCTCCCCTACCAGCCTCATCATCAAGAATATACGTTAAGCACCTATAAGCCTAATGAAGTCCTTCCTGACTATTAAAATTTGAATGATAAATAACTCATAATAGGAATTTAGTTAAATAAAGCTTGCTTAAAATTTTGGTCTCAATCCTTTCATCACCTGATAACTAGCCCCTCTGAACTATTCATTAAGTTAGTCAAGTAACACTAAGAAATGAAGATACCTGATTATTAGGAGTCACAGATTTTTACAAACATAAAAAGAAATTTATGCAAAATAGGGCATCAAAATAATCTCCTTACTGCCCATGACACATGCTCAGTCTTCACAACCGAGCAAGTACTGAAAAGGGTAGACAAGGAATCGGCAACCTTCGTCAAGCTCTTTCTTATTTGATTTCAGTTGTTAAATATCTTTAAAAACACTGGCTCGAACTTAAAATGTATTGTTCCCCCGACACTGTTAAAAATACATTTTCATATCACTTCCCTATTTGCTTTGTCACCATTTTTTAAAGGAAAAGTTGAAGATTAAAATTTTATATGCTTTTATTACCAAGTTTCCAATACAGGTGGCATCTTATAAAACCTATTATAGGAGCCCCGCCCGAGGCTTTTTTTTTTCTGGTTCCAGATCAGCTCAGCTACTGTTAGGGAGGCAACACCAGCTTCAAGGAGCACTGGCCTTCCATTTACAGGCCATTTCACATGCTGAATGGGCGGTGTTTATGGCATATAGCAAGGCAGCTTGAAGTGATCTCAAGTTTACTAGGTCACAGCCCTCTATCCCTATTTTCATGAATAACTCGGGTAATTATCTCAGACTGGTTTCTGTTGGAAAACAACATTTATTACAATATTTTATAGGTGTGGACTTTTCCCAATTGCTACACCCTTCAATACATGTTTTCCTCGGGATTCTTACCTATTTCACAAAATAAAAAAAATGTTTGCTACTTCAATAAAGGTGTAAATAGTTGGTGGATGGGACTCTTTTATGAGGTTATTTAAAGTCTGAGCTAAATCGGGTAATCAGCTCCCAGGACTTCCAGGAGAACAGAGCCAAGTAATATAATACTTGCTGGCAGCACTCATTTATTTTTATGAAGTTTTCTTCCTATATCTTTCTCACCCTGTTCACTTTAATTCACCAGGGTATAGCATATTGTCCTTATCTTGAAGAAGATTTGTTAGTAAGATAACTATTTTGAATTGAGTTGGAAACAAGAGAAATTATAGATTATTACATGCTCCTATACAAATAGATTTAAAAAACATTTCAAATATACAGTGTAAACTCAATAATTTCTAAGTCGTTCATAAAACTGGAAACAAACAAACAAATAAGAGTTTCCTGAAGGCAAGAAGTTGAGTGTCCTACTTGTTTTGGTTTTCAGCTCCTAGCTCAGAGCTTCACTTCTGGAAATCCTCATTAAATGTGGTTTGTTGAGTGAATGTTTTCGCACCAAATATCAAAATGGTATGTAATATTCTCCTAGCTGAGTCCCTTGTAGTATTGTATCCTCTTCAGATAGAGTCAGGATGGGAAAATTATCACTGTAGTTAAGTGTTTCCCTCCCATCTTATGTGGCAAGTTTCTAACCTTAGGACTTTCTTTATTTTGTATTGCACTTGTTTTTCCTTTTGCAGAGAACACTGGTGACACAGTCAGTGGCCGGAGTTTGAATCCCAGCTCAACCCCTCACTGGATGGGTGGAGCACAATTCAGACACCTCAGGGACTCAGGCACACCCCTGTGGGAACGGGCGGGCCCGGCTGAGGCGATGGGGCCCAGGAAGGGGCAGTATTTGGCAGAAGTAGCAGCAATGCCCAGGAAAGGCACATGGGTGGGTCACCTGTGCCCTGTCAGCAGTGGTAAGGCAGCCTCACACGGATTCCTGCGCCAGATTCCTCAGCTGGGGCACTAAGGCGTTGCTCCTCTATGTGAGCTGCACATAGAAATGACCCGGGGACTCTTGAGAACTATTTATTCATGCCTGTGGTCTTACCAGACCAGTGAACACAGAAGAGTCCCCAGTGTGGGTACTATTTTTCAAAGTCACTAGGTGGCTCTACTGTTCAGCTGGGGTTGGGAGCCAGACACCTCAGGGTGCTGGAGCCAAAGAGATATGGTTCCGGGTCCATTTCTGATCAGACTTCTTTGTGAGCACATGTGAGATGACCCTCCCTGGGATACCCAGGACCTGGGAGGGAGGCGGTGGGCCCTGGGGTGGAGGAGCTGGCAAAAGGGGCTGTAAACTCTGCAATAGCAAGTTACCAATTTAGATAGCATTGTTTTTTAAATGTATCTTTATTGTTGAAAGTATTATAGATGTCCCCATTTTCCTCCCTCATTGGCCTCCTACATCCCACTCCTGTCCCCTCCCCAGGCCTTCACTGCACTCTTGTCTGTCCATGGGCAATGCATAGATGCATATCAGTTCATCGGTTAATCTCTTCCTGCTCCACTCCCCTCTGAAATACATTAGTCTGTTGAATGCTTCAGGGTCTCTGGATCTTTTTTGTTTATCAGTTTATTTTGTTCATTAGATTCCACATATATATATAAGTGAGATCATGTGATACTTGTCTTTCTCTGACTGCCTTATTTCACTTAGCATAATGCTCTCTAGGTCCCTCCATATTGTCTCAAAGGGTAAGCGATCCTTCTTTTTTTACAGTTACATAGTATTCCATGGTATAAATGTACCACAGCATTTTAATCTATTCATCTGCTGATGGGCACTTGGGCTGTTTCCAGATCTTAGCTATTGTAATTAATGCTGCTATGAACAGAGGGGTGCATCCATTCTTTCTGATTGGTGTTTCTGGCTTCTTAGGCTATATTAATTTTTAAAACACAATTTGTCAGGTGGGTTACAAATGTCAAACTTTAACTCATGCTAATATCTGGAATGCTGAGAAAATGTAGATCCTTCCTTGAATCTGGAAGTAAACTGGTGACCCTCCTGAGCCCACATCTGCTGGACTAAAGAAAATAATGCTATTCTCAAGATCAATACTTAGGAATTTCCAAACATATAAATAGGCCCTCAGATTGGATAAACAGGCTTATCTCTGATGGTCTTCTGTCTCCCTTGATTCTTTCCCTAAAAGGTGAAGACCAGTGGGTGGGTGGAATGCTGTCCAACTGTCTGCCCTTCTGGCCTTCCTCATGCTTAAATCTCTGGTGAGCTTGGGATCCATTCTTTTGCGCATGGGCCATCTCCTGTGCTCTGGGATAGTTTCCCATCAACTCACCTGGCTAAAGACCTCGAGTCTCCATGTCTCTCCTCTAACTCCCTGGACTCGGTGATCACCTCCTTTAGTTCCGTCTGACCCACCCCACTTTTCTCTCTTCCTAGTGGACCTTTCCCAGGGTGGCATGGCCCTCTCCTGCCACAGTCCTATGTGGAAGACTGTTATGTGGCCCATCCATGCTCTAGCTATCTAACCCCACCACAGAGGGGCGAAATAGAGAGAAAGCAAATCAGAACAAATATCTGACTGCTTTCTCTCTTCTCTTTCACAAACATACCCAGTGCTTTCTTTCCTGCCTTGTATCACCCCCCTATCAAAGAGCAGTAATAGATATTTTTTTGCTATGCTAGAAAACAGAAATCTTCATTGAGTTGCAAAAAAAAAAAAAATGAGATCAACAAACAAAATTCTTCTTTACAACATCAGGTTTCAAAGCTATTGTCTTGCTATGTGATATCTTAAATGTCAGCAACTAGAGTTTTTCTTTCTTTCGCATTGTCTGAGATGAATATATCTTCCTCTTTCTGCTACCCTTTCTAGGCCAGTGGAGGTCTCAGGCCAGTGAGGAAGAAAGGACTGTACTTGGTTGGGAAGGGAGAAAGAAAAAAAAATCAAATCAATTAACTACAAACTGTTGCTCTTATTACAAAAGTAGCCATCCTGAAAAAGCATTCTTTTTCTTTTTTTTTTCTGGGAAGAAAGGAATTTCAGGGGAAGAGAGAGCTTCCTTGTGGCCCTGCCACACACGCACTGCTATTCATTAGGTGCCTACTGTGTGCCTAACACGGCCAATATCTCAGTCTCACCAGTCTGGCGACAATAATGCCCACTTTCTTGGTTGTCCTAAAGATTAAATAATTGAGCTGTTATGTAATAAAAACCAGTTTTCTGGTAGAATAAAATCATATCCATTTTTTTTCAACCTTGCGTTTTTTGGTCTGTTTATAACTGCATTTGTTGTCATTTGCTAGTTAGGGCTATTCATCCCTAGGTCAAGTCTAAAATTTAGTAAAAGCTGGTCTACCTGATAGTCCATCAACGCGATATCTTTACCGCCTGGTCTGTCTATACATCCACCAGATGATTCATCAGTATCACTTTGGACCACCAAGATCCTGAGAGGCCTTTGGAATCTAAGAAAAACTGAATTCTGCCCAGTCTCATTTTAGTGATAAGTATATTTTGACTCTATCTCAGTTCTCTGAAAATCAGTAATTGTCACCATGATTAGACCAACCAGAAAACTCCCTGACCACAGTAGCTAATTTAGAATTTGCTCCACCGAACACTATACTTTATTCATTTCAAATGGTTCCCATGGGGCAAGATCCCTCTATTTAAGAAAATAAAGAAAGTTGTGACTCAGGAGCTGACTAAAGAAGCTGGTGGGATACAGAGCACTTGCCCCCTGAGTCATCAGTTCAAATGTGACCCCAAATTGCTAACATCTGAGTGTCATTTGCTAGCCTCAGCGCGATCCCCGAAGGGAAGGGAAGCCACATCATATGCACACCAAATACCACCACAATCGCCTGTGGTTCTCAGTAGAGAAGCAAGTTCAAATGACCCCCAGAACTTACCTTTCCCTCCTCCCACATCTCCACTGCATTGTCCTACTACAAACCAACGTCGGAGATTTATTTTCCAATGGAATCATTGGCTTTTCAATTTTTATTTTTTATTTTTGGACATGAGTTTCAACTGACACTCGAGACACAGATACTTTTGTTTCATCAAAGTGTCATTGGCCAGGGAGGATGGGGTAATGAGTCCACTAATTGCTCCAATATTGTAAATATGAAGATGATAATAACTGTTATTTATTACTTACTGAGCATCTATGATGTGTCAGGGACTGTGCTAGCATCTTATATGGATTCCATGAGCTAAACTTCAAAACAATACTGAAAATTAGCTCATGTGAGCTTCATTTTAGATGTGGAACTGAGATGCAGGTAGGTTCAGTATCGTGCCCAAGAGTGTAGCTAGTTAGGTGCAAAGTCGGGATTTTTTGGCTCCAAAGCCATGCATGTATTTCCCACATTTTGCTTCCCATGGCTGTTTCTTGTCCACTGTTTTCTGTGTGTTTTAGATGTGTTATTTTGCCGAAGGAAGAGCATTAGGCTGATTCTTGGAGTGTATTAGCAACACAAATCTAGTTATGTTGGAAATTATTCTAAAAATGTGAAGACTTAAATCTCTTAAAGCTAGTCTTTATCAAAGGTTTCCAAGAGGATTTTCTACTTTTACTAGTCATTTCAAAATAAATAATTTGTGGATAGAAGTATAATTGTTTTAAAGTGAGAAATTAGGTAACAGAAAACTTGAACCACATGTTCAGAATCATCCATAAAGAAATTAAAAGCAAATTTCATGATAACCTTTACCTCTGAGTTATCAAAAGATGTTTTAACTTTCTCTTAATCCAAGTACTCTTATGCTATTTTTTGAATGTATGACACTAAATATTTTTTTAAAATATCAATGATAAATTTTCTCATTGAGAGAAGAGTTATTTTGTTTAAAGCAAAATCCACTGGAAGTAACCTATATATCAATATCTGATTAGCTGAATTAAGAAAACACTTGCTCTTTTGCTCGTCAGAGCCTTAAAAAATAAATAATAGATGGATTCAAAAATGAAGTTCCCTTTGTATTTCTAAGTATTTTTGTCATGGTTGGAGCCATGGAATGCTTTCTTGTGCCCATGGCATGTCCTAAAACAGAATGGACGCGTGTCTCAGCTGGTGTTACAATCATTGATTCCAAGATTTTTATTCTGGGACTAACAGTCTGAGAAGTGACCATAACAAAAAAAAATTTATTCAATGTATCTCATGGGGCAAATGAAGACTGTTCTGTCTCTGGGTTCTAAGTGGTCATGCAACTGAGGCCAAAAGCAAACCCCTTGGGGTTAAATGCAAGGTCTGGTGAAAGCCTTCCCATGCCATTCAAGTGTGGCCTAACAATGAAATTTGATGGTGCGTAGCAACTGGAATAGCATATCTTAGCGAGAGAAATCAGCGCAAACAGCACGGCACATACACGTTTAGAACAACAGCAACAACCACCACCAAAAGAATACCACCAGGTTTATGAGTCATGGGGCATAAAATTTACTGTTACAAACCATGATTAAATTATAAACATATTCTCATTACCCAGTAACGGCGCAGAGCCATGCTTGTTAGGTTTCGCTGCAGGCGTGACACCTGGAAGTGGGGTCAGCAGGACCTGAACTCTCGCTGACAGTGCCAGGGAGAAACGCTAGGTTCCGCCACGCTTCCCTCTCAGAACCCTAAGCACAGTGTGGGGCACGCTGGGAGCAGAATCCAAGTTTCTCGCCTATGTGACTGCACACAGAAAATCACTTCGGTTTACAAATTCCCCCGAGGGAAATACCTGATAGGATTTTAAAAACTGATTTATTTTCCTAGATGTTTGGGCAAAATTTTGAGCAAGACTTTTAGACTTGAATAGCCTAAAGGAACATTTCTGAACACTTTGACTTCTAAAGAGCAACTTGTTCTATTTGCTGAATTAAGTCTAAAATCATACTTTGAAATCCGGTGATCTGTAGCCTGGATCTGGCTAACAGATACAGTATTTTTGGTTTGGTCCCCTTCTCTCGTATATGTTCCCTGCCTGAGTAAAATAGATGGTACACACACACACACACAAATCTCATTCTATTACTTAATGTCTTTCACTACCCTGTGGCCCCAAAGTCTTATTTGCAGCCCTGCCAGCACATCTGTTCTCCTGGTCCCCACTTCCTACCTCTCCGAAAACATTAAATCTTGTAGAAACTAACAGGGAAGTAGTGGCCCAAAGTTATCCTTGGAAAAATATGTTATCATGAAACCAGATAAATGACCAAGGTAGAGCACTTGAACCTCATGGTTCAAAGTTACTATTTTTTAAAGTTCTTAGTTTATTAATCCTCTCATGAAAAATTCACACAATCCCACAGATAAGTCACTGAAGAATCTTTACTCCTTCCGTTGTCCAATCGCCAGCTCCCTTTTTGCCAGCGCCATCACTGCCCTTTGCAGTCCCCCTCACTTTCTTCATTCTGTTCTTGTGTCCCTTTTGCTCTTTTCTTGAGGTCTTCCTATATAGGCCATGTCTTGCAGGTCTATGTCTGGGTTCGTTTTTCTTTGTGTATTCCAAGGAATCATCATGCCAAAGCCAACTGTGTAGCCACCACCAAAATGGGTTCTGAATCCAAACACAAAGATGGTATCTGGTGTGGTCTTATACATTTGGCTAGTTTTTCCTGAGTTTCTATCTTAGATGCTACTGCCTTCCCAGGGCGAAGGACGTGGGTGAGCATTTGTTTCCGCTGAAGTAGTCTGTTGGTCATGAACTTCCTGGTCCAGATAGTTACTGTGTCGTTCATGATGGCAGCTGATCCTCAAGCAGCCAGGGAGGGAAAGAGTCAAGGTTGCTTTCTGATTCACCTGCTCTTGCCAACAAACCAGCAAGAATTATTGCAACCACAGCCCTGATGGATGGTTGGTCAGCTTCTTCCCACTGCCAAGGAGCTTTTACTCAAAGAAAATAATTAGTTCCAGTATTTAAAAAAATCTTTGTGTGAAAATAATATTTCTTAAACAATAATATGACTCATTATAAGAAGCGAATTTGGTCTTATCTCAGAATGCCGTATCTTTCTGATACTGGATTGAGTATCACTGCCTGCAGAACCTTTTTGGGTGAAAATGAGTTATGGGTGCTCACTTCTTCTACCTCTGTGACTTTTTAATAAACTTCCTCTTTTTCAAAAAAAAGACCTTATTTAAAAATGATCACAGGGCCATTGCATGCTGTTGTGGAGTTTGCATAATACACAAAGTTGCATTGCCAGGCAGCCTTTCTAATTGGTCCGTCCAGAAGAAGTGCCTTTTCTAATTTGCATAAAGACATTTTACAGGCTAGTGGCAGCTCTGGGTGTTCACATACATAATTCCAAATGAAGCAGAAAATTGTTCCTATGTGTAGTCGTAATAAGGCTAGCACCCTTGACCTTTTTCAAATGAACCTCTTGGAATAAGGTTTGCTTCATCCAGAATGGTAAGAGCTGCCACTGCTGAGATTAACAAATGAGTGTGTGTCTCAATTGTCATGTGGTAACATGTACAATATGTTGCTCAGAGCAACTGATGACTTTGGGATCTTTTTCCATAGCACTCAAAATGCAAATTTTCTTCTGGTTTCTGTTAATATAACAAATAAGGGCTCTTATGGAGGGAAGTATTTTTATGCAAAACACCGACTGTCAATTTCCCAGCAGGAAAGTCTTGAAGTTCTTTCCTTTCATGTGTCACAAAGTTGGCATAACTTTAGAAGATGAAAAGATCACTAGGTCAAATACAGCATGTTGGATCAGATTAGGTCTGAGTCAGTCAATCTATTTGGGCAATGTATTTCATGTTTGGAGATAGCATAAATGTCAAAGAATTTTGCCAGTTTCTCCCAAAATTCTATAGCTATTTCACATTTGATGAAAGTACTTACAAACTTAGCTTGTAGATGGCAAAAATCCAATTATAATACTCTGTTGCTTAACTCTTTAAGAAAAGTAATCAAGTGTAGAATAGAAAGTAAGTTAGTATTATAGTATAGCTTTATAAATTTTAAAATATTGACTTGGTTTTTTAATATTAAAAAAAATATTCCCCAAAGCCCCAAAATAATAACTTTAGAAGATCAATGTATTTTGGTAAAGTAATATCTAATGTACATACATGTTTTTAAACCAAAGGACTAGATTTATTTCTCATTTATGTTAGCCATTGAGATATTTTGTCCCTAAATCAGATGATCGTAATAGAAGTAGGGTCAAAACTCTACTATTAAACTACACGTTTCAGTCAGGATGGACTAGGTTATGTTGTAGTTACGAAATAAAGTCCAGAATCATAATGGCAACAATCTTTTTTCCCCCTCTTAGTTAGGGATGGAGTGAAGTAGAGGAGCCCAGGCTTTCTTGAAGTTTTGCCATTTTGTAGCTGGACCACCCAGAACCCAAGAGCTCAGAGGTTGCTGAGACAGAGGAAGAGAGGGCCAGAGGGTTCCAATGGCCAGCCCTCATGCATGGATCCCACCCGCGCATCCCATTGGCCACACACGTCTGTTTCAGGGGAGCTAGGAAATCCGGTCTACCTTGTGCTCAGGAAGTTGTGATCATCCAGTGCTGTCTCTGCTGTCCTTATACAGAGAAAAAGTACACTGTGCAGTTTTATCAACCTGGCTTCATATCCTTGGACATTACAAACTATGAAATCTCTTACTGTTTAAGTTTTCTCACATAAAATGGGAGGCCTTGTGATCTTTGCATTATTTTTGTCACT
This sequence comes from Myotis brandtii, assembly GCF_000412655.1. Lineage (NCBI taxonomy): Eukaryota > Metazoa > Chordata > Mammalia > Chiroptera > Vespertilionidae > Myotis > Myotis brandtii. Next base: position 1,622,958 of record NW_005365832.1, read on the forward strand.
TTCATTCTGACTAAATTTTCACCTTTATCTTCAAGTTTAATGTTTAATTTTCAAACATTTTATTGCAATATTTAAAATTATTACTGATGGTATTTAAGCTCAAAATTTTTTATGCAGGGCCATCTGGGTTCTAGGCATCTATGCAAGGAAACGGATGTTCATACAATGAGAACACAATGAAAAAATAACTTAGTTAAGACACTACCTTGAATCAACTTGAATTCACTAAAAGAGATAAGAACCGAAGTTTTCCCTTTACCCTGGCTTATGACACATGCCAGATTGTGCATAGATAAAGCAGATTGAATTTGAGCAGAGAATTAGTTTTTTTCTAATAGCAGATACTGTATAAAAATAACAGGCACCCCCATCCACAGAACTCAGCAGAGCATCTTATATGATGCTCAATATTTTTTGAATTTATAAGTATATATGATTCCAAAGGAATAATACTAATGATATATGTGCACACATATGTATATCCATATAATATTGTATATATATACACACACAAATATAAATATGTATGTACCTAGATATAAATGTATATAATAGCTGAAAGTCCTGGAGTGAATTTTATGGTGGCTAAAAACCCCTTCCATATCTAAGATTCTTCAAAATTATTTTTTTCTATAACATTTGTTCTCAAAATTTTTTCTGCTTCTATAGTAAGGTAAAATGATTTACCATTCTGCATCAGTTACAATAAAACTTAGTAGAAGGTATTAGTCTCTATCAGAATGTGCAGGAAGTGGTGGTAGCATATAACATTTTAAAAAAACTCGCTGATCCCTAATTTTGCAACTATTTTGATGTCATATGTAAACTGTGACATACAAATCATTCAATGGTACTATTCCATTCTGAGTAGGATTGCAATTGTTAGTCCCTTTGTGGTTGGCTGGGTCACATGACTAGCGGCCATGAGCTGTGAGGAGTGATGCATGTCAGGTTGAGTGTGAAGCCATAGTCCCAATCTGTGTAGTAAAACTTCTACAATAGGTGGCTGCATTTGCAAAGGTGCCATAGAGTTAGGGGTGGCATATGGTGACCAAAAGTGAGTCCCAGGGTCGTATCAGTATGATTTACATCGTAAGAGCAGCCAAATGAATTAGCCTCTCTTTCACTTTTATAAAGAACAAATAGCAACTTGGAACACACATTTGTAATTTAGGCTAAAGAAGTTCTGTGCTCTGAGTGGCTGGAAACACCTCAAATAATGTGGATCTCTCAAATACTAGAGACAAGTGAGCAGCAAGCATATTAGTACATCTATCCTTTCCCTAAAAAATCATTAAAAGCAGACTTTGATAACATCTACAGCATTCCAACAGAGCTGGAGAGTCTCAGGTACGAATATTGGTATGCAACCAAAAAGCATCGAATATTTGAGAAAAAAAACACCACAAAAATTAATATCTAATTAAAAAATAGAAGATATAATTAATAACTGATGAAGTTAACAGACAAATGGATGGGGTTTAAATAATTATAACAAATGTAATTATAAAATTCAACTGGGTATAGCAACAATGAAAGATTCAGCTAGAAACTTTGGAAATTAATAACAACAACAACAGTGAAATTAAACCAATAAAACCTCACTACATGACAACACTGATACAATCAAAAAGTAATTTGTGGAGCTAAAAGATTAATCTGATGAATTTTCCAAGATTATACCAAAAAATGGGCAAAGAAATTGCTTGTATAAAAGAAAGTTATAAATTTCAGAAGATAAACCCAGAAGTACTAATGTCCTTTGATTGGGAGTTCCAGGGGTGGGAAAAAAGAGCAAAAGAGAAAGACAGGGAGGGAGAGAGAAACAGAGAAATGGAGTGGAGGAAGTACCAACAACATTTATATAACTGCCCAGCCAGTGTGGCTCAGTAGTTGAGCATCTGCCCATGAACCAAAAGGTCGCTGGTTTGATTCCTGGTCAGGGTACATGCCTGGGTTTTGGGCTTGATCCCTAGTAGGGGGCATTTAGGAGGTAGCCGATCAATGATGTTTCTCTCTCATTGATGTTTTTATCTCTCTATCCCTCTCCCTTCCTCTCTCTCTCTAAATCAATAAAAAAACATTTTAAAAATTTTAGATGACTAAATGTTTGACCTACATAAATATATGTCTTCAAATTACACTAGTCTAACAAATGCTAACCTGAGGGACTGGAAAAGGTCCACTCCTAGACATATACATAATGCAATTTCAAAGCAGCAAGAATACAAAGCATTGAAAGTTTCTTGAAAAAAATTATCTGCAGAGAAAATGACAATAAAATTGGAAACAGAATTTCTAACACATATAACAGAACATATTAAATTATTATTGATATAGAATCAAAGTTCTAAGGAAAAAATGTCTTTGAACCTGTAATTCAATATATAGCCAAGCAATCATTCAAATATGAGGGAAAAATAAAATGTTTGCACACTGTCATAGCATTTATCACTCAAGAAATTATTTTGAAAGAATTACTTGAGCATATACTACAACACAGTAAAAATGAACCCAAGAGAAACTTTGGATTACAGAAACAAAGGAAACAGTAATGTATAATTTAAATTCATTTCAGCCCATTCATTTCAGTCATACAACTGAAATAGTAATATGTAATTAAAATCTTAGACTATATCAATTCAGCGGGTAGACAGCTTGGGTGGGGTAGGGTAGATTATGAGAAGGAAGGAGGTAATAAGCACATGCTAAGTCTCTGGTTTTGTTTATAAAATGATTTGAAGTCACGTTGATTCCAGATATCAATAAAATAAAATTTAACTAAGTGTTTTGAAATCCCAAGGATAACCACTATAAAAAAATTAATATAATAAATGAAAACAAAATTCTGAAAATGCATGGGAGGTGGGAGGACATCAAATGTTTATAAAATTTTAACGTTTTATCATTGGTTCCTTCTGTCCATGTTTTTTGCTCTCTTGCTCATTTGGACTTTGACTTAACCGATCAAGAAATTCACATCTGCAACCCAGACCAGGTGCTCATGTCCATGTTCTTGTGGCTCTTCCTACTTTAGTTTTTCTGCTTCTTCTTTTAGGTCTAGAAAGGACTGTCCAGCCTGTGTCACCAAATCTTATCCCTGGTCTTTGAGTGAAATCCAATTCTTTTCTGTGTTCCCCTGGAAACTTTTGTCAGAAGCCAGGCAGCCCAGGCTGATCTGGAAAGTTTTGCTTCTATTTTTACATTTTCTTGAATGCTTGGGTTACTGGGTCTCTTTTCTTAGACTTTTGATATCGCTGCTTTTGAAAACCACCAAGGCTGCCCTTCCTGAAAATTTGATTTTTAAGTGTTGAGGTTACATGCTTAACAAAACAATACTTAACGAATGAATCAGCAAACATCAAATTATTAGACAAGTAGTTGGAATGATAAAATTACAGATTTTTACGTCTCAGTATTTTACAACCTGATAGGAATGTAAGGAAAGAAACCTTCGGGAATCGGTCCAAACTCAGTGATCAGACAGGAGATCACTTTGCTCTTCCAATGAGCGCCTCTTCATTATCAATACAAGGGAGGTGTACATCTTTATTTCTCTATGTAAAATGCTTCATTGGCAGTGCTATTTTGATTTTTTGTTCTCAATCTGAAGCCTGATTTAAAAAAGTAATTTATACATGAGCAACAACACAGGGCTTCTTCACCAGCACTGAGCAATTTGCAGAACCTGTGGCTTTTCCTGACTGGTTTGTGGAGGTATCTGTGCTAAGTTGGGGGCATGTGAATAGGAGAAAGACAATAGTGGGATTCGTGGGAGTTACTCATATGGCCACAGCTCCTACTATGTGCCAAACTCCAGCCTGAAACCAAAAGGCTGCACGCGGCTGTCACTATTAACAAATAACGAGACAAAAAAAATAGTGACAACCTAAATAGTATCAACTCCAAATAAAAATAAATGGATTTTGAAAATTGTAAATATATAAGGAAATTATGCTAGATATTTGGAGTCTGTAGTAATACAAAATAGATTACACAAAGGTTATATTCAAACTTAGCTGATGAGATAGAAATACACATAATCAGCCTGACGTACCAGCTACGCAACCCCCGTTGCCCACATCTACCTACACGCAAAGGATCAAGACAAGCAATTTTCTAGGTGAATCTACCCTAACATTTTAAGAAACAGAAAATGTAATACTACTTAAGTTGTTCTAGAGCCTAGAAAAATAAAAATAAAGGATGCCAATTTTTAAATAAAGTTCATGTAAAAGTGTGAATACTGAAAAATTTAACACAAAAATCATATGCTAATTTCATTTATGAATTTTGATACAAAATACTAAATAAAATATTAGCAAATATACTCCAACTGAATATTAAAATAATACATCATTATCAAATGGATGCATGTTAGGAAAATTATCAACATAATTATCTATATTAAGAGCTCAAAGGGGACATTGATAATTATTTCTATAGACACTAAAAAAGCAATTTAGGAATTTAATGGTCAAATCCTTAAAAAAATACCAGCAAACCGAATCCAGCAACATGTAAAAAATGATTATACATCTTGACCAAATATGATTTATTTCAAGAATGCAAAGTCAATTTAATACTGAAAAGTAATTTACATAATCGACCATATCAATAGAATGAAGGAAAAAACATGTGATCATCTCAATAACTGCAGGAAAAGCATTTGACACCATCATGATAAAAGCACCCAACAATCTGGGAATAGAGGGGAACCTCCTGAATCTGACAAAGGGCATCTGTGAAAAACTCACAGCTAATATCATACGTAATGGTGAATGATTGACCACTTCCCCCGAGATCATAAACAAGACGAGGATGTCGACTCTTACCACATCTATAACATTTTAATGGAGATTCTAACCAGGATAATTAGGCAGGAAAGTAAAATAAAAGGCATGAAGATCAGAAAGGAAGAAGTAAAACTACCTCTATGCAAAGATGAAATGACCTTACACAGGGTGGGGCAAAAGTACATTTACAGTTGTGAGTACACTAAACAGTTTATTCTCGTATTATTACTTCTTGTTGTATTATTTTCCATATGAACAAGTGTAAACCTACTTTTGCCCCATGCCATATACAGAAAGTCCTAAGTAATGCTGTGTAACCATCGCTACTATTTGTACACAAAACTCTTTATTTACCAGCTATGTCACCCCTGTGACCCCCAAGAAAATCTCTGTACCCATTAAACAATAACCGTCCCCAGTCTTAAGCCCCTGGTATCCTCTATTCTTTCACTGATGCCAGCTTTACAATTTTGGGCGCTGGTGCTTTTTGCTATTCACCTGTCAGTGGTCAATGGCATCCACTCCACTGCTGCCCCCTGGCCAGGAGTGACTGTCAGACACAAGTTATGTGTCTGTTTCAGACACATTCATATTGGAAAATGGAGGCATCTTGGAACTAATAAACCACAGCACATGTCTGCTGCTCACTTGTTTATTGTCTCTCTTCCTGGCTAGAGTGTCTGGTTTTTGAGGGTAAAAACCTTTATGGGGTGTAACTAGAGCAGTATGTATATGACAGATATTATCATTCCATTATATACCACTTACACCAAAGAATTAATGAAAATTGTCCCAATGCACACAACCCCCAAGACCAGAAAATGGCAATAAAAATGTAGCCAGGAAGAAAGCAAAACATTTTTTTAAAAATATATTTTATTGATTTTTTACAGAGAGGAAGGGAGAGGGAGGGGGATGGAGAGTTAGGAACATCAATGAGAGAGAAACATCGATTCAGCTGCCTCCTGCACACCCCCTACTGGGGATGTGCCTGCAACCAAGGTACATGCCCTTGACCAGATTTGAACCTGGGACGCTTCAGTCCACAGGCCGACGTTCTATCCACTGAGCCAAACCGGTTAGGGCAAAAGCAAAACATTTTGCAGCTCACAGTCCGGAAAGATAAACCTGAAGCCAGTCAAATTTATTATTGATGGGATCTCCTTACAATTGGTTTTTAGTAACAGAAGAAAAATTGGAGTCCAAATAAGGAGAAAAGCAGAACACTTCTGTGATACAAAAGAATACTTTTGTAAATGAACACGTATATTTCAGATTTATAGAAATATTAACCAGATCATTTCTAGACTATACATTGTATGTTTTCAATGCTCCGTTCACTCTTTGTTCTTCTGACGTTATCCTAGGAATGAAGATGGCCTTTAAATGCCTAACTCACGTCAGTAGGGAGAACTTGAACATACCCTAAAGGGGGCTACTGCGTGGTTATAAAGATTTATAAAGAAGCTGTCCTAGATACAAAGGAGCCAGGAGTCCATGTGCTAGATAAAAGAGACCAGATGCCGAGAAAAGTAGCCCTATTTTCCGGAAAGGCCCTGCTTGGAGAGACACTGGTGGGCAAACATCACGGTGCTCTGCGAGCCCTATTTTCAATCACTTCCTGGCAAATTGGGAAAAATCAAATGCACCGCACACTTGTTTTGGTGTTGGCATTACGGAAGGTCTCCATAATTTAGATTTCAACCTATCCATGAATAAATGAGAACGCCCTGATATTTTTAATAACAAAACATCCTGCTTAAGTCCGGAACTCTTCTTTCGAAGACGGGAAAGCAGTTCAGTCGAGGTGTAGAATTACACACTCACAGGAAGAAAACATTTGCAAAAATAAATCTCTGTGAAAATCCAGTTCAAGTGACATGTCACGAATCACATTACCAAACTTTTTTTCGTTTCCTGATGATACTCAGTCTCTTGGTTATGAGGGACCCGGAGCCCTAGCTTGGAAATAGAAACTTAAATCAGTGACTTTATTTTTATTGCCAAACAGAAAACTGAATTCAGATAATAAGAGAGCGGTGGAGATGAGATATGACAGAATTCATTAATGTGCCAAGGATGTGGCCAACTTGTCTACAACTAGTTAAAAGGCAAATACACAGATTGATCATTTTTCTTTCCAGGGCCGTACGTCACAATACACATGGCCTGTTTCCTAAAACCTTCTGTCTAATGTTTAATAGATTGAAGGAACTTCAAAAACAGCCCCCCGCCCCCCTGCAATCCTGCTAGACAAGAGGGCACATGCAGATGCTCCAGGTTAGAAGAGACACTGTTTGCCATCTGAGCGGGGGGAGATGAGACTCTACTTTACACTTCCCCCTTCAACGAAAAATTCCCTTCGCTTCAGAAGGGCTATGGCTTGACTTTGGCAAAGCACTTTAACTTGGTTTGTACTTAAAAAAAAAAAAAAGTTTATCTTCGGCTTTCAACATGAAACGTCATTTCTAGATTTATCACGATGGGCTTCCGTGTCCAAGATGCAAAGGTCAGCTTTAAATTTGCCTTTTCTTAAAGTGGCAGCATGAAATGGTTGTCAGGAGTCAGGATTCCCGCGCTCCCACACCTGCTCCTCTGTGACAGCAGGCGGAATGCACAAGCTCTCTGAGTCCCAGCGTCCGGGTTACCATGGTGAGACCCGCCTTGACTGTTTCCCAGGTTTACCTTGAAGAGAAGATGAGATTGATGGATGGTAAACCTCTGCTGTAAGAGTTCTGCGAGGGCAGAATGTCATCTTTAAAGCACAAGTTTCATTTTGAGGGGACTTCATAGCACATCTTTTTTTAAAAAAATAAATGCATTATTCATTAGACTGAGAGGTCATAAGTTACGCTTTAGTCCTTAACTGTCCAACTGTCTCTAGATGTAGGTCTTTCATTGTCCCACTTTCCATCCTTGGTCAAATCAGATCATCTTACCTGCTTTATCTTTGTGCACTCCATCGTCTCCTGTTTTCAGAATTTTAAATATTCTATCTGGCAAAAACAAATAAATTATCTAAATTCACTGCTTCTTGAAGATTCACATTAAGAATAATTAGCTGCACTGCTGAGAACAAATTTCGTCCTTTTGTTTTCACAGAATCTGGCGTGGGCCTGGAGGATTCCTATCGTACTCTTCAGACTGGATAGTAGCCTCTTGCTATCAGACTAAACTGCAGGTGTCACACAGGCTGGATATCTGAACTTCGGGGCGAGCCACCCAGAGAGCGCCGTTCTGCTGTCTGGTGACCGAATTTGACTTGACTTGTGCAGCAGCCAGCCAACATTTTTAGGGCCAGCGAAGACTAACTGTTATGTCACGTATCATTTCCCCGAACGGCTTACATTGTAGAGTTTACTGCATAGTCTGTGTGCTTTCAACTATGCACTCTTCAATACACACTACTACGGATCTTCAGTGATGTGCATTATAATACGTTCCACAATTTGCAAAGTGATTTTTAAGTACATTGCCTTTTTTGATTTCTGTGACAGCTCTCTAAGGCAGGAAGCCCGCGATGGTTCCCATTACAGACACAGAGAACTGGGGCCACAGGGAGGATGCAGGACATGCGCAAGGTCACAAGGGGCCACACAAGGACAGGCTGACTCTAGGTTAGTGCTCCATCAATTGTAAGCCTCCTGTCCTCCTCTGTCCGACCCTCCATTCAGTCTGTCAGTCCCTGCAGCAGATCCGGTGGCAGCAAAGTGGAAAATGCTGCCCGAGTTTCAGTTCCTGGTGAGGTCACAGTAGCAATCTGTGCCTCAGTTTCTTCATGTCTAAACATAAATGGTTTGAGCGAGATGACTTCCAAATCAAATCCATGTGTAGCGTGATATAGTGGAAACAGCACAGGCCATGTGCTCAACAGTTCAAGATTTGCATCTTGGTCCTCCCGGTTCCTGGCTTTGTGGTTTGAGGATGATTTTGTAACCTCTCTGGTTATTATATTTTCTCAGAGGCAAAGCCAGAAATGCTAATGTTAACTTTAAAACAATCTTGTGAAAAAGAGGTAAAAAAAATATGTAATTTTCCAAATGGCAAGCACTCAACAAATATTAATGATTCCTTTTAGGGTTAACACGGGACAGATTCTAAAGGCATATACATTGCTTTTTAATAGCAGTTTTATAAACATCTAGAAAAAGCATTGCTGGCTTTACTAACCTCAAAGGGAAAGTATTAAATATGATAAACATTTATATGATCAAAATTGGCTTTATGAAACTATTTTTGTAAAGCAGTTAATCTGTAGGATGTTAGCATTGATGATTTTCCTCAAGATTTAACTCAGAAGAAAACTGAGATTCAATAATCAGAAATGTGAGCGTATTTTAATTGACTCTCATCTTTGTTTCTATTAGGAATATGAAAATTAAGTAGATGAATTCTACATTACCAAGCAGATGGAATCTTGTTGCATAGGCTTATCCATTTAAACCAGTAAATGATAAGAAGCAGGTCCATGTGGTCTTAAAAAAAATGGAGCATAGGTAGTGGGTGTAAATAATTCTGCTCGCCCAAATGTTTCATTAAAATTGGGAAGCAAGAATATATAATTTATTTTTTTAAAAAATTATTTAGGCCTCCTAGTAAACAGTAACACCTTTGGAAAATTAAATCACAATTGTTACCAGAGAAAGGCATAGGAAACCACAATAGCTACCTCCCCCAAAAGACCAGCTCCCCCGTTACAATGAATGTCAAGGCTTCAACGGGGTGCTGGCAGGGCCAGTCAGAACACAGAGGAAACTCATCCAGGCACAGAAGGAACTTCCTCTTTTTGTCTCTCTTGTTACACGGTAAAAAGCATTTGGTTAACTTTTTAAATTTAAAATTTTTATTTTTAACATACATTAATTTGAAGCATCACTCCAAGTCCAGGTGCTATGTGGAAAGTAATTAGATTCCAGGGAAGGAAAAAGGGTGAATCCTGGGAGACATCCAAGTTATAAACATTTAAAATTCTTAGGAAAATACACATTTCCTCTAAGAATAGATCCGCACAAAGAGTCTGATTTTATTTTTGTTTGTTTGTTGCTTCATGCATCCAAAGTAATATCATAAGCAGTTTTCAAATAAACATAATTAATCTTTGACCCTATCAAAATAGCTAACCATTTAGTTTTTCCATATATATTTTTTTTACTAAAAATATCAAAGCCATGTTTTAATGTATGCGGTTCAATACCATTTATATTTTAAATATGTCCTACTTCAATATAAAAGTAGTGTTTAAATTTAAATTTTGTTTTAGCTTATAAAAAGTTAATTGAAATATTTTACTTTAGAAAATATTAGAAAGTATGTTTTGAAGGGAGTAAAATTGAGTTTTTATAAAGTTCACCTTTTGTTTTCAAAAGTTAGTGTATATGTCTTGGTAGACAGACTTGAAAAGAGTAGCTGAGCTCTGTAGTATACAATCTAATAAAATGAAACTACTTAACCAACAGATATGACTACTGATGTCAAGTTAATCATTGGGCTTCATATTTAGAAGAAAAATTTAAAGCCAGCATTCTAATACCACGTTTTGAGTGATCAGATAGAATACAGATTCACTGAGAAAACTCATTGTCAAGATACTACATTCCTGTTTTACATCCTCTATATTTTTCACATAAGGTTTATACTTTAAAAAAAAAGTGGTCAGCCTTATCAAAATCTGTTGTAAATCCCCAACAGTAAAATGCTGCAGTTTTGGAAGGTACTATGTGCCTAGTTTAAGGCAAAGGATGTGCCTCTTTAAATATATTCCATTTTAGGAAAAGGTTGAGATGACCTCCACTTTTGGACCTGAGGTTGCTAAACTTTATAGTAATGATAATAACAACAACAACAACTCACGGAGTTTCAGTGAAGAAAAAAACAATAACAGCACCAGGAACACCTAACTCCTATGCAGAATCCTGTGTAGTTTGGTTTTTCTCCCTAAAGTAATTTCTCACCAGATAAGCCCAGGAACTCATTAGGCTTCATGTTCAGGGACCCGAGAGGCATGAAAAAGAACAAAAACCCAGCTATTTGAAACAGAAACTTAAAATATCTAAATAAGCCTTATAAACTTTACTTATAGTATCTAAAGTCAGAAATAAGGACAAAGGTGTGAGTAGATGGTGGCAATCTAACTCCTTAAAACTTCCAGAAATAGTCTTGACCTTCAATTATCTCCATCAAGATAGGCAATATTATGGTCATGTCAGTACTTAAAGGAGAAAAAGTTACGTAAGTCATAAACATATAGATTTCATGATTTCTTCATTGTCCATTTATTGTTGGTTCAAGTTCCTACAACCTACAGAAGAGTAGCTCAGCTGATGAGGGAATGGTGCCAATGAGGTGAGAAAATAATTTTGGACTTTGGAGATCCAAGTGAGCTGTATTCTGTGCTTTACTCTAGCACAGAGTAAAGTTCATCCTACAGTCTACAAGGATATGCCATTAGCCCCAAGGGAAGAAAGTCAAAACAACATAGATTGATCATCATTAATGTATTACACTGAGAGAAAAATAATTCCCATGCTTTCATGGTACAGGTCAGTGGTATAATCTTTGGCATAATTCAGTACAAATTTGTCATTTATAAGTGTTGAGCAGTTGCAAATCTGAATTTAAAATGTAGCCTTGTATTATGTTTATTTTTTCTTTATCTAGCTCTTTTATGTCAATTTGATATTATATTTGTTTTTAGCTAGCATCAATTGTGTTTCAGCCTATTTTGTTTTTTTAAAAATATCACTATATGTAAATTACTGTCTGTCTTACATAGTATCCTATATGGGCATTTTCCATTGCCAGCACTCATAATTAACTGATAACCAAAGCTTATAGTACTATTAAATGATTCAAAGAGCTCTAGAAAAAATTTTATTGTTAAATGTTAACAATTATAATCATTTAAAATAATTTCAATTTTTTTTTCATTGATTTATTCATTCATTTGTTCGTTAACTATTCACTGAGTGCCTACTCTGTGCCAGGCTCCGTCCTACGCAGGGCTGAACAGACAGATGAAGTTCTGACACTCACAGCAGACTTTTCCTACCCACCTTAAACGACAATGTTGTTATGTTACGAATCACAAATGGAGAAAAAATTTCCTTGAGCCTAATTGTGCCTCTAGCAAGCTATATTATGTTATTTTAGGAAAGTGATTGAACCTTACACATTGCACCCCAGAGCTGACAACAGCTGTTAAAAAGAAAAAGTCTCTAGTTACACAGCTCTGGCTGCTGTTCATTTTGTGATTGTTATTATAAGTCAAAAGTCTATAGCAATAAAAATGACATCAACAGGAACAACAGTAACTGTAATATGCACCAAATATTGTCCTACAGCTATATTAACAGTGCACGTCCACTGCAGGGGAGTGGGTGGGAAGTCTTGGGGATTACCTGACCCAATAAAAGGCCAATAAGGAACAAATCATAGTAGCCTTTCACCGTCCATCAGGTCACAACTCAGTAGAAATTAAAATCTGGTTTATAACTGGAGAAATGAACTTGAAGTCATGGTAAGAAAATCAGTCAACACCACGTTTTAAAAAAATACTTTTAAAAAACATTTTAGGCCTTAAAGAGAAATGGCACCTTATTATTGCAAACAAAAAGATAATCCAACTTTTGCTAAGGTAGGCAGTGTGTTAGGCCAATAAAGAAAGACAAAAGGCAAGTCTGTGTGCTGGCCAGCAAACATTTTCTTGTTTTTCTGGAAGGGAATGACATTAAAAACAATACATAGAAAAGTGGGGAAATGTGGGAACTTTAATGCAATATTCAAAAGAACCCGTAGATCAATCATCCTGAAATCTCCTTACCCTGTATTCTGGGCATTCCACTTTTGTGACTACTTTGTAGGAATAAAACGTGGCTAACGACAAAGTCAGAAGAAATAGCAACTTAGCATGTATCACTCATGAGCATCTTCCATAAAATGGTGTTGTTGTAAGCCCATAGATATAGGATAGCATTATAAGCCTATGGATAAAAAGACTCGGGTGTGTTACTAAAACCATATTAACTCTGTAAGGTCCTAAGACTCATTGAAGATCAGACAGGCTTAGCCTTAAACAAGATCAAGAGCATAATATGTATGTTCTCAAGTAATATTAATACTAATAATGCAGAAAATTCGAACTTAGAAATCTCAACACTCTAAACATCTCATTTGTCACTTGATTATCAAGGTAGTGAAACCTTGCTAATGTAAAATCTTAACACTTAAATTCTGAACTTGTAAGCATCTACCATCCTTACTTTTTCTTCTTACACAATATAAACAGAGATTATATGGAGGGTTGCTTTCAATAATTAAATGAGCAGATTATCTTTCAGCACTTGAAAACCCCTCATTTCTATAATGAAACATATTTACTAATTAAACAGACTTATCTATTGATGCAAGCAACAACCAAGCAAGATCTTTCTAGCCTGATTAGAGCTATTTTATGTATCTGAAAAAAAATAAAATTGCATCTGTTTAAAATAGTCTTTCATTGATTTTGCTCACCAATTCTTACCCAGCATTTTCCTTTTTCTGTTTTTACTTAGTAAGGTTTCTCTTATTCAAAGTGTCACAAGGCATGCATTGTGATACTACCCTGCATATTTCCACCACTAATGACTTATTTATTTATAAAGTATTTGGCTATGGGCGGATGTATAGGCTTTAATGGACACATTTTCTATATTGACTGAATTATTAGAAGAAAAGCATATCCTAAAACCACTGTATAAATAAACGCTTTTGTTATATCAGGATTTTACAAATGAATAAAATAGAAATTATATTGTCACATTTCTCATGAGACTGAGGTTCATCAAGTTTTTAATGAAACCTAGAGAAGAAAGCGTATAGGAAAGAGATTGTACATTTTACAATTATAAATACTTGATCTAAAAAAAAATGTCGTATGGCCTAAGATTAATGCAAAAATATTATGGACTGAGATTTAAACCAAATTGGTTGTGTATGCATTTACTTATCACCCAGTAGGCATGGCAGAACTCCATCTTATTATGTTTAAAAGTATAAATCTCAAATTTGTACGTCATATGGATGGAATGCATCCAGCAATAAATATGCAGTTTAGAGGAACCTTTGCAATGCTGTAGAATAATTTGGACAGCTGGTGTTATTGGTTGATCTACAAGGTTTTTGGTGTTCTTATCAATCTGCTCTTTTACACTTAATTTAAATTTAGTATAAATATTCACTGTCAAAAAATTAAATTGGGGGAGAATGATCTCACATTTTAACTTAGGATATAAAACCAAAATATTAGCAGATGAAGTACATGGATAGGTGAGTTTTTGTGGTTCAAATGGCATGGAGACAAAAAAAAAGTGGTAATTTGTTTTTGTTTATGCAGACTTAGTTGAAGTTCTGAAATGAAAAAAAAGAAGAATTCTGGTTGCCAGTTCTGTGGTATACATGCTCTTTTTATTAGAAAACCTTGTTAAATTACTAATAACACATAGAATTTGTTGAGTACTTTCTCAAAGCATTTTCACATATGTTATCTCACAACGTTTTTTTGAGTGATTAAAAGTAATCCAATATAGCAAAAGGCAATTATGGTAGGAAATTTGGAGTGTGAAAACTAGTCTTGGATTTACGCAGGTAGAGGAAGAAAGGCTATAGGCACTCTTGGCAGCCTACTAGTATCTGTAGTTTGGGAGGTACTTATTCAATGAGTACTAAGTGCTTTGTTCCTTTTGCATTCATTGGACATGTATTGTCATTATTTAGGTAGAGTTACACGGATGTGGTTTCGGCAGCCCTAGAGGACTGTTTCCATGAAACCCTAATCATGTGGTTTTTATTTCTTCCACTCAACACAACACTGTCCACCTATGTGGTTATGGTCATGTTAGACTTAGCCATACATGAGACTCGAACTTAATTGTATTTCATTCCTTCTTCAAATAAGGCAGCATTTCTAAAGTGCTTTTAAAGTGACTGCAAGATTCACAAAGGAAGACAAAACCAGGCCTGAGCATGTTTTGCATGGATTCTGTCAAGCTCAAAGAAGGATCATATTTGGCCACTTGGAACATAGAGACACATAATACATGAATGCATCTAAGTATAAAAAGGCCATACAACAACAACAACAAAGTCTAAATATTATCCATTGAAGAGCACATGGCAAGTCAGCTATTAGCAAACATTGGACAGGTGGGCCATGGAAGGTTCCAGTGGGTTTTAGGAAAGCCAGGTACACACACAACTAGGAAGCATGAAAAGCTTTAGTTTCATAAAAGATAAAAGATATTTCAAGTTATCAAATGACCAGTTATCAAACCCAAGAAAGAGAGAAGAGATTGTGGCAATAGAATACCAGTTCTATAAATTCTGACAAAATAAAGTGATATTGATCCAGACACTAAATAATGTAAAGCTGAACAGGAATTGAGAAAGGCCAATGACTATCTGGTAGCAACATGGCCTAGGTAACCATAAAACCCACATGATCATTACAGAAGGATGGATCATTCTGGGAAATAAACATGATTTAAAGTGTTATTAAATATCTCAGCCCTTCTTGGAAAAATACTATTATCAATAAATAAATGAGCGAAACAAAGAACGTTTTTAGTATACTCTCCCCTCCCCCCAAATTTGCCCATTTTTAAATAAATATATATATATATATGAAAAAAGACCAGCGTGAAAAAGACAAGTGAAAGGAGATACTCATACTACACATGCCACACAGGACTCGGATTCAGAATACATATCCTATCTAATAATAGACAAACAGGGTTATTGACCGTACCTTCGCTACACCTCCCATTGGCTAATCAGCATGATATGCAAATTAACCGCCAACAAAGATGGCGGATAATTTGCATATGTAGGCTCCAAGCAGCAGAGCGAAGAAGACGAAGACTGAAGGCGAGCAGGAGCAGCAAAGACGGAAGACGGAAGGCGGCTCTGGACGGGGCCGTGAAGACAGAGGATGGAAGGCGGCTCTGGCCAGAGTGAAGGCCTGGGTCCCAGGTGCCGGAGCAAAACCAGTGCCCGCAGCCAGAAGGGAAGGCCTATTGCATGAATCTCTTCGTGCAACAGGCCTCTAGTTTTATATAATATTTTTATTCCATCATCCAATTTTTCTCATTTCTTGCTTTGTCTAACCTATCTCTTGCCTGACCAGATGGCAGTGAATCAGCCAATAATCACGGAAGGCACATCGTAATATATTAACATCCTAATGAATTATTGCAGATCTGTTTCCAAAAGCCAAAACCAATAATAAAAATACAGAGTCGACCTGGAAACAAGATTGCAAGATCTGAAAACATCCTGGTACAGCATTCTTATTGTCCATCTGTAATGAACACTCCCTTGGCTTACCCCATTTCCATTACCAAGGTCTCCCTAATAGAACTTCAAATCTGTTCAGGTAATCACCTCTTCCCCACTTAGCCCACGTGCTTCCTGGGGAGCTGCCCCTCCCTCCACTCCAGAAGTAGGACTGGTTGTTTCAATAGTAATCACGTTGCCCGCCATTAGTTCAGAAATGAGGAGATGACTCATTTTTGATCAATGAGACACAAGGAGAGATTTGCTGGCAACTTCAGAGAAAGTTCTTCCTTGTTATTCTGACAAGAGCAATGGGATGTCTATCTCTCCTTTCCTGTTAAAGGTGTACAACACAAAGGAGCCATCCAATCTGCAGGCAGCTAACCAGCCTAAGAATTAAACCAAAGCAGAACACACAGATAGAAATGTGCCTTGATGGCAATACCCACAATCTGAACTTCCTGTTACCTGTGCTAATGGTTTCTTATAAGCCCCTCTTAATCAGGGTTTCTATTATATGCATCTAACAGAATCCTAACTAAATTCACTGATATTTCTTAGAATCATTAAAAGTTGCAAACTCAAAAATAACTCATTTTTTATCTATTCTCTCTCATTTTACATAATTCCAGAATTTGAGGCTGAAATAAATCACAAAAAATACTAGCCCCACCGTGTGTGTGTGAATGCATGGACACATATACACACGGTGTTACAAATGTATGTGTGTGTGTTCTGTGTGGGGGTGTGTATTGTAAGGCGGAAGAGCATCCAGAATTGAGTGGGGGTATTCTGGAGCTTATATGGCAACCAGGGAAGGCATAATGAATGACGAAGTAATTGTCAGGCAGGCAAAAAGGACAGTGGAGAGAGAAGTTATCTTATAAAGGTTTGTAAATAGAACCTTAGTTACATTATAAGGCACACTATTACTATTTTGACATTTTAGTATGTCTACTCAGTGTGAGGTTTCAAACACTTTATAAATTAAAAGTATGAAAATTCACAATCTACTTAGTTTTTCATTTTTAGGTTTTAAGTTTATTTTCTAAGATAGAAACTTCAAATAGTTTTTAAAATCAGGTAATTCTATAAGATTTGTTATGAGCAATTATAGTTTTCCTTCCCATTTTTCTTTAGAGGCAGCCACTTTGGTTACTTCTTGCTGGTTCTTTTCCCTAAATAATTCAAATTCCTTAGTCTTCCATTTTAGACATTATCTATTGAATTCCCAAGTGAATCCATGTGACAATACTATGTGAGAAGTTAAAGATTTAGCTTTCCCCACTCCCTTGATCCTGCTATACATGTATGCCCTCTCACCCCTCCACCCCATCCTCTCAATAAAGATATATTATAATTTTGATTAGGTTAATATTGAGTATTTACATTGTAGTGATTATATAAAATCAACTAAGATTTGAGTCATATATTAGTGGTGTGTTGGTAAACTGGCTCTCTGTAAAGAAAAAAAGAAATCCTGGTTTATACATTTTGCCAATTCCCACAGTATAAATGATCCCATTTGGGCTGATTTTAAATTACTGACCTGAAGGCAGTAAATGACAATTTATAAGAGATGGGAACATTCGGTTCTCAAGGGCTTCTTTCCCGTCAGTTAATAATTGTCATGCTTGTATTTGCTTGCCACGTTTTCTAAGTACCACTAAATTATGAAATAGCAAACTTCCCTAATCATGTAACTAACTTCTTAAGATGTCCAGATATATCAGCTATTCTACTGATTTTATGTCTTTGAGAAAGTCTCTCCTGGGCCCTCCTGTTCTGCTTGCCTTCTATGCCTGATATCCCATCATTCTAGGACCTCCCTTTTCTATCATCCTGAGGATTCTCTCTGCTATCCTGCATCCCCTGTTTTCTGGATCCCATGTATTATTAACTGGATGTCTGTGTATCCCCAAAAGTCACTGTTGAAACCCCATCTCCAATGTTGTAAGATTAGGAGGTGGGGGACTTTGGAAAGTGATTAGGTCATAAGGGTGGGGCTCTCATGACTGGGATTAGTGACCTCCTAAGGAGAACACAGACAGCTCCCTTACCCCTTCCACCAGGTGAGGATTCAATGAAAAGGATTCATCAAACAAGGAGGGAGGCCCTCCCCAGAACAAAATATGCCAGCACTTTGATCTTAGACTTCCCAGGTCCAGAGCTGTGAGAAATAAGCTTGTGGTTTAACTCACCCCGTCGATGGTACTTTGTTACAACAGACAGAGCCAAGACTCTATGCCTTCCCTTTCTTGGTTTACTGCCTCATTTTGATGAAACACTTTCTCCTGTAGCTTCTTACAAAAATGTTTGAGACTTTGCATATCTAAAATCATCTTTATTCTTCCTGCACACCTGATGGATAGTGGGAGTGACTGAGAGACTCCAGTCTGGAAGTGACTTTCTTCAGAGTGTTGAAGGCTATGATTCATTTTGCCTTAGCTTTCAATGGGGGTGTTGACAACTCATGATTCCTGATCCTTCACACATGATTTGTTTTTCCTCTGTTGAAAGCTCTAAGAACTTTGTTTAAAATATATATCTTTTTAAATTAAATTATATTCAGGTACCACTCTAGTGTCATTAGTTTCATTTGTATTCCAAAATGTTTCATGGGTATGGAGAAAAAGTATGGAATACCGCATACCCTAGACCAGTGGTTGGCAAACCGCAGCTCGCGAGCCACATGGGGCTCTTTGGCCCCTTGAGTGTGGCTCTTCCACAAAATACCACGTGCGGGCGCGCACGGACAGTGTGAAGTTGACTTAAAACTTTAAGTAAAATTTATTAAGTTAATTTTAGGGAACGTTGTGGAGTGAAAGAAGATGTAGTGTCGAGGATTGAGAAAGGTATGTTGAGATGGTTTGGACATATAGAGAGGATGAACGAAAGGAGATAGACGAAACAAGTATACAAGACAAGTGTGGATGGGAGAGTTGGAAGGGGTCAACCTCAGCAAACGTACCTCAATCAGATTGAGGACGTTTTTAGCAAAGGCCAGCTTAGAAGTACCCTAATTAAGTTAATAACAATGTACCTACCTATATAGTTTAACAGAGTTTGCTGACCTCTGCCCTAGACACAATGACATCCTATAACCTTGAATGTGCCCACAAGAGTACAAGGTATATAAATATATATATGGTAAAGTGGGGGAAAAATCTCCTAAAAGAGATTTATCAGGAGCTTTGATGAAGAAGAACAAAATAGTTTGAAATAAAACAGGGAAAAATTACTTTTCTGTTTGACCTTGAAGAATGGGTAGTTTAAAAGATACTATGAATGGATTTACATTACAGAAAAGGACAAATAGAAACAAAATGATCATAATTTTATCACACAGATAGTTTTCTTGATATTTTAAATAATGCTGTTAATAAAGTAGTGCATGAACAAGGATAGCAAATCCAGTGGTCATAAAGGGATACTGTGAAAGTAAAATTCTTCTTCCCCAATCTGCTGACCCACATTTCATAGGTTTTAATTTATCCTTCTAGAAGAAAGTTAATAGTATATTAAAAATGCAAAAAAACGCCTAACTTACCATGCCATGATAATGTTCTGTCCTTCCTTTAATAAATAATAATATATTCCATATTGGTTTATAGAGGCCTATTTCATTCTCTCTCTCTCTCTCTCTCTCTCTCTCTTTTAAAATCCTCACCTGAAGCTATTTTTTCCATTGCTTTTTCAGAGAGAGTGGAAGGGAGGGGGGAAGGATGGGAAGGAAGAGAGAGAAAGAGAAAGAGAGAGAGAGAGAGAGAGAGAGAGAGAGAGAGAACATTGATGTGAGAGAGACACATTGACTGGTTGCCTCCTGCTTAAGCCCCAACTGGGGGCAGGGATTGAACCTACAACCCAGGTAGGTGCCCTTGACCAGAAATCAAACCCGCAATTCTTTGGTGCACAGGTTCTGCTCTAACTACTTAGCACATCAGCCAGGGCTATTTCATTCTCTTTAATGAATGCCTGGTATTCCATTATAATGACAAGGGCTCAGCAACCTATGGCCTTCAGGACAAATCTGACCTGTTGCATGTTTTATACAGTCCATGAACTAAAAATAGTTTTTACCTTCTTAAATGATAAAGGAAAATAAAAAAGAATACTATTTCTGTGACATGAGAAAATTCTATGAAATTCAAATTTCATTGTCTTATTAATCAGGTTTTATTGGGACACAGCCTATTATCTGTGGTTGCTCTTTTTAAAAAAATATTTTTATTGATTTCAGAGAGGAAGGGAGAGGAAAAGAGAAACATCAATAATGAGAATCATTGATGGGCTGCCTCTTGCATGCCCCCTACTGGGGATGGAGCCTGCAACCTGGCCATGTGCCCTTGACCAGAACCGAACCCAGGACCCTTTACTCTGTAGGCGGATGCTCTATCCAGTGAGCCAAACTAGCTAGGGCTGTGGTTGCTCTTGTACCACAGCAGGGTGAAATGCTTGTGACAGAGACTGTGCAGTCTCAAAACCTAAAGTAGTTAGCAGCTGGCCCTTTGCAGGATGGGTTTGCTGCCCTCTGCTATAGGCCATTGAATTTATTTAAGTCAACATTAAGAATTCTTAGAATTTTTCATTCTATGAGTGATGGGGGTAAAAGTGGCAGCATGAGCAGAAGTAAAGAAGATGCAAATACACTGAATATTCAACTAGTTGTTCAGCATGGATTTTGGAAGGAAAGTGATGAGACAGAGCAAGGATGATAGAGTATGGCCCTACCATACCACCAGAACTCCAGGCTGAGGAATAGGCCATTCCATCTGAAAGGAAATCAGGAACTAATGAGGATTTTTAGCAAGGAGGGGAGTGGCACAGATAGGGCCTATTTTAGAAGATTAACCTTGCTGTGCATGGTGGAATTCATGTAAAGTGTATTGCTATTAGCTAAGAAAACCACTTATAGAATTATGTTAGTAACCCACAATAGAGGCAGTGAAGTCACATGAAGATATAAGTCCTAAAGGACAAACATACTATTGAAATAATTTCTACAGTTCTGAAAATCAAACAAAGTTGTTTATAAATCACTTAGAACTATTTCTTTTTATTATTATTTTTTTAAGTATATCTTACTTCTGAAGTTTTGGTCCACTCTCTTTCAGCAAACTCACCTACAATTTTAAAAAGTATTTTCTACGTAACAACCCAAGACACTAATTGAGGCATACACTAGTTGCTGAATTAAGTTGGTGTATGGTTTCTGATGTTTTGATTATTTCTTAATGTATTACTTATAAGCTTAAGGCTCAAAATGTGGCAGTGGAAGACATACAGGACTGTCATTTCAAAGGCATAATATGAAGTGCTCATTGTAATCTGGTTAAAAATCCTAAATAGCAAGAATACTGGTCTCCTAGACAGAGTAATTCTAATTAACCTTATA
This sequence comes from Myotis brandtii, assembly GCF_000412655.1. NCBI lineage: Eukaryota > Metazoa > Chordata > Mammalia > Chiroptera > Vespertilionidae > Myotis > Myotis brandtii. Next base: position 1,644,459 of record NW_005365832.1, read on the forward strand.
AAAATAAGATTTGTACAGTATGTGGAAAATTAAGGATATAAACAACCATCAAAGGAAAAGACTAATCACATTATAATAATTATGTTCAACTGACACAATGGGCAATAGTCATATAGCAGTACCATATCTTAAATGCCACTATAAATAATGTAAAATGGTAATGTTATATTGCGCTATTATTCAAAATAATACTTTAAATTATTCTTTTAAACATCCAAATAAGTTGTTCTATTAACATAAGGATTTAAGTTTGTACTCTGTGGTTATTTTTTTTTTAAAGAAGAGTAGGCTGGATATTAAGCTAAATTATATTAGGAAATGAACAAATAAAGTAAAAGTATGTTAACATAATAGTAGGAATTTACATATATCAGTATGTTTTAGGGATGGGGAAATAACAAAAGAGAAAAAAAGAAATTTGGTTCACTTCTGCTTAGAAGAATTTTGTCTTATTTTTCATCATAGTTCATAATTGGCCATTCTAGTGATAAAAATCAACGTTGTGGTTTAGAACTTGGATTCCAGCAACAGGAAGAACTGAATTCTGAAATGCATGACTTGAACAAGTTCCTTAACCACCTCGAGCTTCAGGTTCCTCATCTATCATAATGATGCCCCTATCCTGAGCTAAAAGGATTGTTGGTGGATGTACATGTGCTTATGAATTTAGCATTTGCCATTATAAACATACTAAGTATTAAATAAGTGATAGCAATTATTTTTATTATCATTATTACTTCCCATCTTATATTTTATCCTTTTATGAAAGATGGAAGAGATAGAATTGAAAATAAAATTACTACTTCCCCTCACCTACCTACTGGAGCATTGGCTTAGGAGAAATGTTATCATCAGTCAATGATTACTTTGGTCAGAGCCTTCATGGGCACACAAAGGACATGCTATGCAGGCTGTTATCAGGATACAAAACCAGAAAGTCCTCAGGGTCCCTGTCTAGGAGGTGCCTCTGAACTCCCATCTCAACTACTGGACTTTGAGTCTCCGCCTTCCTGCTTACCAGAAACCCCTGTGAGTGTGACCTTGTCAGAAGCATCTTACTTATTTCTCTTAGGCATCCTTCACAATATGGTGCTATAGTAAGTGGTCTATTTCCAAACTTAAGGCCCTATATTTGCTAAAACCCGAGGTTTCCATAAATATGTAATAGAGGAAGAAATAATTGTGCAAACCTGAGAGGAAATTGAACAACAGCAGTCCTACTTAACTTGTTCTGGATAATTATTTTACATAAATGGTGTTTCCTGAAAAACTTCATTAATCAGCACATACTATTCCTTACCTCAAAGATGGTATTTTTATTTTATGTGATTACAGTATGGTAATACTCTTCATACGTGTTTTTTTTTCTGAAAATATATTTTTATTGATTTCAGAGAGAAAAGGAGAGGGAAAGATGAGAAGGAATCATTGACTGGCTGCCTCCTACACACCCTTCCTTGATTGGGGATCGAGCCTGCAATCCGGGCATGCACCCTGATTGGGAATCAAACCGTGACCTCCTGGTTTATAGGTTAGCACTCAATCGCAGAGCCACGCAGGCTAGCAAACCTCAGATAGTACTTTTTAATAATTGTCTCACCTAAAGAAAACTGCCTCATACTTTATACAAGGTCATGCCCCTTTCCAGAGGTACTCAAATCAAATAAAGGTCCTGCTCCCTCACCCAACTTTGGGGGCAATTCTGAAGGGCATCCCAGCTTCATCCTGGGATTGTCTGAGGACGGGTTTGAGACTGCTTTCCTCCCTTCCCTTCCACACGTGGGGCTCTCAAGAGCAGTCCCAGGCAAACCTCCTGCATGGTCTCAGGAGTCTGTTTCTTGGAAGGCCAGCCTGTGACAGGCATTATATTCTAGCAAACCTGTCCCTGGTCTCCATTCATATGAAGTGGAGATAGGGTGTGGACAATTGGCCTTTAATATCCTCCTCCTCCTCCTTCTCCTCCTCCTTCTCCTCCTCCTCCTTCTTCTTCTTTTTTTTTTGACATATGTGGTTTTTGTCTTTAATTTGAAATGAATTAGGTGGTTGGTAGAAAAATTTCCAAGTCAGGTAAAGGATGTGCAGAACAAATGAGCACATGACCAATTAAAATAAATGTCCCAGTTGTTAAAATATTTGGTTAGCAATCATAGAACCTCTCCCACTATACAGTGATAATTTCTTTGCCTTCAATGAAATATGCTTCACTGATTGATATATAGGTGTGAGAAACTTAACTAGCGAGTAACCTACCAGCTACCTCGCCTCCATATCTCAATGTGGCCTTGTCTGTCTGCTCTGACATTGAGTATGGTAGAGATTGTCATGAATTGGTAAAATTATGTTTCTTTTAACAAAGTTACCTGATTGCCCAAGTTTTTAGCGCTAGAGACAGAAGTGAAGAAAAACCAAAGTTTTGTTGACTGGTGTGTTCTTAAGAAATGAAAACTGAACTCACAAATTAATTAAAGAACAGAATGCTGAATTCCATGACAACTTGGAGAACATGACCAAAATACATATACAAAAGGAATGACTGAATCAGGAGTCTGTTTAATCAGTACAAACATCTTATAAAAAAAGGAATAACAATCAAGGTGAAATTTCAGTTGGTTGTGTTTTGCGTATACTGGTATATACATCATGATTAAAATTCTTTACAAATATGTGATTATAAAAACTGAAGCAATAAGAGATGAAGTCAATAGTCTACAAAATTAATTTTTACCACAAGTAAAATTTGGTTGATAAACTTTGAGGAGTTTGTTGTTTGTTTATCATTTATTTTCATAAATGTGGAATTAATGAGAGAAGGGGCATAACTATGTGAGATTTTTTTTGGGAACTTAAAGGTTACAAAAGAAAAAAGTTAAAAAAAGAAAAATGTCTTGAAAGCAGACAAAGCTGACCTATATTATAAGAAAACAACTTCAAGAAGATTCATATCCAAGAATCAGAAGCAAGGGTAAGATTCCAGGTAGCACTGGGCAGACCTGTGTGTATTGGATGGCAAGGAAGCAAGCTTTAAGGTTAGGTTATGTTTATTCTACTTAAAATCTTCAGGACATTTCCTCAGTTTTATACACTCAACCAAATAAAAATTCAGGCACAGAGCAAGACTGGCTGCACTGTTTCTCACACTGTAATGGTGGTGCCATAATGGTATTCATAAATTTGCAATGTTTGAAAGTCTCAGTACATATAGCCTTTGCAAAGTAAAGGGTCTACTGTATTTACCTTCAAATATATTTGTCATGTTGTAGTAATTTTTTTTAAAAAAAAGGCTTGCTTTCAGATGGTGCATAGCTTACATTTAATTGATTTCATTCTTAAGTTGTAAAAATATTTAGATAAGGCTGCTTTTTGCTCCTATTTGAACCCAATATATTAAGTATAGTTTTCTGAAGTAGATACCCATTAACTTCAGGTCAAATTGCAATTTAAATTAGAAACGTACAATGTTCCCACTGATGCCATGATCAAGATCAGTTGCAACAGGTAAAAATGTATTTTCAGGGACATGTTTTAAAACCTACCTAATATTTATATACTAAAAGGAGTGCACAGAATTATTCAAGGTGGCTACATTTTCCTCCCATATTGATATTTACCTACATTGTTATTAAATACCAGAATGTAATGGCCTGAGAAGGACAGCCTGAGGTCACAGTGGACGGTCATAGGATAGATCTACAGATTCAATTCCATAAGGGACATTTACTCTACATAGTGTGTTGCTAATGTTTCATATTAATAAAAAGGAATCATATGAAATGGGATATATATCTTGACAACCTGGAGTGTTTTTCATCAATATTTTCAAAAAGTTGCATCTTCTCATAGAGTTTTAGTAGCAAATAAATTGACAATGGTTTTTCAAGTTCTTCCCAAATGGTACAAACAATTAATATATTTTTTAATGAAAACTTAGTTTCCACTGTAACATGTTAAGATGCCATTCTTTGTGTATAATTTGTTCCAGCAGCTATTAATGTAGACTATTAAACTGAGTAGTTGAAGACTACTTGTAATAAGTAAGGGATAACAGAAGCATGTTAAGCGTAGATAAAGTAACTGATCTGAAAGAATGACTCTGGACACTTCTCCTTAGCTCCATTGCCTGCTGAGACATTGCCTTGAAACTGAGAGGGCAAACTGAAATACAAGCCTGGTTTTACTTTCTTGGCAAACATTACTGAATTTTATTTTTGTTCCTTTCTCCTCTATGGTTCTGTTTATTGGGATAGATAATTACAAGGACGTTAAATGTCAACTAAGATTTGTTTTGTTTTGTTTTTTTTTTGTGTGTATATATATATATATATATCATTGTTGGAAAGTATTGATTTCATCCAATGACTAACTAGGATGTTCAAGGTAAAACTATATTCATCTCCGAAAGAATGATTTACCTCTGGAAACCCATCCAAATGATTGGTTTAGTATATTGATGAATATGCTTTGGCAGCTTTTAAGATGTTACTTCATTTTAATCTGTGCTTCTAGGAATACTGTTTTCCTTTTGAGTATTTGAAGATGATGTCATTTGGGTTCATTTTCATCTTTCAGTGCATGACTAAAATGAGTATGCACACTTGTCCCACTTTGTTGTTGTAGCTCCAGGGTCTGAAACAGTGCCTGGCACATGGGAAGGCATTTGACTAAATGACAGTTGCTTTTGAGCTATATAACCATTATAGATGTAGAGTCTTTAATATGCTATTTGTTGGCCAAACTGCAAGATCTTTTATAAATGTCTATGAAAATCCTCTATTAGAGTTTGTACATGCTCTTAGAGTCATATCAAGAGTTATACTCTAGCCCTAGTCATTTTTTCTCAGTGGTTAGAGCATCAGCCCATGGACTGAAGGGTCATGAGTACAATTCTGGTCAAGGGCATGTACCTGGGGTGCAGGCTCCATCCCCAGCCCACAATCAGGGCACATGCAGGAGGCAACCAATCCATGTGTGTCTCTCACATGGATGTTTATCTTTGTCTCTCCCCCTCCCTACCACTTTCTCTAAAAATCAATGGGGGGAAAATATATTCGGGTAAAGGTTACTAAAAAAGAAAAGAGTTACACTGTGGGTTCTACTTTCATCATTGTTCTGAAATAGTTCTTACCATAGTGACAAATTAATACTAGATGCTTTGGAATAAATTTGGTCCTCATTTTAATTGAACTCATTTTACCTATTGACAATCTATGTCAGTGGTCGGCAAACTCATTAGTCAACAGAGCCAAATATCAACAGTACAACGACTGAAATTTCTTTTGAGAGCCAAATTTTTTAAACTTAAACTATATAGGTAGGTACATTGTTATTAACTTAATTATGGTACTCCTAAGGCTTAGGAAGAGCCACACTCAAGGGGCCAAAGAGCTGCATGTGGCTCGCGAGCCGCAGTTTGCCGACCACTGGTCTAGATCATCCTTTCCATCTCAAAACGCTCTCCATTTTTTTTTCTCCTGGTGGTTCTGCTTTTGCAGCTTCTTGGCTGACCCCTTCTCCTCTGTAGGTCTTTGTAGGGGTAATTTCTAGATTCTTACTCTTTTCTTTACTGTCCTCTATTCTTACAAACTTTATTATTAAGTTCCATGCTTTCAATGGTGATCTCTGTGTTCATGTTTCTTTAATCTATATACTTCAACTCATGTCTTTCTTTTTCTTTTATTTTATTTTATTTTTTTCTATTTTTTCTTTTCTACTCATGTCTTTCTTAAGATACAGAACCATACTTTTATGCTAATGTTCTGCAGGTACCTCAAACTTTTAAGTTCACAATAAACTCATTCTCTTCATCCCCAAATATGTTCTCACTTCTTTATATCTTATTTCATTTATTTTATCATTGATTTCAGAGAGGAAGGGAGGAGGAGAGAGAGACAGAAACATCAATGATGAGAGAGGATCATTGATCGGCTGCCTCCTGCATGCCCCACACTGGATATAGAGCCCGGAACACAGGCATGTGCCCTGTCCAGGAATCAAACCCTGACCTCCTGGTTCATAGATCGATGCTCAACACCTGAGCCATGCTGGCTGGGCTATATCTGATTTTAGTTGTTTGTAAATGAGTTGAGTGTTGAGTAGAAACTCTTTTGGTGTGTTAGGCTAGATGACAGAAAGGGGATACATCTGATGTTCATTGAATACTAAGAAAATAAAATCTTTCCCAGTGAATATAAAATTTACTTTTTCTTTAATTTTTAAAATTGGAAAATTTGACCTCTTTTTATGTTTGTATCAGGGTATGTGGGATAAGAGGCAGAGTGACGCTGCTCAGAGGATGTGACTTTTGAGCACAAACTCAATGAAAGGAAGGACATAAACAAAATAACAAAGTTTGGCAGCACTCAAACAACACAAGTAGCACATGTGACAAGAACAGCATGCCGGTAGTGAAGAGGAGACCTATAGGAGTTGAGATAAACTAGGTTTTGTCAGAGTAACCCCTAAATTAAAAAAAAATGTTCATTACCCATTCACACAGTCTGTTGAAAACTGGCTGATTCTCCAGGGCCCCTTTTCTCTACAGGTCGTCTACATTCCAGGCTGCGCTGATCCTGGGGACCTACATATCAGCAGTGCTCTCTCAATTGCTGCAGCAAGAGAAGGACCAGGATCATTGGGCACTAGTATGTAAATGCTTCTACCCAGAAGTGACACCCATTATTTCTGCTCACATTTTGTTGGTCAAATTAAAGTGTATGGTCCTAACTACAAAGAAATGGGAAATGCAATCCGCCCATGTGCTCAGAAGTAGAGAAGAACTACATGTAGCTAACATTAGTAATATGGGCCATAATAAATTTCCAATTAAAAAAAGCACAATCTTACTTCTACTTTTCCAGAAACATTCAAGAGAGAAAAGGAAGCATTTGGAGGGAGAAAGGAGAAGGGGAAATACCAAGTTCAGCAAATGCTCAGTAACATTCTCAGAATATAAAGTCTCGGATGGATGTCTCAACTTCCACCATGTGGAGTAAATAAATGAGGACAAAATACCATGAAAATATGTAGGATATTATCCAGAATGACAGGGGATAGGGAAGGGAGAAACTTATCTTCTACGGCCAGTTTACCCTTCCCTCCTGATGTATACTCTCACTGCCCACCCTACTAACACAACTTACTTTCCCATGTAAACTACCCTTAATAGCTTTAAAGTGTCTGCCTTCCCAGAAAATATTTAACACAATTCCAAGGCTATAGGTAAAGGAAGATTTAGTTTCCAGTAGACAAGATTTTTAAATGTTTTTGTTTTTACAATTAAATCCGATATGTCTGGAGACTATTTCATTTGTGACCAGGCTAAGGTTAAGGGAAATGTGAAGAAATTTCAAATTTTCCAGACTGTGCCAAATATTCCAAATAAAAGACTATGCATAAGAAGAATTCCCCGTGATTGAGAAATACACACAAGGAGTGATTGTAACAAGAGCTCATAAGAAGCTGTCCTGGGAATGAGGAGTAGCAAGTTCTAGAAGCAACCAGCTGTAAATCTTCAGCAAATCCAGGAATCCCTCAGTACCTCTGATCTTCTGAGGCCTCGACCCCTGGAACAGGGAATCCCAGAACATAGGGGACCCCAGGACACAGGGAACCCTGGGATACAGGGAATCCAGAGTCTATACACTGGAAGGTTGGAGCCATAGGTCAGAGTTATTGTAGGGAAGGGACTCTTACTAGAAATTTGAATTATTGCTTGGAAGAAATAAATAATTGAATCAATAGTCCCTTTAGAGTAACAATAATAAAATGTGATGTACTATTATGCTATATTAACAATATGACCAACAAGTAATGAAACTAATAGGAGTTGTATGAAAGTAGGCAACGAGGACAATTTTTTCCACTGCCCAAATGCTTCTCCAAATAAAGTGCATTTGTTTAATCCAGTGACTACTCGACACTTCATATCTTACTGTTGAACATTCAGTTAGGCTTAATTTTTAGCTTACAGACCTCCTTACTCTCCTAATTTAAAAGGTCACTTCAGATTCATCTAAACAGCACCAACATTTCAGGAGGAATCGCTGCCTCACCTCTTGGGGACAGAGTCAGTAAGTGTTCCACGAGGCAACCATCTCAAGGCCAAGTCACTACAGAGCGATCATTTATCTGAGTCATGTCTGCTGGAATCTGTGATTCAGCTCTGGTTAAGGGAAGCTGAGCGGTCAACCAACATTCTTACCCCCATTAAGTCTTTGAAACAGCATGTTGATTTATTATATAAATTTGCTTAAGAAGTTAGACAAATCATGAGTAAGTTGAATGCTTTCATTTGGAATACTTAGCAACCTCATTCAGCAATAATTTATTATACATTTTTAACTAACCATAATATAAACATGAAGGAAAGTAATTCTCTTATACCTTTGGCTTGTTAGAAAGTCATTCAATTTTCTGCTCTGTCCCAAACTTGCTATATTCAATTGATTTATGGAACGTAATCTTTAGGGTGAAAAAAAATAAAAAGAAATAGAACACCCGAAGAGGATATGCTAGTGGGATTAAGGAACTTCCTTTTTCTCCAAAAAAGAATTTTTGCTGAAAGCTGGTCTAATGTGATGATTAATTTTACAGAGCTATCCCTGACCAATGTCACCATAGCAATGACAATAAACTAGAAGACTAGAATTCAGCCGGAGGGGAAAAGTTCATTAAGAAATAAAAGTAGAAACAAAATTGCTCATTAAAGTGGCTAACCAGGGTTGTTTTATGAGAAGATGGGTTTAAAAAAATAGAGGGTTGCAATGTATTTTAAAGAGATGAATTCAAATGTGACTCACAGATTCCGGTTTCAATAAAACTCTGTGGAATATAACAGTTGAGCTCCATGGAAAAAAAGGGATAGTTAGCGGACCCTATTATAATATTTGAAGTATTCTAACATGGAACCTAACTTGCCCACAACTGCAAGAAGTATTACCATTAACTGCAGAATTAGAAAAACAAAAAAGAAGAGAGCATAATCATTTTTAGAGCCTTGGGTCTTGTCCAAGGAGAAGAAATCCCCACTCAAGATGTTTCTATATAAATCTGAATGCAATTTTTTTTTCAGGAAATTGGAAATTATTGTTAGTAGTTTCTAGCTCTTTAATGAGCTTCTAAAGGGATTGCTTAGAAACGATTTGGTCCATTGGAAACTAGCTGACACACAAGAATAGGGAGCTTCCCTTAGCTGCCAGGATGAAGTCATTCTAAAGTTTGTCCTTAAATATAGTGCCATATCTTCCTATGGTTTTACATTCATTAATTAATTAACTCAACCAGTTAGAGAGATTCTAGATTTTGAAGGCTAAACAGATATTGAAAGTATGTACATGTTTGCCAACATTTCCATTATTTTTCTTCTATGATACTGCTTAGACCATTTCAAAATGTGAGTTGAAGCTTTGCATCACAGTATGATGTCTTTTATCAAAGACAATAGGTGTGAGTACAGCTACTTTCTTCCAAAATGCAATCTGATGTCTGAAAACGTTTTGGATGAAGCAGCCAAGAGTCGGAGGAATCTGGTCTCTACAATAATGGCCCAAATTCGCCAATCCAGCCAGTGTAGAAATATATCAGTGTTGTGCTAAGTTATAGGGAACTTTCTGTCCCTGAGTTTACAATACAGCATAGATATATGAGAGGGGAAAACTCACCACTAAACAATGGGTAAATGACACAATCACATTTTACTTTTGCAGCACAGACATTGAGTTTGTAAAGGAATTTTGTTGTTTCTTAGGACATTGTATAAAGTAAGACTGAAAAGGGGCTTTTAATGTTAGCTGAGATTCAGGGGGCAAGAGAAAATTTCAGAAAGCTTCTGGCAAGTTCTGCTCTATCACACAAGCTATGTTTGTTGAACAAACGTTCTATGTTTAGTGAGCCACCTCAGCAAACATACAAGCAGATTAGAGAGAATAGTCTAAGTAAACAGAATCAAATACACACAATTAATGGGATAAAAGTTTCAGCAATTAATGACAGATCCATAGTAGCTGCCATTTATTAAGTGGTTATTATGTGCTGAACATCATATTACAAATATCATGAGCACCGCATCACTTGATTTTCACAAAAATTCTATGAAGTGAATATTATTATCCATTTTAGAGATGACAATATAGAAACTTAGGAAAACTAAGAAACTTACCTGAGAACACAACTTGAAAGTGACTGAGCCACAGTTCAAGAGTAGGATAATCTGGATTCATTAGTATTAGTGGGACTGTCATCTAGAGTATAAGTCAGAGGTCAGAATAACATAGGAGATGTGGCCGGAAAAAAAAAGACTAAAATCGGTCTGGGTGAAAAGTAAAGAGGTTAAACATGATACGCTTTGGGTAGTAGCAGGAGTTGGGGGTGTAGAGGGTGGAGGGAGGCAGTGAGGACAAGATCCAATTCCCTTAGTAATAGAAGAACCTAGGACAAAATTTATTTTGTCAGTTAGCCCATTTTATCTCACTACCCTACTTTTGAACTATTTTCTTTTTATGTTTTCTTGTTTTCTTTGAGTTATCCTGCAAATTAATTATGTTTATTTTTTCTCACTGGAGCAGCATGATGGATCGGAATCAGAAGCCCCGGTTGGAAGCTCTGTTGGCCCCCGGCTGCTGGGGTAGGTTTATCTTGGGCACGACTGCCTTGCTGAGACGTCCTCCAGCTCACTACATTATCATTACCTTCTCTGCCAACCACAGTTGCCTAATATTAACTGATTGTGCCACTTTTGAATTACTGCTTGGGAAGCTGGACAGACTGGTTTTATTTCTTTTATTACCCGTGACCCCACATAAAGGCAGATTGGCGAGGAAAAATAAATAAATAATGCGGGCTAGTAAACGTTTCTGGCGCTCGTGTTCCCTCCCTCTTCTGCTCACCCCACTTTATCCCCACGGTCTCAAGCCCAATTCCCATCCATTTTGGTTTCAGCTGATTATATTGTTCTTTTATTTAATTTTTCCCTTGCATTTTCCATTCACTTAGAACAGGATCCCACATTAAATGAGGCTCCAGGCTCACTTAAGGATGCATTTTACAAACCAAATAAAGTAAAATCATCAGTAAATTCCAAATGCTTTATTATGCTCCTCTACACATGTACAAATTCCAGGAAGGCCTTCGTTATGAAAACAACTCGAAGACAAGAATTCCAGATGCAATTAATAGTTCGTTTTCTAACCATGCCATTTATTTTAAGAGTATTAAGAGGATCTAATATATTCAGCTCCGGGGGAAAAAACAATATTTAGAGAGAACTTGGACAGATGGAAGCCAAACCAGAATTTGTCATAAATTGCTTAGCATATAAGAAATACAAGAATAAGGGAAAACCACGATTTAGAGATAAAATGAAGGCAAGTGGCAAGAGCGCTTGGTAACTCTCGAAGTCACCTGATCCAACGTTCTGTCATCAAAAATCAGACTATAGGAAAGAGAGCGCAGCAGTTAGGCTGTCAAGTCCCTTTATTTTGGAAGTGAGAAAACTCAGGCTCAGGGACATGAACCAGCTGGTGAACAGCAGAAACTGTGACCCAGAGATTGAGATTTTCATTGAGGCTCATCTGTAACATTTCACACTGAGTTACTTTTTCAATTCAACAACAAGGCAATACAGTCAGAAATTCTTGGTCTTTTTTTCTTTTCATCCATTACCATTTACATTCAATATTATTTTGTATTAGTTTCAGGTGTGCAGCCTAGTGGTTAGACCAGGGGTGGGCAAACTTTTTGACTCGAGGGCCACAATGGGTTCTTAAACTGGACCGGAGGGCCAGCACAAAAGCATGGATGGAGTGTTTGTGTGAACTAATATAAATTCAAAGTAAACATCATTACATAAAAGGGTACGGTCTTTTTTTTTTTAGTTTTATTCATTTCAAAAGGGCCGGATCCTTGCCCACGGCTGCTCTAGAGTGATGCTTTCTTAATGCAAATAACTCACCTGCATTGGCTTTAAGGTCTTCAGGTGTGACCATGACAACAAATCGGATTGCACGTTCATTTCGAAACATCTCGTAGGACCACCGACGGATAGACCGCATGCATTTCACTGCTGCAATGCCATTGTTGGCAATAAGAACCTGGGAGAGTTAGGGGATGGGAATTGGAGAGAAAAATAGAAAAAGCAAGCAATGATGGAGAGAAAGAGGTGAGACAATTTTTGTAAATCTATCTTATTTTGAAAAGGCAGATTTTCTATAGGAATTTGTATTCCTGGTCTAGGTAGTTAAGAACTAGCTCCCACATGACCAAGGGATATTTTAAAATGTTAGCTAAGGAAATACTTCAATATGTGCCTGACTCAACCTTATTCCTTTCTAGCTTCCTTCTTTTAAAAATCCTCACCCAAGGATATGCTTTTTTTTTAAATTGATTTTTAGAGAGAGAGGATGGCTAGGGAGAGAAACATCGATGTGACAGAAAAACATCAATCAGTTGCCGCCTGTATGCACCCTGACTGGGGATTGACAACCCCACAACATGGGCATGTGCCCTGATGAGGATTTCTCTCCCTCTCCCTTCCTCTCTGAAATCAATTTTTAAAATATTAACTATATTTCCCATGTTGTACGTTACATCCCCATGGTCATTTTGTAACTTCAAATCTGTACTTCTCAATCCTTTCACCTTTGTCACCCAGTCCCCCAACTCCTCTCCACTCTGGCAACCATCACTCTCTTCTCTGTATCTATGAGTCTGTTTCTGTTTTGTTTGATTGTTTATATTGTTTGTTTAGATTCCACATATCAGTGAAATCATATGGTATTTGTCTTTCTCTGACTGACTTCTTTCACTTAGCATAATACCCTCTAGGTCCATCCATGCCAACACAAGTAAGATTTTGTTCTTTTTTATGGCCTAGTAGTATTCCATTGTGTACTAGTAAATGTACCACAGCTGTTTTATCTACTCATCTAATCTATTGATGAGAACTTGGACCGCTTCCTATCTTGACTATTGTAAGTAATGAATCAATGAACATAGGGGTGTATATATTCTTTTGAATTAGTGTTTTGGATTTCATTGGATATATACCCAGAAGTGGAGTCACTGGGTCAAAAGGCAGTTACATTTTCAATTTTTTTGGCAGCCTTTATGCTGTATTCCACCAATCTGCATACCCACCAACAGTGCACCAGGGTTCCCTTTTCTCCACATCCTCACCAACATTTGTTGTTCATTGATTTATTGATGATAGCCATTCTGAAAGGTGATATCTCATTGCAGTTTTAATTTGCATTTATCTGATGTCTTGATCTTTTTCTTAACTTTTTGATATATTAGACTCAACTCCATTGGTCATTGTTGCCTTCTAGGTTTTTAAACTAATATTATGTCTTATTTCAAGCATTCACAGCATTCTAGACACTCTGAGAAAGTGGAGTAGGGCAAGATACTAAAACTTAGGGAAGGCTCCACTGTAAATGTCTCTCTGCTTTGGGGCAGCTTCCCTGGGACTCCCAGGAAGATGTTCCTTGTTCTGCATAATGGTCAGGATGGCAAGAGCCAGAGGGACTGGAATCCTTGGCTCCTGCCACCCCTTGGTGAGAAGATTGCTTCCAGAACGCCATCTATGGAGATGTGATTCTCTCTCTAAGCTGCCAGCATCTGTCTTCAGGCCAAGGGAATATTTCTGGATTCTCACAGGAATATATAATGTGCATATTGGTATGTATGTATGTGTGTATACATATGTGTGTATACATATGTGTGTATATATATGTGTGTGTATATGAAATAATTTTTTAAATACTGGATTATTTTTTCTTCTCTTTATTTTCATGCCCCAAAGTATGAAAATAAAAACAGATCTTAACTCTTGGAAGAAAATAAATGTTTTAACCAAGATATACACACTCTAGATATTCACTAAAGCTGTGTTCACTATCTACTATTAGATTCCATCTTATATCCATTAGTGTATAAACCTCTCCCCTCCAAATCTATCTCCTTCTCTTTCTGTACCGTTCTTTGTCTTTCTCTCTAACACACACACACACACACACACACACACACACACACACACACATATATTTATGTCTAGTTCAATCCCCATAAGATTAATTCCACCCCCATCAGTTTATGGTGGACAAAGAACTGATGGCCTATAATATTCAACTCTTATACCTAAGTGCCTCAAATTTTCAGCGTAACTTTGTGGAATGTCTTATAAATATTTCACAATGTTTTGACAAGTTCTGGAGATGGAGATGTGATCAGAAGGGCAGATCTGATTGAGAAGACATGTTCTAAGTATGAGACTTAGGTGTGTCTGGGAGAAGAGATTTCTAAAATTGAGGAAGTGGCAGACATATGTCCAATCAAATTCATTCACTACACAATTTTTTCTTAAAGAGGTGGTAGATGTATATCCAAGCAAAATGTATGCTTTTCATCATTTTTTTAAATTGGGTCTAACTATAAGTACTAAAAGAAGCATTGGTGATTAATATCTTTGAGGAATGTGTTAAGTGACTCACTGTATAAAACGTACACTATCCTACAACAGCATTCATGAACATGAACATAGACAGTTAACAGTCCTGACTACCTCAAATTAAAGTTTGAGTAGATCTAAGCATCTAAACACAGAATCTACAGATCTTTCTACATTAATTATGGCTTTCTATATAGTTGTATTTCACCATGGTGATAGGCTTCTTTTCAAAATTGTGCTCATGATCTTAAACTCAGCAGAATCTTTACAAATGACATGATTTCAAAACATATCACACAGTACCACTATTATATTTTCATTATCTATTTCATCAAACTTGTAATTTTATTTTTTCACTAAACTTTATATTTCTAAAAATGTAAAATATTCTCTTGAGCATCAGCTGTATGCCATTGACCAACTAATGTGAGGTATTAAGTGATATTACTTCAAATCTATGAATTTCTCACATTCATGCTTTGATCTATTCTGAGAGATTTGGCAGTTTCTATTGCCTGGTATATGTGAGAGAATCTTCTATTTATGCTATTCATTTAGATATCATGAAAAAGTATAACTGCATGGTAACAATGATTACTAACTAGACTTAGTGTGGTGATCACATTGTAAGGTATATAAATGTTGGATCACTATCTTGCACACATGAAACTAATATATCAATTATACCAAAATAAGAAGTAATAAATAAAAGACCTATTAATTCATTACTGGGGATTCACATTTAATTCCATGTGAGTTTGAAATAATTCATAGGACAACTGAAGAAACAAAATTTCTACACACAGCTAAATTTTCACATAACAGAAAAATAGCAGCAGTATCAAAGCTAACATTTTTTTCTTGGGATTAGCAAATTTCTTTTGGCATTGATTGTAAATTATATTTCAATTTTAGAAACATTGCAATGTTGAAACTGTACATCTTAGTTTCAATAAAATATAGTATAGATAACCCCCCCTCTTTCATTTTTACAAGGTAAAATACCTCTCTGGTTTTGACACTTTTGTCATCCTTTACTTTTATATGTCCTTAATCTCAACTTCTCTGCTTGCTTCCACACTCCAATACATCCAATATATCTCTATGTTTGTTGACCTTCCCTTCAGTAGCCCTCCATGTCCAATCACTTCTGTTTTATTACCGTTTCCCATAAAAATATTCAGATACTGAATCTCATTACTCCTTTAAGCTGCTCGTCATAGTTCTCCATCTTTTCATTGATAGAGTTCTCTCTTTGTCTCTACTTCCTAACTATCCACAAGCTATTCTAATACTTGCTGAGTGGTTTTGGGCCCCACCATTCCACCAATATCACTTTCTTTTAGGTTTGGTTGAATTTTTAACTGTCAAAATCTACTGAGTTTCTTCACCAGATCCTAAGAAAACCTCATGCATTTGGTCTATTTGTTTGTTATTAATAACCTTATACCCTTTCTTTCTTGGCTTCCAAGCCTCTATATTCACTTGGTTTCCTTTTCTCTTCTAATACCTTCTTCCCTTAATCTTTTATGTATTTTTTTCTTCTGCCCATTCCCTTTCTCATAATATTTGAAACTGTTCATCACTCTACTCTATTGAAACTCTCTCCTCCCTTGTAGGTGACATTTCCCTACCCCTCAGACCATTTCTATTTTGTCTTCCTTGAAGGCTCCTACTTTTCCATTTCTTATCTCAATGGTTATATTCTCTGCCTTCCTTTCTTCATTTTTTCTCTAGGTGATTTCATCCACAGCTTCAACTTCCATCTTTTCACTAATGACTCACACATCTATATTTCAGCTCAGAACTCTGTCTTGGGCACCAGAACTATAAATACACTTGCCCCCTAGTAATTACGCTTGTCATCTCCAACTCAACCTCATAAAAGGCTCATTTTGCTTGTTCACTCCCTTAATTCCCAACCACCACTGAACCAAACTTGTTCATCCTATTATTTTCTATCTGGATGCATAGCCCAACCATACACAGAGTCATCCAAGCCAGAAGTATCAAGTGATGGTTTATTATGTTAGTTCTATCACCTATAAAGCCTGTCAATTCAAATTTATCTGGATTACTACTGCAATTCCCCAGTGACTTTGCCTCCAGTATTATTAGACCTTCATACTTGGATCTATATGATCTTTCCAGAGTGACATTTCTAACATACAGGTCTCACTATGTAACTCTCTACCTTAAAGTCATTTACATAAGTTCTCATTGCCTTCAAGATAAACCCAAACTGTTTGACTCCGAATCCCACATTCATGGAGATTCTTAATGAAGAAACTAGACATCCAGGGTCAGAGACCATGACACGGAACAAGGAAAATGGTCTCAAGACAGCAATACACGTCTTACCAGCCATATCAACCTCTCCTCAGTCCTTCTCCCTCACCTACAGAACACTACACATTCTTTAATGTTATTGCAATGATAATATTAATAGAGCTCATTATATTTTTAAAAGCATTTCATACTCATTGCCCAATTTAATCTTCACTATACTCTGTGAAGTATACATGCTTACATATAGATTTTACCGATGAGAAAACAGCAGCTACATGATTTCAAGTAAGACACCCAGGACCACTCAGCTAGTGAGGGCTAGAACTAGATCTTAAAGGCCCGTGTTGTGTTCTTGGACTCTGTATGCTCTTTCTACTCTTTTCCTGTTACACTTCTCATTCTACCTCAATAGATCACAACCAGAGTGAGGTATTATAAGCACCTGGGAAGCTTTTAAGATTAATGATGCCTGAGCTCCACCCACAGAAATTCACATTTGGTTGCCCTGAAAGAGGATCGGACTGTCCGTGTTATATAAAAGCTTCTCAGGTGATTATTATGTCCTGCCAGGATGGTTTTATGATTTTAAATAGACACATATTTGTCTTGGATGTTCCTTGATGTTGGGTTCATCTCCAAAACCCCCAGTCTATTTCTTCATATCTTGGCCATAGTCCGCATGCAAAAAGTTTGTGAGTTAAAAGATATAACATAGTTTAACTCCATGTTCTATCCAGAACAATAATCAAGCCAAATCCAAACCACGTTCATGAGAACAAAGTTAATGGCACAATTTAGATGACTAAGCTTTAAAAAAAAAACCCTAAGAAAAATGTTTGTCCACAGTCTGGGTTTGAAATGTGGCCCTAGGAAAATAAACAGTTCTCGTGTTCTGGTGGAAGCAGTTTGCGGGATGCTGTCCTAATCAATTCTCCAGTGAACCAGCTTCAGTCACTTTCTAATCTAAACGCTGCCCAAATTGTGTTTTTATAACAGCTTGCATAATCTCCCATTTTGCATCTTCCTTCTTTTTCTATGATATAACTGATCTTTCAGCCCAGCGGGGAAAGATGTTCTTACACTCTGTCTTTTTTTGAAGCCCACAAATATCTATTTTTTAAAAGAACAAGAAGAGGGGAAATCGGTTAATAAAGTACAACTTTATTAAGTTCTGCTCCATGGTACTGAGAAATACGAGGATAATGACATTTATTAGCCAAATTCAAGAAGTTAAAAAAGAAAAGCTTGTCATCCAAATCAGCCAAAGAACTCATCCTCTGCCCCTCCTTGCCCATGAGTATTTTTCAAGAAAAGGAAGTGTCTGTTGATATTCTGGATGCCTCTGAGCAAAACAGACCTCCCCATCAATAATATGTGCAGAAACCCGGCAATCTGCACCAGGAGATCTGCCTCCAGGCTACAGATGGGCTTGGGGGCCTGACTAAGATGGCTTGTACGGGGTGTACCAGATGTTTCCAAGGAAGTCTGGGAAGGAGAATTTAGCATTGATTTAGAACAGCACCTTTCAAATTGTCTGCCTGGGATGGTAAGACATGTATTTTACATAGTGACCCAGTATATGCAGAAATGTAATGTGGGTGTGGGTGTGGGTATATTTGAAAATACATTCACAACTTGCAATCCATTAGTCAGTCATGAAATCAATTTTCACTTTCTAATCTAAACGCTGCCCAAATTGTGTTTTTATAACAGCTTGCATAATCTCCCATTTTGCATCTTCCTTCTTTTTCTATGATATAACTGATCTTAGAGGATACTGACAGTGCTAAACTAAATATGAAAAAAAAAATTTTGTCCCCTTTCAGCCCACCGGGAAAGATGTTCTTACACTCTGTCTTTTTTTGAAGCCCACAAATATCTATTTTTTAAAAGAACAAGAAGAGGGGAAATCGGTTAATAAAGTACAACTTTATTAAGTTCTGCTCCATGGTACTGAGAAATATGAGGATAATGACATTTATTAGCCATATTCAAGAAGTTAAAAAAGAAAAGCTTGTCATCCAAATCAGCCAAAGAACTCATCCTCTGCCCCTCCTTGCCCATGAGTATTTTTCAAGAAAAGGAAGTGTCTGTTGATATTCTGGATGCCTCTGAGCAAAACAGACCTCCCCATCAATAATATGTGCAGAAACCCGGCAATCTGCACCAGGAGATCTGCCTCCAGGCTACAGATGGGCTTGGGGGCCTGACTAAGATGGCTTGTACGGGGTGTACCAGATGTTTCCAAGGAAGTCTGGGAAGGAGAATTTAGCATTGATTTAGAACAGCACCTTTCAAATTGTCTGCCTGGGATGGTAAGACATGTATTTTACATAGTGACCCAGTATATGCAGAAATGTAATGTGGGTGTGGGTGTGGGTATATTTGAAAATACATTCACAACTTGCAATCCATTAGTCAGTCATGAAATCAATTTTGCATGTGTCAACCAGCATTTGAAAAGAAATAGAAAGTAGTTTGCCTTTACATGTTTAAAATAACTAGTGTTTTGTGACTTTAGTTGCATACACAAATTTCTAAAAGGTGTAAACTCACAAGAGTTAACTAAATCTAGCGAAACCAAGTTAAGGTAAAAATATCCACGGGAGGAGACGGACAAAGCTTTTGTCCACCAGTGAATCTCACATCAACAAATATAGGCTAAACAAGGAGTATATTCCAGGCACCTTGCTAAGCAAAGGGGAAGAAGACAGTTCCCTGTTCTTGAACAGTTCTGCCCACTGGTGATGCCAACCTTAGCCTTCCCTATGCTAAGAACCACCGTCCAGTGCCATTGCTGGTGGAGAAGAATAAGCAAAGTTTGAAGGGAAGGTAGACATAACCAGAAAAACACAGTATTGCTGTCTTATTTCTACTTTTCTTGTCCTGTTTTGGTGTCTGTGACCCTGAATGCTCAGGACATGGATTATGAATATGCACTGCTTGGGGTCTTCATATTTTGTCCTCAGCCAATCTCACTGCTCTTGAGCAGTTCTTCCTCTTCTGCCCCATCAAAATTTACTTCTCTGTAGGCTATTTTTTTAAATCTCAGAGATAAGAGTTTCTGATATGGCATTAATGATAATAGTGTCTAAATATGACATCTTCCCAGACAGTATCATCCTTCTGACAGAAGCATCCCAATAGCATGCATATTATAACTAATTTAGGTTAAGTCAATAAATCATGTCAATCAAAGGGATACTGGAGTTGGCCAGAAAGATACTATTCCTGCCCTAGTGAAGCTTTGAGTCTGGCCATAAGGACAAACACTGAACAATGAATACAACATGAACTTATAATTTAAAAGTAAGGGAGCTATAAAAAATGTATAACAAGTAATTTAACCAAGTCCGGTGAGTCAGGCAAGTCCTCTGTGGCAATGACACTTAAATTGAGGCTTGTGGAGAAGGAGGCGTTAGCTCGGTGAGGGAGGAGGGCCAGGGCATGAGTCTTTATAGACAGACAGACTGCCTTTGTATACCACTGGGAAAATAAATTTTAACTCTTCTAAGCCTCAGTTTTCATGTGTAAAAATCAAGGCTATAAACCAGCCTCAGAGGACTGTGCATAAAGCACTTAGCACAGGACCAGCACCTAGTGCTCAAGATGTAACCACCGATAATGAAAGTGGCAGTGGTACTCATACTGGCAGTGATGGCAGCAGTACTCAGCCAATAGAATGCTGATCCCTAGAAGAAAGATGAGAGGTATGTGAATCTTCCCAGGTTGAGATTTATGGGGGGAACTTCACATTCATGAGCCTATTCCACCTGAACATTTGATGAGCAACTAATGGATCTGTGAGGCCCCCAAATAGCAGGCAAACACCCTCAGAGTACAGGGACTGAGCAGTCTGGTGACTCTTCCAGCCAACCCCGAGGGTGCTAGTAACTGAGATTAAGAACCTTCATTTAGCAGCAGAAGCCCAGAAAGTCCTGTGGTTAGAGAAGGCATTTCCTCAGAGCAGGGATGTGGGACTCCTGATTTCATTAATTCATTAGACTCCATGTTCATGACACTGAAGCTTCCTTTCTTCATTCCAAGAGAATCTAAGCATGTTTTAAAAATTCAAATGGGAGTTCAAGAAGGCTAATGAGAACCCTTGGTTGGCGGTCATTTTCAGTTCTCAGGTCACATACTTAGTTTGACCAAACAGTATAAATAAACCATTTTGAGAAATGCAATTATTTGTTGCATTGTACTGGTCCAGTACAAAATGCAAGATCCAATGATAATAGAAAATATATATGCAAATGAATGTTTCTTAACATCATTGGAAACCCTCATTCAACTTGTTACCAAAAAAAAAAAGAGAGAAAAGTATTCTTTTGATCATCGTTTCTTAGCAATGATTAAAAAATAATCCTTCATAAACTCTTTCAATTAAAAGTGGCCTGGATTAAATAAACACTGTTGAGAGAATAGCAGTGTCCCAGAAATGCACCAAAGCAAATGAACACAATTATACCCAAACCCTATTCCAAAATCCTTCACTGGCTCTGTGGATCCCCGAGTCTTATGGAAGTCTTCAACTTGGCATATGGCCCTCTGACTCCAACACATTTTACTAAATTCATTTATATATGATTCCCAGACACTCCAGCTGAACTAGATTACTCATGGTTTCCCACACACAACCCTCAATTTCCTGGCTCCCTGCCTTTGTTTATGACATCGCTTCTCTCTATCACAATCTCCTCTACTCTACCATCCACCAGATCCACCCCAAATGCCATCTTCCTGTCACGATCACCAAGTCTTTTTGGTCTCTGAAATTGGATGGGACCTCCTTTTCTGTAAGGAAGTAACATTCCCCCAAATATTCTAGGTGAAATAACGGTGGAATTATAGGTAAAGGTACGTGTATGTGTTTGTGTGGATATGTGTAGGCACATACATGTATGGTATACTACAGATATGACCTAGTAATGGTACATGTGTAAACTTGTATGACAGATATTTGGTGGCCAGCAAACTGTTGTTTACCTATGCAATAGAAATTTACCCACTGGCAGCAATGTTCCCAGTCCTAGAAAATAACGGAAATGAATTATTATTAGGCTAGTATAATCATAGTATTCCCCTTTATTATTGGTTTAAAGGTTGTCATGAGACCCAATTCTAGCAAAGAACTCAAAAAAATTTAACTGAGAGACCCTGTGAAACATTTTCTCCCTAAAAATGGAGAAACTCTTAGGAGGAGAATCTTTTTCTCTCCTCCCTTCCTAATTCAGGGATATGAGCCTGGACTGGTGGCAGCCACTTTGAAATAATGAGGTGGCAATATTAAGAACAAAACAAAGTGTTATCTATCTTTGATGACTTTATTGACCCACTAGAACTTCTCACTTATAACTATTTTATTAATGTAGCAATAACTATTTCTAAAACCTTAAACACACTGCAGTTGGGTTTTCTCGTATTTGCATTTGAAAGCACCTAAATTACTATTTCTTTCCATCTTGTTCATGATTATATATCAAACTTCTTTTGGGGAGAACACAAACACACAAATCACAGATCCTTGGGGAATGTCAGGCCAGAGCCCTCCTTGACCTGCCCACTGATAAACTTTCTCTTCCCGTAGAGAACATGGAAGATCAGACCAGGAACCCTCAGCCTCCAGGCCAGTGTTTTCCTGGCCATGGATGATGCTCTGTGGAACCACCACAAGACTGCCTGGTCTTTCTGTCACTCAAAGAACCAAGAACCTTGCATAATATCCACCTTTCCCCCAAAACAACATTAGTTCAATGATAAAAGTCAACCCCATCGAGGCAATAAGTTTTAGGTGCAAATAGGTGATGCTGAGGATAATTTGCAGATCAGCCGAGGAAATTCAATGAAAGCAGAGTAACTTTCCCTTCTCAACTGAATATGCAATAAAGATAAATGACAATGAAGCACTTCAGAGGTGCCTAGAATTATGCTCATTTTGTGACTCCTTTCTTCCCAGGATCTCAGGACGAGTATGTAAAGAATGGTCATCTTCACATCAGACTCAGGTATTCTACATGTGAACCAGAAAGAGAGCAGCTCATTCACTGTCCCGCTCTCCATTCACTCTGTGTGGTGTGTGGGTGTACTTAAACAGTATGCCTATTTATATTCCGTCACATATGGGTGCTATATATGAATTAGGAATCTATAGTGCAGATATTTTAAATATTTATTTACCACCAACTGCTTAACTAGGATTTCTATGAATAGAATAGAAGATGTATGTGCTAAA
>NW_005365832.1:1667466-1671716 GCF_000412655.1 Myotis brandtii
ATACAGTATATGATTATCTAATATAATTTACTATTATTTCTTTTAAGGGTCAAACAGGAAAAAAAGAAAACCAATATCCATTTTTATTTCCCCCACCATGAAATGACATGCTTATAACAATATTGTTTTTAAGGGAGAAGAAGTAGAAGAAATTATCCAGAAAAAAAGAAAAAAGAAACCCCAAGTTTTTAAAACATTGTCACAGTGGCAAATTGTTGTTCATTCTTTTTGTAGGAAATATTTGCATGTTTATTTTAAGTCCAATACAAATGTAAATATTTTAAATAAACAAAAACATGTCAGGGATAACAATAGGCTATTTCTGAGTTGGGGAGAAAAAGCTTGAGAGGAGTAGGCTTGGATATTTTTAAGCATACTGCTTCAAAAAGCAGGATGTCAGATGTTGCATCTTTAATTTTTCTGTTAATTATGGATTGAGCATTGTTGTGAATCTTGTCCTCAAAACCGAGCTCAGAAAATAAGAGCAGATGCTCATCCCCAGGTTTGGCTCATATGGGAATTGAACGGAACATATTGGTTTATAATTAATGTAATTTGTTGGATTATCTTTTGTGAAGGAGCGAAGGTAAACAACCTTGCAGAATTGTGGTAATATCTTTGGAGCTTGGAGCCTCTATAGTTATGGAAGAAAAAAAGGATAATGGAAAAGAAAAAAGCACTTCCTGCCGGATTACACGGAATTTTAAAATGTCTGTCACACTCAAACGTACTTGAATTAATTCAAAGAAAAGAATTAGGTGAGAGACCCTAAGGCCAATTACAAATAGTGTGTAAAATGGGAGCCTGGGTTTCCCAATGGAGACTTTTGATCAGCTGAATTCTCTTTTCTACTTTCCTCAATTTTATTGTGCAGTTGGGATATGGAAGAAAAACATTTTTCTTTCTCTCTAAACAGGAAATTGGGCACAACACAAAATTCATTGATTTGAATATTTACTCTTTTGGGGGCACTGTGTTATTCATATGAAATAGACAATGACTGTTACAAAGTCAGGGCACTTTGCTAATTCATCTTTGTTTTTTCTCTCCATAACCCTCAGAGGTATAGATGTATCTTCACTTTGAACAAACTCACTCATGAAGCCAAGAAAGTAGCCGTAAGCCTTTTCCACACACAACCCAGTCAGGAAGGATCACGGCTCTTTGGTGTGAGGTTTTCAAGTTGTAAAACATTTCCTCCACTTCACATTGATCATGGGGGCATATGTGTAACTGTAGGTCTTTGGCAATCTTTGACTATCCTGTTTTGATACTGCACCATTTACATTTTCATTTTGATATTTTTCTGTGCATTATATGCCATTTAAAAAATGGGGGCACTGTGTTATTCATATGAAATAGACAATGACTCTGTTACAAAGTCAGGGCACTTTGCTAATTCATCTTTGTTTTTTCTCTCCATAACCCTCAGAGGTATAGATGTATCTTCACTTTGAACAAACTCACTCATGAAGCCAAGAAAGTAGCCGTAAGCCTTTTCCACACACAACCCAGTCAGGAAGGATCACGGCTCTTTGGTGCGAGGTTTTCAAGTTGTAAAACATTTCCTCCACTTCACATTGATCATGGGGGCATATGTGTAACTGTAGGTCTTTGGCAATCTTTGACTATCCTGTTTTGATACTGCACCATTTACATTTTCATTTTGATATTTTTCTGTGCATTATATGCCATTTAAAAAATGGGTTTCTGCCCAGCCAGTGTGTCTCAGTGGTTGAGCATTGGCCTATGAACCAGGAGGTCACCATTGGATTCCCGGTCAGGGCACATGCCTGGGGTGTGGTCTCGATCCCCAGTAGGGGGCGTGCATGAGGCAGCCAATCAGTGATTCTCATCACTGATGTTTCTATCTCTCTCCCTTTCCCTTCCTCTTTGAAATCAATGAAAAAATATGTATATTTTTTTAAATTGGGTTTCCTAGCTTCTAATGTAGAGTAGTAAGTTTGAAACTGTTGCCACCTTTCTATGATTAAAAAGAAAAAGTCTATTTTAACTGACCACTTTTTTCATATTTTCTTATACTTCATTGTTAAAGTTAAATTATTCTTTCCAACATTTCTTAACTAAAATCTTAGGACATCACAGGTCCAGAATCTGGCAGTAATTTGGGGGGAAAAGTGTATGGGGGTGGGGGTGAAGACATTTAAAATTTGTATAAGCCAATAATGTGCATCCCTTTAAAAAGCAATACCGTAAGTAACACTAATCCTATATTCATTACTTGAAATATATTCTCAGGTTTCATTCCAAAGAATATCTCCTTTGGAAGTCTTTTCAGACTACCCTAACCCCAAAGAATGAGTTACTAGTAAGTGCTCTTTCCTTGTATATTATAATACCTATTTCTTTCCCATGGGGTATTATTACCATACCTAATAGAATTGCATGCCCTTTTGTCTCACCTATTAATATGCGAGTTCGTTAAGGGATGAATCCTTGTTTTATTTACCATTATGTAAGTGTCTGACACTTTATTGTATTCTGAAAGTGTTTGTTGAAACAATGGAAGAAATAGGGAATGATCTGACCCCAAGAATATAGAGAATAAAGGTAATTTTAACAAATTTACCACCTGCATTGTCTTTATTTTAGAGTGTAATACGTTTTTGGGAGTCAAAGGAATCCAGAGCAATGATCAAGGAGGTAATATTAAATTCTTTACATATTCATAATTTTCTGGACTACTTGTTTTAAGTCCAGATCAGGGCAAAGTGACTGTCTCAGGTGAACTAATTCACAAATATCTATCATCTACTGAAAACTGAGCCATGAACAGTGCTATATGTAGTGGAATAGTTGGGGATGATCTCTACTTTGTAGTTAGAAAGACACAACAATGACGGATAAAAAGATGGTATATAATTAAATATTTAATTGTGAAGCAGATGCTTTCCTAAACTCTAGGAGGCCATAAAGGAAGAAAAGCTTCAGGGCCAAAATTATCAAAGAGAATGTCAAGGAGAAGATCAAACATGGATGATCTTCAGTCTCGTACTGTGCTAGATGGATGCCTTTATATAGATTCTCATTCACTCCTCCTTGTTTCTTTTCAAGTCAGGCATTTTAACATCAATCTACATAGAAGAAATTAACAAATAAATTAAGTAACTTTCCCAAAGTGGTACCACCAGTCAAGGGTATATCCTGTTTTGAGCCCTGATTCCTTCCCAGTACTATACAGTGACTGACAGAACATATAGAAAGGAACAGAGAAATAAATAAAAAAATCCTCCAATAAAAGAAAGGGCAGAAGTAAGCAGATGAAAAAGAACTAGTCGAGTACCATTTCACTAAGGACAAAGAAGTAGAGTGTTTCAAGAAGGAAATGCAGTTGAATGGTGTCAAAAACTACAAACGGGTCAGGAAGGCTGCATTTGCCATAGTGATTGACAACAAAGATGGTGAATTTTGAAGGAGTTTCTTCAGTAAGTGAGTGAGATGAAAACTATGCTTCAGAGGTAAGGACAGAAGCACGCTGGGGAAGAGCATGGGGGAGTGGGGAGTCTGTGGTAAAACAGAGTAGATAGGAATCGACTGGAAGGCAGAGTGGCAGTAAGGTCAAGCAAAAGCTCTCCTCAAGATGGAGTGATGGGAATTATTGAAACTAGAGGAGGGAGAAATGGAATGGAGAAGAAAGAGACATGTGTGGGGAAAACACCTCAATGGAGTGTACCAGGGGCAGGGTGAGCACTTCTGAGACTCTTTTTAAGACTGGGAAAATATGAAGAGATGTCTGTAGTGGTAGAAGAAAATAGAGTGAGATGAAGATGAGAATC
This sequence comes from Myotis brandtii, assembly GCF_000412655.1. NCBI lineage: Eukaryota > Metazoa > Chordata > Mammalia > Chiroptera > Vespertilionidae > Myotis > Myotis brandtii. The sequence goes on from NW_005365832.1 coordinate 1,671,264, forward strand.
AATGAGGGATAGCCTTGATCGTTTTATTTTAAGAACAAGGTGAGCTCACTAGCTGAGAAAAGGAGCCGTGAAAGAAGTGTTGAAGGCTGGAGGAGAAACAAAGTCTGTAGCAGCTGAAATGGAAAATACGAAAATTCTCCTTCCACAGGCTTATCTACATAAACCTAACTGCTTACAAGGTATCTTCCTTCCTGATCAAATAAAAATGATGATTTGGCTCTTACAAATCCCTGAAGGCTTTTAGGACAATCTGGATGGCATGAAATGGCAAGGTCTTCAGTGTAAAAAAAAAAATGGACAGATTGACCAATAGAGAAATTCTGGCCTTTCTCCAAAATTACAACATGTCATTGGCAAAAATTGGAAGTATGAGCCAGATCTCAATTCAATTCTATTTCTGCTTCTCTCCACTGTTTCTCATATAACATAGGTTATATACATACATACATATAT
>NW_005365832.1:1671744-1701117 GCF_000412655.1 Myotis brandtii
ATATATATCATTTAAAAGCACTGGTTTAAAAATAGAACATTGTAAAACAATATATGGTGAGAAACGTACCTAATACTTGATTCCACGTGCTGAACTACATCCTTTATTTTGTTTTAGGGAGTAAATAATTTGTTTCTATGAATTAAAAATTTTACAGAGTATTTGCAAATGTAAATAAATAGAGAGCTACTGACCCTCATCCTGAGTGAGAAATGTCATTCGCACTCAGGAATGACATTTTCAGTTTCTCACATGACCCTAAAGGGTTCCTCTTGGACATTTTTTGCTCAACACTGCATTGTCTCTCCAAGAAATGAAACTGAATTTGGCTGTAGCCTTGTTCTGTGGGGGAAGCATCCACAGACCCTTTTTTAACCACTGAATGTTATTTAATTTGAACTTCTCAGTTGAGAACTAAATCATAGGTGATAAAAAACAAACAGCCCTGGCCAGTTTTGCTCAGTGGATAGAGCGGCCTGCAGACTGAAGGGTTCCAGGTTCCATTCTGATCAAGGGCATGTACCTCGGCTGCAGGCTCCTCCCAGGCAATATCCTCGGGTGAAAATTTAAAAACACACACACATAAACAAACAAACAGTGAACAGTGTTTAGGCAAACATGTAAAGTGAGCCAAGTGTATTTTGGGAGATTCTCTTCTGCCCTTGTGCTTATCAGATGACCAAGTTGTAAGACTGCAAAGAAGATGCTCCAAGGAAATCACACATCATTGTCATCTTGGAATATCCTCAGGTGAAAATTTAAAAACACACACACAAAAACAAACAAACAGTGAACAGTGTTTAGGCAAAGATGTAAAGTGAGCCAGTGTATTTTGGGAGATTCTCTTCTGCCCTTGTGCATATCAGATGACCAAGTTGTAAGACTGCAAAGAAGATGCTCCAAGGAAATCACACATCATTGTCATCTTGGTTTTGGGCACCAAATCTTCCCTGTTCACCATAGATTCTTTATGTGGAATGTTTTTGGCCTGGGTTTGTTTTCTTTATTCAAACAAAAACAATTTAAATAATAATAAAACCGAAAGAAAAAACACTATAAAAATAAATAAAGCTTTGGGGGAGATATTTGTACTAGACTTATCAAAAACTAATATCAACTACAATGATTATCAAAATCAGTATGAATAAACATAAAATCACAATAGGAAAAAAATTAGCTAAACACATAAGCAGGCAATTAAGAAATGAATATAAAAGATTAAAAAATGAGAAGTCACCTTCAATAATAAAAGAGAAAATGTAAGTGCAAACAATTTATTATTACATTTTGAATGACCTATTCTCAATAAAATACTAATTATTCAAGAAAATCATACTTTCATACATTGCCAGTAGAAATGTTAATTTATTAAACCTTATTGTAGGCAATTTGGTAACATATGTCAATATTCGTTACCCAGTGATTTCTTCTTTAAGTATCCCATAGAAGCAATGGTCATGCACAAACATGTGGAAATCCTAGCTGGTTTGGCTCAGTAGATAGAGCATCGGCCTGCGGACTGAAAGGTCCCTGGTTCAATTCCAGTCAAGGGCACATGCCTGGGTTGTGGGCTCGATCTCCAGTACGAGGCAGTTGATCAATGATTCTCTCTCCCTTCCTCTCTGAAATCAATAAAAATGTATTTTTTAAAAATGTGGGAAAGCATAGGCCCAAGAAAATTCATCACAGTGGGGCATACAATAAGAAAATCTGAGAAGAACCTAATTGTCTATAAAGAGAATTTAAATAATCTTAGTGCATTCATACAATGGAATTATTTGTATCTTTTTAAAAGTATGATATATATGGATATTCATCAATATGAAAAGTTCTTTTGACATACTTTTAAGTATAAAAAGATATGAGAACAACATAGATTAGGTAGTATACTCCTATGCATATAAAGTTATGTGTTCAATCCTGTAAAGAGGAGACGTCTGGAAGGACAATTACAAAATGTGCACTGTGCTTTTTTTATGGATGGTGGAATTTAAGTGTTTCTTTAAATACCTGCCACATATTTTCCATATTTAAATTTTTGAGTATTTACTATATCTATAATAAAAAAGTAAAATAGTAAATACTTCAGATAGAATATTTAGAACTGGAAGGGAATGGATATATTATCTATTCCATTATTTTCAATTTTGGTTGATAACATAGGTCCAGAGATAGGTGTATGCACCAGTACCTATGAGTTAGAGAGGAAAGGAGAGGAGAGAGAGAAAAATATCAATGATGAGAAAGAATCATTGATTGGCTACCTCCTGCATTCTCCCTACTGGGGATCAAACCTGCAACCCAGGCATGTGCCATGACTGGGAATCTAACTGTGACCTCCTGGTTCATAGGTCAATGCTCAACCACTGAGCCATGCCAGCTGGGCCAGAAAACATTCTAAAAGAGAGAACCATCTTTATCCCACTAGAATTTAGATGAGTGCCTACAAAATGCTAAGTAAAATTTGGGGGAAACCATCCATAAAACCTCAAAGGAATCTTAAGAAATCAAATTTTTCTACACTTGTACTCTAGAAGTCAAAGGATTCTGCCAAGTAAATAAAAGTATGAAATTGGTGGCAAGGCCAATCCCTGTCTTTTTCTTGCATGACCTTCAGGTGCCAGTCCTCTGAAGCTACTTTAGTCTACCTGATACCACAAATATCAGGAGAAGAAGAAAATTTCTGAGAAATGAGGCCAGAGGATGGTTTAAGTAGGAATTCTAAGATTCCGCAGGAAAACACTACTGTGAGGCCCTAATGCGTCCACATGACTGTATTAGGAAATGTATGAGGGGATGGTTTTAATAATAAGCTTACAACCCATTTTTAAAGTTCAAAAATATGCTTTTTTTTATTTCTAGCCCCCTTCTGATCTACAACCAAACTTTTATTTTTCAAATTTTGTCAGAAAGCAAATGAAAAACAGTTTCTTGGCTGAGACTAAGACTTCTTGGCAATTAGCATAATAAAAATAAATTCACCTTACATTGATTTACACTCTACCATAATAGGGCTATGGACTATTTTTCTTATACTGTTATTCTCTTTTGAAATGTATCTCTAGTAAGATGCAAAAGCACATTATTTTATCTTTATTTATATAGTTATAGGATGTTTAAACTTTCTGACTCATAACGTTGCATTCCAGAAGTAGAAGTCTGGTTTAGACTGGCTTCCATCTCAGGTTGATTAATATGAGGATGAAGAAATATGTTCTCTGAAGACAGTTGCCAAAACAGCCCACTTTTTATGCCTAAAATTTACCTCTTATAATTCTTTAATATTTGCATCAAGACAAGAGGTTTCTGGGCCTACTCTTTCAAAATACAAATATCCTTGGAAAAGTTAACATATAAAAATGTTGACACCTTAGAATAGATTAGAAATGCTAATTATCGCTATGTAAAAGCTAGCTGAAACCCCTTAAGAGTTGGAATACGGAAGAAATATTCTCATTTTGAGGTGATGGTGAGGAATGGGAACCTAGACACTCAGTCAGTAATATGAACTGTGATCAGAGTGTGATCCTGGCAGTGTACCTGAGCACATATTGATCCACCTATGAGATTTCAATTTCTTAGTTAGGGGCTCATCCAGCTACAGATCCTTCCAGTGAATGAAACATTGCCCTCTTCTCCTGTCTGCCACCAAAGGAAGGGGGTAGGTCTTTAAGAGTAATCTAACCAGAGGCCACTGACAGGGTCCCATAGGAATATATCTTCTCCACCATGGGATACAGGTGTGTAATTTCCCATTTCTCGTGTTGCAATGTGTAGGGACTTGGCTTCTCTCTGTTTTCAGTGGGGTTCGGGGCCTAACTTGTGTTTGATGAGTTTAGGAGAAACAACGGAGCTCACTGTCTCCTCAATAATAGAAGAGAAGATGATGACTGAATATTGGGCTGATGAGAATACGGTAAAACAGAATGTCCAAGGTGAGAAGAAAAGGATTGAGAGAAAAAAAAAAACACCTAGAGGAACGCCATAAAAGAAGAAGGAGGAGAAAAAAAAAGAAAGAGATAGGAGGGAGCAAAAACCACAGACCAGGGAAGTTGGTGGAAATATTCAGGACATTTCACTTCTTTTAGGATTTTGCTTACATGAAGTCTCTTGACATTCTTTTAAATTGACTCTTTGTTTGCATTTAATCAAATAGCATTATAAACTAATGAAACTAAGGAGAGAGACGGCAAAACCAACTTGTATAAGTTAGGGTCCCATTAAGACACAGAAATGACACCAATTATTTGGACAGAGAAGATTTAATATGAAGAGTGTTAACTAGAAGTGTTAACTACATGAGTGAAAGAGTAAACAGAGAATACTAGGTGCTGTAGAGGTAACAACTTCAGGGCGAAGCTCCAATGCATGAGACTGAAGGAATGAAGGTAAGAGGTTGGAATTATTAAAATTTAGAAGATTAGAGGAAGCTGAAATTCAAAATTTTTGAGGAAGGGCACTGCGGGTCTGATGCTGGTGGTGTCTCTAAATGTCTGATAAGGATGGTTCTATGAGTGTTGAATAAGCCACAAGGTGGATTTACATGCCGCTATGAGAGGGAGCTGCTGCTGGGGAGATAAAATGATGCTACTGGGCGATGATCACAAGAACAAGGAGCAGACAGGACACCCGTGAGAAGCTGAGGTGTGCTGACAGTCAGAGGACTAGAGAAAGCAGCTTCCCTTCTTTGTCTACCACCTCCAAGTGGCTGAGCCTAACAGAACCAGCTGGTGCAATAGAGAAAGTGGTTTATAGAGTGCCTGCCCCAGCATCATAAAAGGAAGTATAGAAGGATGGGCATGGAGATAAAAGACAATAGCATTAGAACTGGAACACAATCTTTAAAAAAATTATCTTCCCAATTGCTTTCTATTCCTTAAATTTGAGATTTTTATCAAAATTAGGAAATAAGGCAGACAAAACTTACAGTATCCTTTATTCAATTTGTAACCCCATTTAAATAAATCATTATGAAAAACCTAAATTTTTTTAATAATAACAATTATTTAATTTATAGGAAAGTATTATGAGACTGTACTCCATTCTAAATTCTCTTTTGTTTATTTATACCCTTATTCAACAATATTTATGTCAGAAGGTGTTCCAGGTGTTTGAAATACACCAGGAAATAAAAGAGGCAATATCCTTGTCCTCATAGAGTATGATTCTTTTTATAGAAGTAAGATATATCAACATTCAGAAAATATCAGCCACAAATATTTTATGAAGAATAGATCTGGTATACAATGTGTGATACTTGTATTGAAAACTATGGCAATAGACACATTTAAATGTGTGCTGAGATTTTGGAATCTATATAGATCTATATCCATTTTTCCTGCCTACTCTCAGATGTATTTCCCTCAACTTCTTCCTGGATCTCTAAGCGGAATTAGAGAGGTATTATATGTGATCCAAAGTCCTATGAATCCTGCCATTGAAATAAATCACATCCAACAGCCATCTCATAGTAAGAAAATTTAGTGTGAATAAAAGAAAAAGGGAAATGCAGGGTTGATTTTTGAATACTATTGAGTAATATGCTTTCTTTAAACAAATGTTAATATATGTATTTTTCTACCCACATAGTAGGAGATTATAAGATCAACTTTAAGCCATTAAAAAATCATCTCTGTAACTTTATGTCAATTTTAAAAATGCTTTGATTTATGCTGCGATCATGTAGTGTTTATTGGAGCCACCATGGTCTCATCAAATGTATTTTCTACACTTATTTTTACTGATATTCAGAGAAATCTCTAAAGGCTCAATATAGCAGACTTGAATTTTGACACCTGTCCCCTAAAAAAAGTCCTAAACTCCTTCCTCATTGACCAAGATAGAATCTAAGAAACAAATGTTTAATCACAGTTTCAACATTTTTTAAAAAATACGTTTTTATTGATTTCAGAGAGAGGAAAGGATAGGGAGAGAGAGAGATAGCAACATCAATGATGAGAGAGAACCATCAATTGACTGTCTCCTGTGCTCTGCCTACTAGGGATTGAGCCCACAACCTGGGCATGTGCCCTGACCAGGAATCAAACCCGTGACCTCCTGGTTCATGGGTCGATGCTCAATCACTGAGCTACACTGGCCAGGCCACAGTTTCAAGTTTTAAAGGAGAGGTATGCTCTTCAAGGTCTTAAAAATAGACTCAGTGCCATCAGAAATATTTAAATTTAAACACAAAACTTTAACAGCAACTAGTCCAGAGCTTCACATAGCAGATGCTTCATTAAGGTTTGATGATCAGACATTTTATTTACTTAATACTAAAAAACAGAGAAATTGTTCAGTATTCCTCAGCAATTGCTCTTTTAACTTCCTTTATATTTGAGATGTTTTTACTCTTATCCAAAGTCAATCTCACTTTTCCAGATCTCTCTGCACATATGTCAGATTATTTTCTTAATTTTTCTTCCTGTTCTTGTCGCTCTATGGCAGTACATACGGGGAAGTCACCCATGCTCTTACACCCCCATTCTTTAACAGTGCTTCCCAAGAAGGTAGATCCCTGTTCTTCAAGGTAGGACAGACAACTGAACTTATTATATGGTGAGAGGAAATCTTAGCCTGAATATAAAGACTCTTCAGAATGTAGCTCAAGCCAACTGTTCAGATCACATCTCAACAACTCCTCAGTACATGATCAGAATGCCCATCCAGAGCCACATGGTCCAACACATTTCCCTTTGTTTGACAATGTCATTTCTTTTTCTTTTTTTTCCTTTTTTAAAAAAAATATGTATTTTATTATTTCAGAGAGAAACAGAGAGGGAGAGAAATATCAACAATGAGGGAGAAATAGGCAACGATTAATTGGCTGCCTCCTGCACACCCCACATTGGGGATAGAGCCTGCACCCTGGGCATGTGCCCTGACCAGGAATAAAACCGTGACCTCTTGGTTCATAGGTTGATGCTTAACCACTGAGCCACTCAGGCTGGGCAGGCAGTGTCATTTTAATAATGGCTACTCCTTGGAGAGTGTAGATCAGTAAAATGCACATACAAATTGGGTGCATCTCCACTAGATGCGCAGTGCCACTAGAGCAGTGGTTCTCAACCTTCTGGCCCTTTAAATACAGTTCCTCGAGGAGAGACCAAGATGGCGGCATAGGTAAACACCGGAGACTGCTGCCGCAAACAACCACTTCAAAAATACAACTAAAAGACGGAACAGACATCACCCAGAACCACAGGAACACAGCTATTTTGTCTGTAGAAAAGTTGATTTCAAGACTATCAGTGCTGAATTTCACAAGTCCTGCCAAATCCGTTTCCTTTTGGCTCTCAGTGACTTGGCTTCCTCCAGCTGCCATCCATGGCCTATTAAATGCAAACAACTTTAAAATAACATTTCTCCCCTGACACAAAACAACAAAAGCTGGGTTTTTGAGAGAGAGAAGCATGCAGGTCTAACTTGGGATCTATCTTTGAACCATTTTAGACTTCCATAAAGTGAAAGAGCATCGGTCAGCCATTGTCTTTTTAAAGCATTTGCTATACAGTTCATCCTAGGATTGGTGGGAAACTCTTTATAATACCTACAAGAAAATGAATGCTTCCTGAGAATAAAATCCTGTCAAATTTGATGTTTTGTTTTTTTTAGTCAGAAGGGTGGACTGCCTATTCTAGAAGTAGCTGGAATGTAGGAAGCAGAGGAACTGGGAGGAAAAAAAACAACAGATTTAGAGTCATGTTCAGTAGGCAATATTATTAAAAATAAAATCCTTTTGTAGCCTGTCATCTTGATGTTATGAAACCCAGTAGCATGTTTTTTTCCCTTTCAAATGAATTTTTTTTAATAAGTTTGGCTAAAATTATAAATGCTTTTGGCGAGGTCAACTTGAACTTGTGGCTTTTCTTAGCCATTGGGGTCTACACCTCAGAGAGTTTTCTGTTTTTACTGGAAGTTTAAATTTTGTTGACTGAACTGGCAGTTTCTTTGTGAGAGCTCTTGAGTCTTTTAATGTTTTCTTTTTTTGGTCTCTTTTGCTGTTTAAAAGAATGACTTGAGGATAAATTTGGTGCCTTGGATAGATAAATAAATCTGACAAAATTATAAATGACTCAGTTAACTGGAGCAGGAAGGGGAAAATAATAGTGAATTAATTTTAAAAAGAAAACACACCCCTCAGTAAAATGCATGAAACCCTAACAAAGACAAATGCCACTCAGAAAAAAAGTTTAATTATTTTAAGAAAAGAAAATATTCTTGAACACAATTCCTCATCGTGCTAAAAACAATCAAACCAAAACAAAACCTAAAAAAATAATGTTGTGATAACATTGTCACATGTGACATATAATAGTTAACTTGGTACCTTATGAAATATTTCATGTTATGCATGTAATAAATCTATTTTAGTATGTTATTATAATAATCAAATTGTGCAACTGCCATGTTTTTATTAGAAATTCGTTATAAACAAATTATCAAACTTATTTTTAATTTTAAAAAGAGTGAGTCACAGAGACCATAATGACCCTAGAAAAATAGTTAACTTTGTGGTCCGACTGGCTGAGAACACCAGACCTTGACTCTGAGAATAAGAGCCTTTGTCCGATGCACATAACACATGGGTGCTCCTAGGAGAGCTTTGTCTTCTCAGGGGTGGTCGTATCCATGGGCTCAGAAAAACTGACACAGGACATAGAATTGCATGGCTTCCTTTTATGCCTCTTACTGTAAGTACAAGAGAACCCTCTTAAGAGCTAGACAAAAATACCTTACTTTTGTTCAACTTATAATTTTTCCTCAGAACAATTAATTTTTTGCAAATATCATGAGGCTTGGTGTGTTCAGGTTATTCAGCATGCATTATAGACCAGCCATATTATCATCCCAACAGTTTGTTCCATTTCTGAACTCTGAATAACAAGGGGTCACTCCGTATAGTATTATCCATTGTAAAAAGATCTGAACAATTTAAAGACAAAGAATTCCCTTCATTACGCAAAAGACATTTAAGTACTTTATAGTATGGGGTAGCTTTGACAGTTGTTGATACATGTACTACATATGTGGGAATGTGTGTAGGATAGGGCTAGATTGATTGCTAACATTCTGAGTTCTCTCTAAATTTTTACTAGCTACACATAAGCAATATCCAAATTGATACAGTTTTGTGATCTTTAAAGTGAGAATTTAATATTTAGCTCATGAGGACTTTTGTGGGCATGTACAGATGGAGAGTTGGGGGTCAAGTCAGAGTTGGGGGTGAATCAGATTTTGTTTGGATTACATTTCCAATACCTTCAATCCATCAAATTGGCCTAGTTCTTAACTTCTTAAGGTTTAGTTTCCTCATCTGTAAAGTAAAACAATACTCACCTCATAAGATGTATGTGAGGATTACACAAGATAGCAGTGCCTGACGGTAGGTGGTCATTATTTTCCTCTCCTAGCTTAGTCTTGAAATAAGAACTATGAGGCCAGCCCTAGCCGGTTTGGCTCAGTGGATAGAGCATCGACCTGTGGACTGAAGGGTCCTGGTTTTGATTCCCATCAAAGGGCCATACCTCGGTTCCTTCACTTTCATAATTATCTGTTCCCACAAGTCTTACCTGTTTTGCTATTCCTAAATAGTTCTCTGGGTTGAACCTGAGAAGCCAATAAAAACAAGCCACCTACTGAAGAATGTTCAAAACTTAGATAGAGCCTGTACTATAAGCTATAGCTGCAATCCCATCGAGTCCAATAGCATTGGTAGCTACTAAGACAGGCAGATGACCGTAATTAGGGAAAAGTCCCTCGTTTTGTATAGTTCAAATAGCTCATAAAAGACAAAAGTAAATCTAATGCTGACATTACCATACTAGAAATTGTCAAAAACTATTTTCGGAGTTTTCTCATAACCCATTTCCCCATATGGAGAGTTTCAATAATCCAAACAGCAAAAAACTAACAGCACTCAGAAGGCTCCATGCTGCACCTCACGCCTAAGTCGCCAGGCCCTTCCCTGCGACTGGCTGGCACTGGCAGGACTCTCTGTTCCCAAGGATCCGAGACGCTTCCTGCTTTGCAAACCACAGAGTCTGAGGAGATGCCATGGTGCCCAGGAGAGCTTCGAGTCAACATCTCAGAGCGAGGCTCGCTGCTGTGTGAGGCTCCAAGCCAGAGCGGAGCAGCTCCCACCTGGGCCAGCAGGCTTTAGAAGTGAATCTCCGAAACGTACCTGGGCTTGCAGTATAGTCTGTGGTCCTCGTGCTAGCTATATTTAATTTCTTATTTTACATCTTTATTGTTGAAAGTATTACATATGTCCTCTCTTTTCTCCCATTGACCCCCTCCAGCCTTCACCACACTATCGTCTGTGTCCATGGGTTATGCATGTATGCCTACAAGTTCTTTGGTTGAAAGTAAGTATATTTTTAAATGACAGACCTAAAAATATATAATTTTTTTTCATTGTGATATCTTTTCAGAGAACTAATGCCACCTGATGTCCTAGCAAGAGGGAGATTGTTTCAGAGCCAGAATCAAGTCCTGAGAAATCGTTCTCCTCTAGCACATGTACCAACAGAGAAATTCCAAAGCCTGAATCTACCCAGACCGGGAGCTCTCCTCGGTTACACAGAGCTTCTGTCTGAAAAAGGGAAAGGTCAGTCACTCATTTATTTTTTATTTATTTTATTTTTTGTATTCTGAGTTGGCCAGAGCACTGCACTAATAGACAGAAAAACGCTGGATTTAATACGCGAAGGCTGCTGGGTTCCCTCTGTTCCGTGGCCACAGAAGGAATCCCTAACTCGAGCCATGTGTCTTATGAATGGTCAAGGCCACAAATCTGTCACCAATATTACAAAAACAACCCCAGTGTCCAACACACCAAATGGGAGCTCAGAAAGATTACCTTCAAGTGCACACAGAAAATTTCTCTACAGATCTATTGGCTGGTCTGCTTTTATTTTTTAAGACAGTGATTGGATTACAGATTTCAATAATTACTTATTTTGGCCTCAATTTCACAATCCTCTTTTCCCCGATAGCCCAGAGATTCTAGTTCACAAAATGCAAAATAATACCCTAGCTTTATATAAATTATACAGTTATGCTCTCACCAGCATTCAGCAAAAATATCATTTCAGGCTGGGAAAAAACAAATAAATTTTTATTTAACTCTATAACATTTTACAGATATTTGAATTTCTTCCATTTATTGTATTGATAATGTTAAAAATTGATATCAACTACATTCCCAGTTAGCTTTATCACACCTCTATTTAATTCAGAATGTTTTGCGGAAGAAAATAATATATATTCGGGAGTTAATACAGTGATGTCTTAAACATTATCTCCTTGATCTAAGAATAAAGTATCATTTACCCAATTTCAAGTACTAGAACCAAATTTTGATTACTGTGATGGAAGAATAAAAGAAGTTCGGGTAAATTAGAATCTTTTTTAAAGTAGCTTTTTAGTTTAACATTTGCAATAACATGAAGTAGCTTATAATATGATAATCCACAATTTTTATCCAAAAATTACAATGATTCATCATGAGGAAAAACTTAAGGGAAAATCTTATTGCTGCCAAATTAAATGTTTTTAATATTATATCCTTACATCAATAGCCTTAACAACATTTGTGTCATCAATAAACATTTACTTCTGAGAATTTATACCAAGAAATATCATCAAATTGAGAAAGAAATTACCCAGATTTGTCCAATGGAAAATTATTAATAGAAAAAAATGAAATTAACTAAATGATCAACAATTGGTAAATGGCTAAATAAATTAATAAAAGCAATTAAATTTTTCTCACAAATACTTATTTATTCTCTCTTACACATCATGCTTGTTCCTGAGGCTATATCTATGAACATGGAGGCAAAAATTATAATCCCTAAAGGTTATTTTTTTAAATCATGTCACGAATCACTTGTACTAAAGTGAAATGTGTGTAGAATAGTTAGTAAAAAATTATCTCTATATATAAAAGCTTAAGCTACCAGTCGACTGGTCGCTATGATGTGCACTGACCACCAGGGGGCAGACGCTCAATGCAGGAGCTTCCCCTGGTGGTCAGTGCACTCCCACAGCCAACCTCCTGTGGCCCTTCTCCCCAGCTGGCCCTGATGGACCCAATCGGAACCTCCCACAGCCCCTACCCCCGGCCAACCTCCCGCAACCCCTCCCTCTGGCTGGCCAACCTCCTGCAGCCCCTCCCCCTGGCCAACCTCCCATGGCCCTGATCAGCCCTGATCACTAGCCAGGCCAAGGGACCCCACCCGTGCACGAATTCGTGCATGGTGCCACTAGTATAATATAAAAGTTGTTTATGAGGTTGAGATGTTTTATTTTCTATACCTAATTTTTTCACAACTATGATTGTGTTGTATAAATAATCTTTTAAAAAAATTTATCTTTATTGGTGAAAGTATTACAGATGTTCCCCCTTTTTCCCCCATTGACCCCCCTCCACTACACCCACCCCCTCCCCAGGCCTTCATCCCACTATTGTCCATGGGTTATGCACATATGCATATAAGTTTTTTGGTTAATGTCTTCCCACCCACCCCTCTTCCCTCAGAGAATCATCATTCTGTTGCATGCTTCCTTGATTCTGGATCTATTTTGTTTGTCAGTTTATTTTGTCCATTAGGTTCTACATTTAAGTGAGATCATGTGATACTTGTATTTCTCTGAATGGCTTATTTCACTTAGCATAATGCTCTCCAAGTGCCTCCATGCTGTTCCAAAAGGTAAGAGATCCTTCTTTTTTATAGCTGTATAGTATTCCATGGTGTAAATGTACCACAGCCTTTTTCTCAACTCATCTACTGATGGGCACTTGGGCTGTTTCCAGATCTTAGCTATTGTAAATTGTGCTGCCCTGAACATAAGGGTACATATATTCTTTCTGATTGGTGTTTCAGAAGTCTTAATATCTATTCCTAGAAGTGAGATCACTGGGTCAAAGGGCAGTTCCATTTTTAATTTTTTGAGGAAACCCCATACCGGTTTCCACAGCGGCTGCCCCAGTCTGCATTCCCGCCCGCATGTAGGAGGGTCTCCTGTTCTCCACATTCTCGCCAGCACTTGTCGTTTGTTGATTTATTCATGGCAGGCATAGAAAAACATTAAAACATCTCAGCCTTCATTCTTCAGTGTTTCTTTCTCCAAAAGCTGACATGTGATGGAGGACTGCGTCCTGGGAGAGAAATTCACTTCTCTGAAGGGACAAACACTGTCAGCGTGAACACTGCGGCCTCTGGTTCTCCAGTCTCAGCCCCGCAGCGCACACAGCAGCGCAGGTGTATGAACGTGCCCAGGGGCAGGTCGCCCTGGGCATCTCCTGGGGATCTCCTCAGCCCAGGGCAGACGTGCCAGATGAATGAGCCCTGAACGTTGAAAACGAGGCTTGAGATCTGCACAGTAAGCACCTCCTCCAAGTTCACATCAGAGAAAAAGAGTCTACGCCAGTGGTCGGCAAACTCATTAGTCAACAGAGTCAAATATCAACAGTACGACGATTGACATTTCTTTTGAGAGGCAAATTTTTTAAACTTAAACTATATAAGTAGGTACATTGTAATTAACTTAATTAGGGTACTCTTAAGGCTTAGGAAGAGCCACACTCAAGGGGCCAAAGAGCCGCATGTGGCTCGAGAGCCGCAGTTTGCCGACCACGGGGCCAAGCAGGAGGACAGTGGAGTATTCCACAGAGAGCCATTTTCTCCTTGTTCAAGTATAAAGAACTAGCAAAAGAACAACAAAATAACTACCTCCACCCCCCCCCCCCCCCCCCCCCCCCCCATAATGAAAAGATTCTAAAACATTAAATAAGGCGGAAACTAATGACTATTCTGAAGAGAAGAATCTTTAGGCAAAGTTTAGCAGCAGAAAACAAAGCTAAATTTTAGAAAGCATCTTTTTTTGTGTTCCTTTATAATTTTTACAAAGGAAGAGATGAAAAGCTGATGAAATGACAATAAGTCATTTTTTTAAAAAACACATCTAAATGTAACAGAGTTTAAGGCAATTAAAAGATTAAAGTTTAAGACAAAATTTGCATTATAAGAAATAAAGAGTAAAATCGATGCTGCAAAAACAATTGAACCTGGATTTGGAAGTTAAATGTAAGCAGTTCCTCAAGAATGAAAGAGTCCATGGCAAAGAGATGGAGCACGAGAGCGTTCTTAGCCCAGGAACACGCTGGCACAGCGTGCTCTTCACTCTACAAGGATCACCGTCATTATTGTTCGTGTTCGCATTTAATTAGAAGCCTTCTCATTCTCACCACAGTTCTGAGAACTTTCTAACAGATGAGTTTCCTTCTATTCCTACCTTGACCAGAGAAATAACCTATTCGTGGTCTTCAAGTTGATCATGTACTTTTTCTTCTATGATCCATTTCAGTCACGATTACATTTAGATTTGGTAGGTCTTGTGGACATGCCTGTGGCAGGTGCTTATTCAAGGCAGATTTCTAAAGAGCTGCTTATTGTCTTTTATGACTATCTATGCAATCAGGATTTCTGGATCTTTTGGAGACGCTTGGTAATTTATATTTTCCCGGAAAATGGATTATCTTTAAAAATCTATTCTATATCTTCAGTGCTACTCATTTTTTGTTGGTTTGTTTTTACTATAATATTGTTTCTAAGTCAATAGTTCTTAATCATACTTACTAAAAGATTGGTCTACTTTGATTCTTTTCAGAGAACCAGCTTTTTGTCCAAATGGTTAAGTCAACTGTCTTTAAATCTGGTGGTTTGTGTTTCATTTTTAATAATTTCTGCTTTTATCTTTATTAACTTCTTCCTCCTACTTTCATTTTTTTTAACTTATTTATTCCTTTTCTTTTCAGCTCCTTCAGTTGAATTGTTGATCCATTGTTTTTATCTTTCTTGTTTCCTAATAAATGAAGTTAAGGTCAATTATTTTCTTCTCAGCAACGCTTTTGGCCAAATCACAGAGTTTTATTTATTTATTACTTTTATTTGTAATGCTCCCATCAGGCTTCCTTTTGAAAGAAATTATTTGAATTTTTATTTTCTCTTTAACCCAAGCATTATTTATTGTTTTTTTTTTTAACATTTTAAAGGAGATTGGTATTTTTTATTTTCTTTGTTCCTAATTCCTAATTTTATTGCACTGTGGGCAGACATTATACACAGTATGATTTCTGTTGTGGATAATTTACTTAACATTTCCCTGTGGCCTAGCATAATGGTTAAGAGTGCAGGCTAGTGCATAGAATGGTGCCCCACACTTAGTAAATACCATAAACTCAAGGTCAATTTTTATCTATTTAGTATATACATTTAAATAATAATATATGTACACGATTTATCTAGGTATATTTATTTGTATTGATTGTGTTAGTTAAATTCTAAATCTTTACTTACATTTGTGAACTTGATCATTTGAACTATACTAAACTACCTACTCTGAAATCCTACATTTCTCCTCACATTTCTAACATTTTTCTCTGTATTTAATGCTATATCACCTGTTACATAAAAATGTATTATTTTCCCTCATATGTACTTGGTGGATTTTATCAGTTAATATTGTTTTTATAGAATTATACCTACTTTCATTATATTAGCATTCATTTATTTTAAAACTTTCTATGACATTAAAAATATTTGTTTTTAAGGAAACTTTTAATAAAGTATGCCACTTTCCTATTGGTGTATCTCTTCCAAGTTGCTTACTACATGTATGTGTGTGTATGCATGTATATGTGTATTCTTCTTTTACCTGAACCAAAAATGTATTAAAATTTAACTTAATCCATTTACAATTATTGTGATCATTGATATGCTAAATTTTTCCTTGATATAATATTTTTTTAAGCTTTTCATGGATTCTTGCTGTTTCTCTTTTATTGATTTAATATGACATCTTATATCTAATTAAAGAAAATTCGTTAAATTTTAGAAGCTTGGACATTTTGTACATTGTCAACATTCATAATGTCCCTCTTCCCATCCTTCCTAAAAGAGTTCTATTGTCATTGAAGCATTTATTCTCTTTTGCATACACATGAGCATCAAAGCAGGCACATACCCCAGGGAATAATTTATAATTTGTCCGAGTCAAGTGTAGAAGTCTAAACGTGCATGCTAGATTTTATATACGAAGCCTGGTCATGGATAATACTGCTTTACTTGAATGATAAAAACTGAAACAGTTGTGACTATACATCGGTGTTTTCCATTCCAAATTCATAAGTATTAAGAATTTGCATTCTAATACTAATTTACCAGCTTATTGCTGCTTCTCAACTCCAAATTCGCCCTTTGTTAAGAGTCTCTGAGAATATTAAAATGGGCCTTAAACTGTTTTTCCGTTGCCAGTCAGCATGATGCTAAGCGTTGTTAGCAGAAAGCACTGGCAACACACTGAAAAAGGAGTTTCCTCTCCTGGTTGTGGCCGCTCAGCCCAGCTCCTGGAGCTCGGAATCTTCTTCAACACCCAAAGCTTGGAGTGCATGGTGGCAGGAAACCCAGGGCCAGCCGAGTCCCCGTGTCCTACTGGGGTGGTTTTGTAGTCATGAGCCTCCTCTCTGAGAATATTAAAATGGGCCTTAAACTGTTTCTCCGTTGCCAGTCAGCATGATGCTAAGCATTGTTAGCAGAAAGCACTGGCAACACACTGAAAAAGGAGTTTCCTCTCCTGGTTGTGGCCGCTCAGCCCAGCTCCTGGAGCTCGGAATCTTCTTCAACACCCAAAGCTTGGAGTGCATGGTGGCAGGAAACCCAGGGCCAGCCGAGTCCCCGTGTCCTACTGGGGTGGTTTTGTAGTCATGAGCCTCCAGAGAAACACTACCCCACGGACAGCTTTCCCCAGCGCCTAGGAGGGTAGGTTTCCAGCAAATTCCACCTGTGTGGGACCCCACAGCTTCTCATCTGCCACTCAATTAGCCATGGCCACGCCCACCCCAGCCAGGTCTGACCCTTAGCCTCCAGGAGGGCAGGGGGAATGGTGTATGGAAACAGAAATGCCATTAAAAACAGAAAAAGAATAGAATTGACAAATAAATCTACAAGTTTATTCTGTGGAAGAATAAACTTGTAGAATAAAGCATAAAATGCATATTTCAAAGTAAGTGAATAAAGAAAAAAGTAAATATATATGCAAAAAGGATAGTAGAAAAGAAGGAATAAAGAAGGAAGGAAGGAACGAACGAAAAAAGGAATATGGAAACACATTTTTAAATGAATAAAATTCAACATTTGTCACTAGATAAAATTTAGAAAATAAGAAAAAAGGATATTTTCTTCACATGATTAAAAATGCTATCTCAAGCCATTAGTCAACATTACATCTGAATATGAAATAATGGAAGAATTACCTCTGAGTCATAAAACATTGTAAGTTTAAAAATAAAAAGATTACAAAGGAAAAACAGAATGGCCCTGATGTTTTCTATATATTCATATTTATATGTTTCTACACCACAAATGTGTATATGCATGTATGTATTATATCAGATAGCGAACAAGAAACTAAAACTATAACCAAGTGTAATTTTTTACTTAATACATTTGGAAAGACAGTTAAAATCCTAATAACTTGATATAGGGGACGGTGTGATAGGACTGGCACTTGGACACGATGCTGGGAATGGAGATGGAGTCCTTTCCGGAATGTAATACAGTAATACGTATTTGGGGTTTTTGCAATATATTTTGACCTAGTAATCCCAGTAGCATAAGGAAATTGGAAAGCCGTCAATTACTCATATATAAAGATATTTCCCACAGCATTGTATAAGAAATCTCAGGCCACACAAAAATACTCAACAAAAGCGGAATGTCTATGTCAAGCTATGGTGATGTGAAAAAGCGCTTAAACAGTGGTTCTCAACCTTCTGGCCCTTTAAATACAGTTCCTCATGTTGTGACCCAACCATAAAATTATTTTCGTTGCTACTTCATAACTGTAATGTTGCTACTGTTATGAATCGTAATGTAAATATCTGATATGCAGGATGGTCTTAGGCGACCCCTGTGAAAGGGTCGTTCGACCGCCAAAGGGGTCGCGACCCACAGGTTGAGAACCGCTGGCTTATGATATACTTTTAAGTGATAAAGAAGATACAAAACTATATCTACAATATGATCCACAGAAAACAAGGAAGAAAGGCGACGCTTGGAAGACTAACTAGGACCTTTGCCTTTATAAGCTACTAACAACCACCCAAGGGTTTATTCTGCCTGAGAAACTGAGCTCCCTTCCAGGGCTTTTGACATGAAAACCTTGTGACGTCCCAATGGCGGGGCATATGAGACAAAGCACCTTAAAACGGCAAAAGACTAAAGCTGACACCACTTCTCTACTTCGGAAGGATGCTTC
Organism: Myotis brandtii; assembly: GCF_000412655.1. Lineage (NCBI taxonomy): Eukaryota > Metazoa > Chordata > Mammalia > Chiroptera > Vespertilionidae > Myotis > Myotis brandtii. The sequence continues at coordinate 1,690,069 of NW_005365832.1, forward strand.
TTACTTCTTCATACACCCGAAATATTCACTCTTCTACTTATTTATTTATGGGCCAAACAGCTACCCTCCTCTGTCTCCTACAGGCTAGGACAGTGATGGCGAACCTATGACGCGCGTGTCAGAGGTGACACGCAAACTCATTTTTTTGGTTGATTTTTCTTTGTTAAATGGCATTTAAATATATAAAATAAATATCAAAAATATAAGTCTTTGTTTTACTACGGTTGCAAATGTCAAAAAATTTCTATATGTGACACGGCACCAGAGTTAAGTTAGGGTTTTTCAAAATGCTGGCACGCCGAGCTCAAAAGGTTCGCCATCACTGGGCTAGGACCTAGAGCGGGCTAGTTTGCCCAGGAAACAAAGACAAATAAGAGATGACCCAGGATTCTAGTCCAGCAAGTTAACTTTGTGATTTACTCAAGCCTCGCCAGAAGTTTAGATGAAGCGTATAAAGAATAGTTAAATCTTACTGAAAGTGCTGATTATTCTTAGACATTTCATTTCTTTAAATAGTCCTTAATATGTGTCGTACTTTATGTGCAAAACTTTATCATTGTTGAAATTGGGCTTGTTTGATAACATTTTATTGTTAATGAAAAAATTATAATTTGAAGATTTTATTTTTTATGCTAATGGAGATTATCTGAATGTTCTATGAGTTGCTGCTTCTATTGATTTTCAGAGAAAGTGGAAGAGGGAAGGAGGGGGAGAGAGGGAGAGAGAAAGAGAGATAAACATTGATATGAGAGACACATTGTTGTCTCCTGCATGAGCCTGGGAGCTGGGGATTGAACCTGCAACCCAGGTATGTGCCCTCTACCGGGAGTTGAATCCATGACCTTCGGTGCGTGGGCCAATGTTCTAACCATTGACCAATGCCAGCCAAGCATAATTTGCAGATTTTATGTATTCCTTTGTAAGAATCAGTTGAACCCATGACCCTTCAGTGCATGGGCCAATGTTCTAACCATTGAGCGATGCCAGCCAAGGCATAATTTGCAGATTTTATGTATTCCTTTGTAAGAATTTCTATAATTGAAACTCAAATGTTCCAGCTATGAAACTATGAAGACTCCTCCTTAATGAAAACAGTTTCTTAATCAAATTGAAAGCATAGGAATCAGTAAAAACAGCTTCATTCTAACTAATTTTGCAAACACAAAAACCATTAATACATGGGGTGGCAGAGACTTTGGGTTGTCTTCCAATACCCGCTCTCCTCTTCCCCTCAGTCCTAGAACGCTCGGGTAGCTCATGGCTGACATCCTCTTGCAGCTAGTGGAGTCATGCCCTCATTCTGGCCGACAGAATATAAGCAGAAGTGGCTGAACACCACTCTCTGGAAGAGTCCGAGGGATGAGAGCGTGCCTCCCCCTGCCTTCCCTCCTCCTTCCTGCTGTTGAGAATGTAGATGGGCTGGCCGGGTAGACGGGCTGGCTGAGCCACAAGGTGGAAGCTGGGTGTTAATAAATGGCAGAATACAAGACGGGGCGAGTCCACATCCTCGGTCATTTTGGAGCCAACATATCAACTCTATGCTGCCTACATTTACACGTACACGGGGGAGAGGCACACTTCTATCTTTTAACATTTACTGTTGTTTGGGGTCTTCTCTCTCTCGTGAGCAAATCTCACCTTAACGAATACAAATGGCAAACATCTCAGCCCCTAGCTTCTCCATTCTACTGTCACTCAAATATCATGCCGTTCCTTGCTCAGTGTTGAGAACACCTCTCCACATCCACAGTCCCAGTTAACTCTATCCTCCCAATACTGTTCAGAAAACCTGCCTGGCATTTGCAGTACGATCTTGGGTAAATCATGAAATGCTACTGCCCTCAGTTCCTTCATTTATGAAATGAGTGTAGTAAATCTTATCTTGATAACAATAACATCCATTTACATTCTTCTAAGGCAGGTATAATTGGCAAAAGAGTTTCAAAGAAGTTAAGTAAGATTCTCAAGATCACACAGCTTAGTAGCAGAACAGGAATTCAAACTCAGGTACGAATATTCTAAATACCAGGATCTTTCAGATGCACTTCATTATCCTCTACCCCTTACCTTGGGAATAGTCACCAGGGTAACCTGTGCCAGAATACCTGTCACACAGCAGGTGAGCAGTAAGAGTCAGTTACCTCCCCTCCATCCTCACATGTTGGTAAAATGAGAGCACTGTGCGTTCATTCTCCTCTCCCTCTAACCTTCCATTAGAACCGCTCTGTGAAACAATCATCTGGACAAATTCCATGTTTAAATGAAAATATCATAGAATACAATTTTACCCTTGAAGAATCCCAGGCCCAGTAATTTTTCAACAGATTGAATGCATTAAGCTTTTGTATATACATAGGGCCATGCTAGAAGATATACAAAGTTAATCGGAGAGTAACAATTCCTGTCCTCTAAGAATTTCTAACCTAAAATATACCACAGAGATGTGGGCTCCAATACACAAATTCAAACAAACATCAACACATGAAAAAAGGGAGAACAGTACAACCTTTCAGGCTGTGTTGAACAGAACCAGCCTTAACATACACACACAAATTGGAATACTAATCAGAACCGGCATGAGCAGGGGGGACGAAGAGTTTGTCTGCAGGAGAAAGGCATCCTCCCATTAACTTCACACACCAGGGTTTCCCCTCACAGAGACAAATGCCAAGAAAATAGGCTCTCAGATGCAGGGGTGCAAAGGTTTGTTTGCACAGACTATTTATTCAGCTAAGTGGACCTGTAAAAGTGAAGGTCTTTTTCTTTAAGGCAGGAGAAAAAAGTTTCAAATGATTTTTTTCAGCAAAATTTTTTTAAAGTGTAATATAGAAGCAAAGAGGCAAAGATGTTCTCTCAGGGTTTTCATTTAGAAGCCGATAGGTACTTACAGATTGAGAAATATATTTAGGAAAGAAAGTCAATAAGGTTCACAGTATAAGGAAACCAAGGAGCCAAAACTGTAAGAGGTCTTTACTGCGTGATGGTAATGATACAGCTGGTCGGTGCTTCTTCCTGGCATTTCCTCTTCTTGAATGAAATCCTCTGGTGCTCATTTCTGGAAGGTCTAAGAGCTCTACTTCCCTTAAGCGATAGACCTCTGCATTGTTGAAATTGAACACCCTCCACCTCTCCCCCACTCCTCTAATTCCCTTCCTTGAAGCCTGAATTTCTTTTAGAAAAAAAGCTTCTCACAATAAAGTTAAGTCAACTCTGCTCCTCTTCAAAGAGCAGGTTTGATTGCAGCCCCTGGCCAAATCTACACCCATGTGTTGATATAGGGTTTTTTTTAAAAAAAAAAAAAAACAACTAAAAATAAACAAAATAAAACTCTACCTCCAGTCCCACTTATGAACTTGTGTCTGGTAGATGAATCTGAAACTTAGGGTGGGAGAGATTCTGCAGTGACTCTATAGCTGAATACAAAGACAGCCCCACGCTGAGGTGTTCATCTTCACCTGAGTTATTCCTTTCCTTCTATTTCATTCCCAAGACAATGATTCAATCCTTTCTCTTACTGAAGTCATTGAAAGAGTGAAATCTGTTTTATCCAAGCAAAAGCAATTTCATCATAGTCCAGTCACATCAATTAGAAGTTAACATGTAAAGTAAAATATCAAGAACCTCCCTTTTTATCAAATTCATTGGGGTGACACTGGTTAATAGGATCACATAGGTTTCAAGTGTACATTTCTATGATATATGATCTGCCTTGTGTGCCCACCATCGAAGTCCAAAGGTCTTCCATCACCATATATTAGGCCCTCTTTACCCTTTACTACCCCCATCCCCTTTTTCTGCTAATCACCATACTGTTATCTGTGTCTATGAGTTTTAGTTTTATAATCCACATATAAGGGAAATCACATGGTTCTTAGCTTTTTCTGACTGCCTTATTTCGCTTAGCATAATATTCTCAAGGTCCATCTATGGTTTTTCAAATGGCAAGATTTCATCTTTTCTTATGGCTGAATAGTATTCCATAGCATACAGTCCTCTGTTAAAGGACACCTTGGTTGTCTCCATGTCTTGGCCACCGTGAATAATGCCACAATGAACATAGGGGTGCATATATCTTTGTGAATAAACATTTTTTGAGATTTTGGGGTAGATACCCAGAAAGGGGATTACTGGGACATATGGTAACTCTTAATTTTTTAAGGAACCACCAGACTGAAAAGGCAACCAATCAAATGGGAGGTGATATTTGCAAACAACAGCTCTGACAAGGGGTTAATATACAAAATATATAAAGAACTAATACAACTCAAAACCAAACAATCCAATTAAAAAATGGGCATAGGACTTGAACAGACACCTCTCCCAAGAAGACATACAAATGGCCAACAAATGTATAAAAAGATGTTCAATTTCAATAGCTATTAGGGAAATGCAAATCAAAACTAAAATAAGATACCACCTCATACCTCATACAATGGCTATTATCAACAAAACAGGTAATAACAAGTGCTGGAGAGGTTGTGGAGAAGAAGAACCTCCCTTTTGACCAATAAGATTTTTCCTGAATATTCCTGGTACTCTGGGACAGCCCAGTCCAACATTTTCACTATTCATATACTTATTTATCTATTTATCTTTCTATTTCACAAATAGTATAGACTATACTATACATTTGTTCTTTCGATATTCAACTGATGCAGACATATTTTGATTGAGCCTTCACACCTCTTACCTCCCGATTAAAATGCAATCTTTTTGATTGTGGGTTTTACTTCTCTTCATTGCCAAGCACAGAACTCAAACAGTGCCTTATCAATAAATATTTTGTGTATGGAAGACCAGGTGTAAGCTACATGTTATTTTTGGTTTGAAGCCCTATAAAACTAAAATCATTGTATCTTTTTTTCAATTAAAATTTTTGAAATTTTTTTTCTGGTCTCTGGACTGCGATGAGTATCATCCGCCTCTCTACAAGTCAGAAAGAAATTGAATTTCCATCTTTGGGAATTCACCTCCATTTCAGACACTGCCAGATGTGCCGGTTACACATGCCTGCTTTGTGAATGCAATGAGCTCAACTTATTTTATTGACTGCATTGAAACAATGACTAATTTTATTCCAGACTCCACACAGTGCCACAAAACAGTAGCTACCATAATGATATTTTAAGATCTTGAATACTTCAGTGCAAGACTTGCCAACTAGAAATACACCCTCAGTGGCATGGGTTGGCTTGAGACTACTGTTGGAAAGATGAATATCTTCAGTCGTTTTAGTCATTCATTTGACATAGGTATATCATTGCTCTGTATACCCCCCAAATACATGACTTTAAGATCAATGAATTTATAATATTTAATTTAAATGCATATGTGACAGGATGAGAAAGTGGCACACTACCCCAGTTGTTACTAAGTGTGCAACACTAAGAACAAAAATGTTAAGTTGTCACACTCATATTTTCTACGCAGTATCAGAATATATATGTAGGGCAAATGGTAAACAAAAACTGGTTCTGCCATCCTTAGACCATCACCTACCTCTAGACTATACAAAAGAGAGGAGAAAAATAGATGAAAACAGTTCAATTAATAGGATCCCTGAGGAGCAAGTTGTTGGAGTATTTCATGTTTTTTTTCCCTCTCCTCCTAAAGCTTGGATCAGCTTAGGGAGAAGGAAGAGATTCATGAAAAAGTTTGGCATGAGTCTTCCATGATTTAGATACTGGCAATTGTGCCCTAATTAGAAAAGGTTCGAAAAACTGAAACTGTCTCTAATGGCATAAAAAAAAAACCCAGCAGCTACAGTGTGAGAAAACGTCACCTCTACCAGTGATCGACAGAAGGAAAACCCTGGAACAGGGTTGCATTTGAGTCTGATTAAGTCATTAATTCTGAATATCAGAGCTAGATCATACCCCAAAAAGAGACTGTGTGTTTTGTAACATCAGAAAATGAGCTAAAGAAAGAACTTAGGATGGACTAGCTGAAGAGTTGCCATTTGCTTCAAGGAACAGTGCAAGAAGGATTACATACCTTCAAAGGCTAAACGAATCTCTTCGTTCCCACCCCAGGACTCTTTTCTGTATACTAACCTGTACATGTTTAACTATATTATAAAGTCATACTATTTAATATAGTATAGAATATAGTATAGCACTGGCATAAGAACAGACACATAGATCGTGGAACACAATAGAGAGCCCAGAAATAAACCCAGACATATTCTATTGATTTTTTTTATATAAAAAAAAGCTGATAATATACAATGGGGAAAGAACAGTCTCTTCAATAAATGGTGCTGAGAAAACTGAATAGCCACATGCAAAAGAATAAAACGAGACCCCCGTCTTATACCATACACAAAAATCAACTCAAAATTAATTGAAGACCTGATTGTAGGTCATAAAACTCCTAGAAGAAAATACAGATGAGCTCCTTCACACTGGTCTTGGCAATATTTCCTTTGGATTTGCCACCTAAAGCTATAGCAACAAAAGAAATAAAACAAGAGGGACCACATCAAACTAAAAAGCTTCTCTACAGCAAAGAAGCAACAAAATAATAAAGTAACTTACTGAATGGGAGAAAATATTTGCAAATTACATATTCAATAAGGAATTAATACAAAAATATGTGAGGAAGTTATACAACTCAATAGCAAAATATTAACTAAAAAAAAGGGGCAAATGACCTAAATAAATATTTTAAAAGAAGACATATAATTGGCCAACAGATACATGAAAAGGTGTGCAACATCACTAATAATCAGGAAAATGCAAATCAAACCCACAATATAACCTCACACCTTTTAAATGGCTATTATGAAAAAGATAAGAATTAACAAGTGTTGGAGAGAATATAGAGAAAGGGAACTTTTATGCAGTGTTGGGGGGGATGCAAATTGGGGCAGCCACTATGGAAATAAATATGGAAGTTTCTCAAAAAAATGTTAAAAATAGAAATATCATGTGAATCACCAATTTCACTTCTGGGTACTTTCATTTCTGAAGGAAATGAAAACACTAACTCAAAAAAAGATATCTGCAACCCCATGTTTATTGCAGCATTATTTACAATAGCCAAGACATGGAAGTAACCTTATTGTCCATCAATTGACAAATAAATTTTAAAAGGTGTGATAACACACACACACACACACACACACACACACACACACACACACACACTAAAATATCCAGTCATAAAAAAATAAGGAAATCTTGTCATCTGTAAAAACATGGATGGATCTTGAGGGCATTATGCTAAGTAAAATACATCAGATAGAATTAAAAATACCATATTATCTCACTTATATGTGGAATCTAAAATTTAAAAAAAGAAAAAAGAAAAACAAACCAAGCTCTTAGACACAGAAAATGCATTGGTGGCTGTTAGAGGTAGGGGTGGGGGCAGGGGAAGGTTAAATGGGTAAAGGTTGTCAAAAAGTATAAACTTCTAGTTATAAAACAAATAAGTGTGCGTGTGTGGGGGGGTGTAATGTACAACATGGTGACTATAGTTAATAATACTGTATTATGTATTTGAAAGTGCTAAAGAGTAAATCTTAAAAGTTCTCATCACAGGAAAATCACTTGTAACTGAGTGGTGATGGATGTTAACTTGATTTACCATGGTGATTATTTTGCAAAATATAAAAATATTGAATTATTATGTTATATAGCTGAAACTAATATAAATGGCTATATGTCAATTGTATTTAAATAGAAATAAAAGAAAGGAAGGTGATGAAAAACTTTACTTAACAAATCATCTTTCATAGCGTAAATTAAAAGTAAATTATTTTCATCCCAAATACCCTACTTAAATAGATGAATTGTTGTCTTCATAGCACAATTTTATATGTTTCCACTGTGAAGAAATGGAAGCAGTGACCACCATTCACATTCAATGCACTCCAATTCTGTGACTTGCCCAAAGTCCAATAGAAGCTAATCAAGATTCATACTAGAATCCATGTCTCCTGCTTTTTGTCTAAAAATGTCTGACTAAATATGACCACCTTATCTACTTTTGCTTACTTGCGGAGGAATGTTTATAAAAGATACTGATATTGCTGTCTTTGAATTTCATTTAAATGTAAGCCCTGATGTCATGAAAATGTTGAAAATATATTTCTGAAAGGAAAATTGTTTTCAAATTTATTACCTACAAATAACTCATAATATTACCTCTGTATTTCCTACCAAGCAAAGTAAGAGACACTTCTATATGAAAAACCAAGTAACCTTGAAAAGGTTAAATTGTTGGCACAGTTGTTAAGAGTGATATTGAGAAATGTGTGGAAAATGTATAAAACCCAACTAACATTCACATTGTCCTTGCATGATGGGCATGGCCACAGCTTTTAAAATTATGAAGTATTCTTTTATTAATGAACTTGGCAATATTTTTTAAATTGCTGCTATTCTGTCAGCAACATGCATTCCTTGCATTATTAATCTCTCTCGCCCCTTCATATCCTTACTAACTATAAAAATACTTGAACAAATAATAGAGCTTAATAAAATTCTTCATTGTGGGATCTCAGAAGAATGTTACATGAGGTCCAAGACAAGAATAAAAACATTTCCTATATTCCAAGGAAAACTGCATTCAGATTAAAGCCAATTTATAGTGGGGTAGTTTAATGGAGCTTTTTTTTTTACTTCAACTTGGCCTTCTCAAGAGCTTGTGAAGGTTACAATGCTTATTCACAAGAGCTCGTAGTTATAAATGGAGAGATATGTCAGAATCAACAAAGCAGTGAAGGTTGCCATGCTTATTCCCAAGAGACTCTTGATTATAAATGGAGAGGTATGTCAGAACCAACAAAGCAATCTGCAAATTATTAGGCATATATTCAGTCACGTAGTTATAAAGTACAGCCCTCAGAATTGTGGAGGATGGATGGTGTATTCAAGCGAATTGATTACATAAATCATTTGCTAGCTGAACTCTGATTTCACAGTACACTTATTTTCTCAACTTAAAATTTCTAAACTTCAAAGTATAATGCTTAACAATAAGCAATCACCAAATTAATTCAATTAAAATACAAGTTATTTAAATTTAGTTTTTTCACTTTTAACAGATCTATTATTTCTCAGTCCAACACATTTATTGTTCTATACCTCTAGTCACATATCTTTTCCAAGATTTTAATAAGGGTGAGTAATTTGAAAAGGAGGCCAAGAAGCAGACTTAGTCAAAATCCTTGCATTGCACTATTCAGGAGACAAATCCACATCATCAGCAATTCTCTAAAAAAATGAGAACTTCTTAGAATTATACATCCATGAAAAGAACCCAGAACATTGGCAACCAGAAAGAACTCTCCAGCATCTTTCAATGGGTAAACCCTCCAGTCACCAAAGAAGTTGAATAATTTCATATTCCAAAAACCTGGATATTTATACTTGAAATTTGTTTGCCTTAAGTTTTCAGCTAAAAAAGGGCAATTATTTTAAAAATTCATATTCCAAATTTTTGTCTATGCTGATTAGATCATCCAGACTCATAAAGTAAGATCAGGGAATCAATAATTCACAAACTAGTAAGTTACAAAGCAATTAGATCGTGATTATAAGGAGATGTTGAGGGTCAAATACAAATTGTCAGTCCTCACAACCAATCAGCCAGAAGGTCAATCTCTCCTAGTGATGTACCCAAACAATCAAGTCTCATTTACAAGAAGAGGACACACACAAGGGACATGCAAAAGCACCCAGCACAGGTGACCAGGGAGACTTTGCCACTGGGTCCCACAGGACACCTACTATATAAGGACACTCTACAAAGACCATAGCAGCTCTACCTAATACATAGAAACTAACAAGGCAGCCAAAATGAGAAGATAAAGAAACATGTCCCAAATGAAAGAACAGAATAAAATTCCAGAAAAAGAACCAAACAAAATGAAGACAAGCAATCTACCAGATGTGAAGTTCAAAACACTGGTTGTAAGGATGTTCAGTGAGGATTTCAACAAAGAGATAAGAAACATAAAAATGGAGATAGAAAGCATTAAAATGAAAGTCAGAAATGAAGAATACAATAACTGATATGAAGAATACATCAGAGGGAATCAACAGATTAGATGAATCAGATGATTGGATCAGCAATTTGGAAGACAAGATAGCAGAAAACACCCAATCAGAACAACAAAAAGAAAAAGAATCCAAAACAATTAAGATAGGATGGATCTCTGGGACAACATCAAGCATACCAACATTCCCATCACAGGGGTACCAGAAGAAGAAAGAGCAAGGAATTGAAAATCTAGTTGGAAAAGAATGACAAAAACATCCCTAACCTGGTGAAGAAAATAGACATACAAATGCAGGAAACAGAGTCCCAGACAAGAATAACCTTAAGAGGCCCACATCAAGAATCATCATAAATAGAAAGCCAAAAGTTAAAGACAAAGAGAGAATCTTAAAAGTGGCAGGAGAAAAGCAGTTGGTTACTACAGGGGAGCTCTTATAAGAGAGCTGATCCCTCAACAGAAACTTTGCAGGACAAAAGGGAATGGCACAAAATATTCGAAGTGATAAAAAGCATGGACCTGCAACCAATATTACTCTACACAGCAAAACTATCATTTAGAATTGAAGGACAAATAAAGAGTTTCCCAGACAAGAAAAAGTTAGAGGAGTTCAACACCCAACCAGTATTATAAAAAATGTTAAAGGGAAATTTTTAAGAAAAAGAAGAAAAGAAAGGTAAAAAATATGAATAATAAAATTGCAATACTTACATATCCTATCTAATAATAGACAAACATGGTAATTGACCGTACCTTTGCTAGGCCTCCCATTGGCTAATCAGCGTGATATGTAAATTAACCCAACCAAGATGGCGGCCAGCAGCCACGCAGCTGAAGCGAGCAGGAGGCTTGCTTGCTCCAGTGATGGAGGAAGCCAAGGTTCCCCGCCTGCCACGGCCCGGCTCTGAGCTCCGAAAGCAACAAAGTTTCAATTATAGAAGCTAAACAAACCCCAGATACCTGCTTTCAGCAGGCCGTGGCCACAGAGCTGGAGCGAGTAGGAGCCGGCTCTCAGCTCCAGTGACGGCAACAAAGTTTCAATT
>NW_005365832.1:1701575-1729075 GCF_000412655.1 Myotis brandtii
ACAGTGGTGGTGGTGGGAGCCTCTCCTGCCTCCTCAGCAGCACTAAGGATGTCCGACTGCAGCTTAGGTCTGCTCCCCGCTGGCAAGTGGACATCCCCCAAGGGCTGCCAGGCTGCCAGAGGGATGTGTGATTGCCAGCTTAGGCCTGATCCCCCAGGGAGCAGGCCTAAGCCAGCAGGTGGTCATCCCCCGAGGGGTCCCAGACTGTGAGAGGGCACAGGCCAGGCTGAAGGACCCCACCAAGTGCACAAATTTTTGTGCAATGGGCCTCTAGTTTATCAATAATTACTTTGAATGTAAATGGATTAAATGCTCCAATCCAAAGACAAAGGGTTGCTGAATGGATAAGAAAACAAGACCTTTACATATGCTCCCTATAAGAGGTGCATTTCAGACACACAGAGACTAAAATAAAGAAATGGAAAAAGATATTTTATGATGATGGAAACAAATCAAAACAAAAAGCTGGGGCTGCAATACTTATGCCAGACAAAGTAGACTTTGAAACAAAGACTATAACAAGAGCAAAAGAAGGACCAAGCAATTGCAATTCTGGGTATTTATCTGAACCCAAAACATTAATTTGAAAATACATCTGCACCCATAGGTTCATTACAGCATTTTTTACAATAGCCAAAATATGAAAGCAAACTAAGTATCCATCAACAGATGAATGGATAAAGAAATGGTACATATATACAGTGGAATATTAGTCACAAAATATGAAATATGTCCATTTGCAACAACATGGATAGACCTTGAGGCTATTATGCTAAGTGAAATAAGTCAGATAAAGACAAATAACATATGATTTCACTAATATGTGAAATCTAAAAAACAAAACAAACAAACAAAACAGAAAGAAACTCATAGCCACAGAGAACATTTAGATGGTTGCCAGATGAGAGGGGAGCTGGGGGTGGGTGGGTGAAAAAGGGGAAGGGATTAAGAAGTACAAATTACTAGTTACAAAATAGTCAGGAGAATATAGTCAGGAGCATAGGAAATGTAGCCAATAATATTGTAATAACTGTGTGTTATCCGACGGTTATTAGATTTATTGAGGTGAATACTTCACAAATGATATCAATGCCTAATCACAGTGTTGTCAATCTGAAATTAATATAACATTGTATGTCAACTGTAAATAAAAAATATTTTAATTACTTATTTATGTATTGGGTATCTGCCATGTCATGGACTGTCTGGGTTCCAAGGAGATGGAGAGAACAAGAAAGACAGGATCACTGCTCTCATTAACCTAGGGCAGTGGTCGGCAAACTCATTAGTCAACAGAGCCAAATATCAACAGTACAACGATTGAAATTTCTTTTGAGAGCCAAATTTTTTAAACTTAAACTATATAGGTAGGTACATTGTTATTAACTTAATTAGGGTACTCCTAAGGCTTAGGAAGAGCCACACTCAAGGGGCCAAAGAGCCGCATGTGGCTCGCGAGCCGCAGTTTGCCGACCACGGACCTAGGGTAAATAAGGGAAGCAGTGTGGCTTAAAAAGGACTTTGCAGTTGATCTTCCTCCGCCCCACGAAGGAGGCAGGGTAGTTATCTCTAATCACAGCTTAGAGATTAGAACTCGAAAACCCCCTGAAGAAGAACCACTTGTTCTCCAAGTGGTTCAACTTCTTGTGTGGAACAACTTTTACCTGAACAAAATCCATCCATCTCCGAGTTCCAGTTATTGTATATGTCCCTGTAGTTTACCAAGCTTCAAAGCAGATGATTTATAAATGGGTTTACTTTAAGAGCTAGACAGGAATCTATCTATAGAATATTCCTTTTATTTTGCAGGTGAGGAAACTGAGGACCAAGAAGCTGATCAAATTGCAAAGCTAATTGGAAGTAAATGTAGTATGGAAAGCAAGTTCTGCTAAATGTATCAGTCATCTTTCCAGAATACTACCTTGTGCCCCAAAATTTCATGCTTGCGTAGATACCAGGATATTTTCTAAGAACACAACATATCATTCATGCCCTCTCTGGAGAAGAATATTGCTTTATGCAAAGCCTACAATAGCTAGAATCTCCTTTGGAAAGCAGGTGAAAATAAAATTCAACCTGCATTAAATGGAGGTAATGTGCTTCCAAGTTAAAAAAAATACCAATGGCAAAATCATTTCATGTGCATTGAGAGGAATAAAATATTCCTCAAGTTTCAATTATCTGCGAGGCACAGTCATTCCTTAGCCAGCACCTTTGGGGAAATGAATTGTTTCTTTATGTCCTTTGCTTATACATTTTTCTTAGACTTAATGGCTGACCAGTGACCATTTCATTATTGTAAGATGCCTCTTCTCTTTTCCAGAGTCAATTCCTTTCTTTCTGTGTGTGCATGCTTAATTGTAGCAATAGTATTCATAAGACTTATTTAAAGTATGTAGATGTACTTTTGTTTTCAAGCCCAAAGTGGCTTTGTAGTTGGTTTCCTGACAATATCCCAGTGTCTCAAATATTCTGCTCTTGGTAAGAGACCAGACAAATTTTCTAAAATGTGCATCACATTTTTTGCCTTGTTTTATCCCGGTGGTAAATAAAGACTGTGTGTGTCCTAACAAGTCAGTAAGAGAAGAGGAGAATCATGGTTATGTACACCTCAGATTTATGGCCCAAGGAACTTTTAGCTACAAAGAAATATTTTGGTCTAGAACAGTGGTTCTCAACCTTCCTAATGCCGCAAACCTTTAATACAGTTCCTCATGTTGTGGTGACCCCCAATTTCATTGTTACAAATTGAACATAATTAAAGCACAGTTATTAATCACAAAAACAATATTTAATCATATATATGTGTTTTCCGGTGGTCTTAGGCGACCCCTGTGAAAGGGTCGTTCGACCCCCAAAGGGGTCGCGACCCACAGGTTGAGAACCGCTGGTCTAGAGAAAGCCCCTGTATGTACTCTTCTATTTGTTGTACTGGTGGCAGTCTATACAATATCAATCTGCCTACCTTTACAGGATAGAAGCGACTCAGAATTGTTTTAACTGCCACCGTGGTTAAGAGCAGAGATGTGGAAACAAGATAACCTGAATTTGAATCCCAGCTTATGTAACTTTGTGCAAAATACTTCACTTTTTATCTCAGGTATCTCAGTTGCATCATCTTTAAAAAACTAGAGAGTAATTGTTCCTGCCTCATAGGCTTGCTGAGATAATAAAATGTAAATAAAGATTAAGTTATATTTAATTTGGGGCTTTGAATACTGCATGTCACACAGTAAGAACACAAAACAAGTTAACAATTACTATTGGTTCTTATCTTTTCATCGGAAAAGCACTGATATTCACAGGCTTTCTTACATAATCCATGGTTACATGCCTTGTCTTCCACTTGGCTTAAGAGCTTTACAACCTCCAGGACCATCCACCCTCTCTAAGCTACTCATAAAGGGAATAGTATCCTGGAAATGAAAGAGCTATCTGTGATTACTTGGGGGAGGAAAACAGGATCTGGCTCTACTGCTTCTTCCTCTTAATTAGAAAGAAGCAGAACACTTTTCACTATCAAAGAAGCATGGTGCCCCTCAGGCAGAAGAGCTTAATAGCAACAGCAAACAGTAGACCTAACCTTTACTAGATGATAGGGGCTAATCTAAGCACTTAACTCACTAGCATGCTACCAGGCTAGTAGTCCTAGAATCCCCATTTTACAAGTCCCAGGTCACAGGCTGCAACTTAGGAGAGCCGGGATTTGAGCCGAGGTGTCTCATCACTCTACCGCGGGCTCAATCCCCAGTCGACAGCCCATCATTTCCCTTTCTCTCTCACCATGGGTGTTTCTCGCCCTTCCTCCCTATCCCTTCCTCTCTGAAACCAATAAAAACATATTTTAGAAATTAAAAAATATGTAAAGTTACACAGCTACAGGTCAAACTTGGGTCCACCAAATTCTGAGACTAATACAAAGCTTTTTTTCTTTTTCCCATCAGAATTCTGGATTTTTCTGCCACATTAAGATAAATGCACCGCCCTAACTGGTTTGGCTCAGTGGACTGAAAGGTCCCAGGTTCGATTCCGGTCAAGGGCATGTACCTTGGTTGCGGGCACATCCCCAGTAGGGGGTGTGCAGGAGGCAGCTGATCAATGTTTCTCTCTCATTGATGTTTCTAACTCTCTATCCCTCTCCCTTTCTCTCTGTAAAAAAATCAATTAAATATATTTTTTTAAAAAAGATAAACGCACCCCCACCACCAATAAAACACCGTTGCTGGGAGTTTCCGTGCCCTAACTAACCTGAAATGCAGTACTGCCTCCACAGGCCCGAGAACCCGGAGAAAATACGGCGAACTTTCAGGTAACATTTTCACTTTTCCCTCGGGAGAGCGCTGTCTGCTGTGCCCTGTGAAGCACTTGCTAATGGCAGGTGGCGTTCAGGACAAGATGGAGCGAAGAGAACGTTAACAATTTACTATAAATGATTTTCAGTGGAAGGGAGAAAAGGAAATGTGCCAGAAGGCTGTGGATCAGAGGTCAACACCTGCTCCTCCCTCCGTGTGCTCACAGGCTGACATCTCATCGCTGGGAAATCAGCCGCCAGGAGACACCGGGCCTGCCTGCGGGCAGCGCCAGGTCTCAGCCCCCACATGCCACTCAGCGGCCTCTGTTCCTTGAAATGGCTGGTACAGCCCTAACCCTGTCACAAACTAACGGCTGCGTGTGCCTTTACTGGGTGCATATCTGAAGGGACTTGTACAGCTCCACTGCTAATGTGCACTCACAGGACTCGGAGAACACAGGAGAGAAATGTCCCTTGTAAAACGCTTACACATGCAGGAAACATTGAATACTGACTATATCTAGGAGCTGTTGTTTGTTGAGGAAAACTGTCCTGGTGTTCCAGATTCCAGTGGATGATTTCCCTTTACCCCAAGTCCAGTCTCTAGTAGCGATGTCCCAGGGCGGGCTTCCCTATGTAGGGGCCGCCCTTACCGCCACTGCATGGCTAGGTTCAGCATGGCCCATCGCTAGCTCCCCGGCAAAAGGGGAAAGGATGAGGCTGGCAGATACATACCCAGTTCCTCTCCCAAACTTGCCAGTCAGGTAGCTTGCCTATTTCTCTTGGTATAGCATATTTGAGGTGATGGGGAGATGCAGCATCATTCCATTCACAGAGCACAGGCCACACGAAAGAAAACACTGGGTGGGGAGAGAAGAATTTGCCCCACAACAATGCATAGAAGTCTTAGGTTGCTAGGAATGATCTGTCTGTTTTATTGCATTTTCCCATCAGTTTGCTGTTCACAAGTATGATAATAAGGGATGTATTATGCCAGAGGTAACCAAACTTTCTGCAGAGGGACAGATAGTAAATAATTTAGGTTTGATGGGCTACGATGTGATCTTTGTTGCAACTATTCAAACTCTGTGAATAACAGCATGAGAGCAGCCATAGAAAACACCTATAAATAAGTGAGCATGGCTACTGTTCTCATACAACATAATTTACAAAAACAGGCAGCGACCTGGGTCTGGCCCCTCGGCCATAGAGTGCCCTCTCCTGCATTATATTTGAAATTTGGATATGACATTTAATTAGTAATTAAGCAATATTTTTAAAAATATATTTTTTATTGATTTCAGAGAGGAAGGGAGAGGGAGAGAGTTAGAAACAGCAATGATGAGGGAGAATCATTGATTGGCTGCCTCCTGCACCCCCACACTGGGGATGGAGCCTGCAACCTGGGCATGTTTCATGACCGGGAATTGAACCAGGACCTCCTGGTTCATAGGTCAATGCCCAATCACTGAGCCATGCAGGCCTGCCAATATTTTAATGATAGATCAAGGACTTCCTATTTTTTTTAAGTTTTCAAGTCTATAACATTTTTCTAAGCAATACTGTATAAAATTTCAGCAAATATTAGACAAAAATGTTTTTATTATATTTTGGACACCATTTGTGAAAAGCAACATTTCTCTAGATTATGAGTTTTAAAAATGAGAATGGGAATTAATTAAAACTGAAAATTAAAAGCACTTATGGCATTTTTATATTCCAAAACTACATATAACATATTAAAATGATAAGCTCTTTCCATTATATGGAATCATCTCCATATCAAAACATATATTACAAATATAAGTAAATGGAATAATATCCCCTAGCCACATGACCTATACAGGCATGTCATAGTACCAATATAAAAAAATACAGATGTTAAATTTTCTTAATTTAAATTTAGCAAATGGAAGCACATAATAATGCATTATAACAGATACTTTTTATTATGCACCATTAATAGTTAGAGTGTTAACAATACCTGAGTAAAATATAATATGAACCAACTGGCATTACCAAGAAAGATTTAAGGTTTAACTTTCATCCCTTTGTCATTTAATTTTCAATCAAAGCATTGCTAAAACATTGCTTTCTGTGACTAATGTGCTAAAACATATATTGAAGGTAAAAGGCATGTCAACTTTGATTTTTCTCACTTTATGACATGGTCTGAATCTTAAAACCTCACAAAGTGCAACTAGATATACTTGTGTAAAAGCCCCACCCCTGATGCCAATGGCAAGATTTCCATGGTAACTTTAATGCTTGAAAAGGAAAAAAAAAAAAGAACACAGAAGGAGTCTTAAGAAAATTGCACAAAATGAACAAAATAAATTATTAGATTGAACATATGTGGCATAAACAAAATATGGGGTACAGTTATTAAAAATGAATTGCCTTTTAAAAATGAAAGCAAGCATAAATCAGGCATGGAACTTCAAGTTACAGGAAATGTGGTCATCCTAAACTCAGGAGTAAAAGGATCCTAGTACCTCTGATGTCACCAAATTGGGAGCTCATATACACATCAACATCATCATCCTTCTAGTGTGGAGGCTCAACTTCCATGTGATTTTTACATCATTAATGAATTAAAAGAATAAATATTGAGATGCAGTCATTAGATTTACTGCAATAATACCTCATATCTACTGTTTGCATTATACTAGTTCAAATTGTGCATATTGATATTATTGCATAAATTATTTTCTGATCTAGAAATAGAAACACAATGTCAATTTCATATGCAGAAGTACATTTTAAAAAATATTTTTATTGCCCGACCAGTGTGACTGAGTGAGTAGTTGAGTGTTGACCTATGACCCAGGAGCTCATGGTTTGATTCCTGGTCACAGTACATGCTCCGAGTTGCAGGCTCGATCCCCAGTGGGAGCCGTGCAGGAGGCAGCCAATCAATGATTCTCTTATGATGAATGTTTCTATCTCTCTCTCCCACTCTCTTCCACTCTGAAATCAATAAAAAATATATATATTTGAAAAAAATTTATTGCAGCAAATCCTAAGTGTTATATTAAATTTGATATTTTTAAAATAAGTCACTGACATTGGAACAAATTGCAATAAATTAAGTGAGTCTGTGACATCTATAGAACTACAAACACAATTCAATTATTTTATTCTTATACAATTGTGCTTGAGTCATCTAAACTAAAACCAAGTCATGTTTTCTTTTCAAAGGCATTTATTTGCTGACAGAAGAGTATCTTAGATTTCATTGAATCTATTATGTTAACTCTACTTCATTAAATCCCTACTATCCAATTCTGCCTTTTTCAATGTCTATCTTTCTATTTCCATCAGTTCTGAACATTTAGGTGAATGAATTACATACTCACCACCAAACAGCTTTGGAAAGAGGAGCGACATACAGTCACTGAAGATTCACTTGGCCCACTTCATCATTTTGCCTTAGGTTAGATCTAATAATATAAATGCCCTAAACTGAAAACTGAAATTTGATTTTCAATTGTTCAAGACCTCTAATTCAATATAACCATAAATAACAAGATGTGGTGTCTTCAGAATTATGAGCTAAAATTTGATTCCCAATTGTTGCTTCATTCAACTGATGAATGTATTGAATGCCTACTATGTGAAACGCACCATCCTTGGCATTAGGGATACAATAGCCAACAGGAGCTGATTTCCTAGAGAAAAATATCCTACTAATGGTTCACAGTATGATAAAGGTGGGCTTCCTCAGGGTGCTATGGTGTTTAAGTTAAAAAAAATCTGAATGTAAGTGATGTTAGAAGTCATCTAGTCTAACCCCTTTGTTTTACATGTAAGAAACTAATTATCACAGCCTGTGTGTGTGTGTGTGTGTGTGTGTGTGTGTGTGTTTCCAGGGTCCTGTAAAAATAAAGAGATACTGTACAAAGCAGGACCTCACTGATGTAATCTACATGTTCGTATATAAGCAGGTATGGGATGGGATGGGATGGGATGGTATAAAAAAAAGCTGCACTTGACTGAAAATCTGGGGAAGGTTTCTATTTGTACCCTGCTAATTTTCAGGGATAAGATATGAGCAAGATATTAAGCAGTTTCTTTATATTATAAGTTTAATTCTGTCTCTATCACCTAACTCTCCAAATTGTTGTGAGGACTCAATATAGTGATGAGCACAAAAGTGCTTTGTAAAGTTTAAAGCATAATAAAATATAACATGTGATAGTATGTCATGTAGAAAATCAAGATATAAAGAAAATAATTGATTTAGTTGTGGAGAATTCATTGGATTAACAAAATGAAATGCTTAGTTCCTTATGAATTAAAAGAAAGAATGAAGGTTATTTAATTCTCATCCATTCATTCTTTGTTGTCATGTTTGAGATAAACAAATGGCCAGCTCAATGAAGAGGAAAAGACAATTACCAAATTCAAAAAATGTGTTTCTCTATCTCCTTTCTTTCCCAAGACAGAGCACGGGACTTCCATCCTGATGAGAACAGCTGGCGTACGAAAGTTTACATGCTAGCACTAGCACAAGCGGCACTCACAGTCCCCTCTAAGGAGAGATGCCCCACCCATTGACCTCACTGAGCCAGAGATGCAAGTCGGCAGGTTTGTTCCCGCATAGTCTGTTCCCCCCACCATTCCCGCTCACTGAAAAGCTGGTAAGTGCCAGAGTAAATGCAGCCAATCAAACCATGGCTATCCAGATAGGTATGCTATGGCCTAGAATAAGTTATTTTTGAAGAATTTAAACTTTGAGATTTTGGTGGGAGATTGAGATAGTTAACCGTTAGGGACTGAAGCTAGATAGTCCATACGGAGAAACCACCCGCATCAGGGCCATCACAGCTCATGGGAAGCTGAAGTTATGAGGAAGAAAAGTCCACGCACAAGCCAATCTGTCAGGTAGAGACGAGCACAGGTGTGTGGTGAGGGGCCCCGGGAGGAACAATCCCAGAAGATCAAGAGCAGCCAGTTTCTAGAGTTGACTCTGTTCATGAGTTATAGTCCTATTTGTAGATAATAAATTCCTCAGTTTGGGCTAAGATCCCAAAGTAGCCTGGAAATCTAGGGAAATTTTAAGATTTATTAAATGTGGCAGCCCAGCAACAGTGATTAGAGGTGATGACAGCAGCAGTAGTATCCAGTGGTGGGGTCCAGTGAAGTAAGTCAGACAATGAGCCGGCATTAAGGGATTCCACTGATTTCATTACCCAAATCATCACCGGGAAGAAGCTGGACTCCTGTACAGTCAAAGGGCCTATTGGAGACTAAAGTGTTTTGGGAAAATAGCACTTTATAAAAGTAGGAGGCTTATCCTACGAGATGTGAGAAATGTGTTGTATTGGATATTTTCAAATCCATCCTCTCAGTTATGCCATTTGCTTCCACTGAGTTTTACTAAATCAAGAAACTTCTCCATCAATTGGAGTCAGACTCTGCCTGTCTTTTGTTAACTGCTTTGGAAGCCTTAAGAAAAGAAAATGTGAGAACCAGAGAGCATCCCTTATCTCCTGAATTTGTGGAAACGATTGTAATGAATATCAGGGCCAGCGGTGCAAGGATGTCAGGAATAAAAGTACCACTAAATGTATAACATCAACAGGTCTCTCATGCCAAGAATAAGGAAAGAGAGGAGGCTTGAGGCCTGGGATAGGGACACTTGGATAGATTAGCATGTATCTTGAACTAAATACTATTGAATTTCAATGCTGACATAAGCTATCTCTTTTTTTTTCTTTTTTTGCTTGAGGAGAGTAGTCTTCCATTGACTGAAGAACCTATAATGACCATATCTGAAACACTCACAAGATAATAATATCTGCTCCTGCCTCTCCTTACTGCCATCGAGACAGTGGCCAGGATGGAATATCAACACAGCTTAAGCAAGTAAATACATTATTTCTTCAGTTTACAGACCCAAGGAATTGCATGTCTCAATGTCTGTGGCAGGAATCTCAATGTGTGAAAGCATACCTTACAGGTGTTGAACTGTGAGGCTGGAGTGTAAGACTAGGCAAGCAGGACTTATTAATATAGGAGCACTCATCCATGATTCAGAGTACAACGGCCTGCAAAGATACCTTAGCCAGACCTAATACAGAGTTTTGTTCACGTCCATCTCATAGCAGGTTCATTGGGTTTTTGTAACTGTGTTGTGGTGTTTTATTGGACTAACTATAAAATTGTGAAAGATATATCTAGTAACTGATAGCATGTTCACATTGGTTCCCTGATCTGTGCAGTAAATTATGTTGTGGTAGAAGGGTTGAATTAAACCATTGCAATTGCTCTTGCTTAAGCAAAATAATACATTATAAGCAAGACTGCATTCTGGGAGGACTTGCAGAGACTAGTACCATAATCAAAAGACGAAGGATACTGTTCCTCATCATATCCCCATGCAGTTCGCCTGGACGGTCACTATAAAAACTAGACAGATCATAAGAGAATGATAGCGGGCTGCAGCAAAGTGTAACCAAGTGGTAGATCCAAAAGCAGCTACTGTGAAGAATACGGCATTTTTACTGAAATAGATCAACACCACCTCTGGCAGTTGGTATGCAGCTACTAAACTCTGCTTAATACATTCTTCTCAATTCTCTTCAATAAGGGGATCAAAAGTATTCACTTGTAGATGAGAAGAATCCAATGTGGACAATGAAAAGGAATTAACCAGTGCTCACTTCGGCAGCACATATACTAAAATCGGGAGGATACAGAGAATATTAGCATGGTCCCTGCGCAAGGATGCCACGCAAATTCATGAAGCGTTCCATATTAAAAAAAAAAAAGAAAGAAAATGAATTAACCATTTTTTCAAGAGAGTTGAGGGTATAAAAAAAGTACCAAAGACAAAATAGAGAAAAGACAAGAGGCTGTTGCAGTAGCATCAGTGATCAGAGCAACTAGAATGCACAAACCTAAGACGAGGCTAATAATATGATGGGGAAGAGAGTCAAGGGAAAAAGATGAAAATTAGAGCACAGCTTTTAGTAGCCACAATTTATAGAGAGCGTACTCAATGCTAGGCACTATTTAAATGTTTTACATATGCTAACTGATCTAATACATGTAACAACCCCATTTTATAGATAATAAAATTAAAACATGTAGCATTGAAATAACATGCCTAACATGACTCAACTAGCAAGTAACAGACGTCTAATTTAAGTAGCAGATTCCCTAAGCTGACTCACCTACTTGAAAGCCTGACTCTGAAGTTTACATCCCTAAAACAGCCTCCGACATCTCTTTGTAAATTGTGATAAAATATACATAACACAAAATTCACCATCTTAACTATTTTTCAGTGTACAGTTCAATGGCATTCAGTGCATTCACATCTTGTACTATCATCATCACTCTCCATCCACAAAACTCTTTGATCTTACAAAAATAAAAGCCAGTACTCATTAAACAATTCCCAATTCCCTTCAGCCCCCCAGCCCTTTGCAACCACCATGCTACTTTTGTCTCTAGGACTTTGACTACTGTAGGTACTGCATGTAAGTGGAATCGCACAGCACTCATCCTTTTGTAACTGGCTTCATTCACTCAGATTCATCCATGTTGTAGCATCTGTCAGAATTTACTCCCTTTTTAAGGTCAAATAATATTCCACTGTATGTATACACACATTTTGTTGATGCATTTGTCCACTGATGGACGTTTGGTTGCTTCAACATTTTGGCTATTCTTATGAACATGGGCGTACAAATATCTCTTTGAGATTCTACTTCCAATGCTTCCAATTTCAGAAGTGAAATTGCTGCATCAGATGGCAATTCTATTTTGAAATTTTTGAAGAACTGTCATATGGGTTTCTATAGTGGCTGTACTATTTAATATGCCCACCGACAGTGCAAAGGGGTTCCCATTTCTCCACATCCCCATCAACACTTGCTACTTTCTGCTTTTTGTTTGTTTTATTTTTATAATAGCCAGCCTTATAGGTGTGAGATGGCATCTCCTTGTAGTTTTAACTTTTTATTTCCCTAATAATTAGTGATGTTCAATATTCGTTTACATGCTTGTTGGCCACTCATAATAAATCTTTGGAGGAATGTCTATCAAAATCCTTTGCTCATTTTTTTTGTGCTGAGTTGTATGAGTTCTTTATGTATTTTGATGCAACTCCTAAATGTGGGAATACTGGAATTATAAAGGAAGTTGTTTAGAGGATTAAACACATATTGTTTTTATCTATTTTAAATACTAAGATCTCTGAACTTGACATCTCACAGTGAGATGGTTAAGACAAAAATGTCACTGCATTTAAATAAAGTAAATTTAACAACTTCTGACTTTGCATTACAGCTGATAATTTTTGTCCTAAATAAATTGTGCTCTCTTAAAAAATCAATCTACAGATTTGTCTAGCTATTTACAGACATTCACTTGCCTGGCACCTCATGCTCTATAAAAGAGCAAAGTCCATAATTATTCCAGGAACAGGTGCATGTCATTCTATATAAATTCCAAAAAGACAACACACCCACTAGACTAACAAACTAATTTTCCATTTCAATTTCAAATTGACCATTACTTAGATTGGAGCAATACACTGCTGTGTATTGCACAATACTGCATGTGAGCTAACCCCAGGCTTATGCTGTACATTAGCCTACTGTTGATCATTAGCTGCTATGTGTGTACACACACACACACACACACACCCTAACTACATTCTTGCCATATTCTATTATTTTTACATTTGAGAAGAGAATCTCTAAATTCAAGGGCATAACATCTGATGACTACTCACCACCTGTATTCTTCTTTATGGCTCGGTCTGTCCCTCTGGGCCCTGAATTCTCTGTCTTTCTTTAGCTTGTTCCTCTGTGGAGGCACTTTCATTCCCAATCTCTCCTGTTCTAACAGTAAAATCCCTCTCATGATCTGATATCTTCCTCCTCTTATGCCCCTCTCACTTTCCTTCATTTATCGTACACATTTCTCATAATACAAACCTTTTTTTATCCATCTCCAGTCTCTCTCCGATCTGAATTCAAACTGGAATGTTTTCTATGAGGCATCACTGGTCTCTACATTACCAAGCCCAATGCATATTTTTAAGTTCTGATCTCAATTATGCTTTCTGTGGCTAGTTGGCTATTTTCTCCAACTGAAACTATACCTTCCCAGAACACAGGTAAGATACTTTTTCTCCCCGCCTATAGAGCCACATTAGAATCAACAAGGAACAGTTTAGGAAATACAGCAAAAGGGGATTATTTGTAGGGTTTTACAAAACAGTTTGTAAAGTATCCCTAGGAAGCCAAGGCTAAAAGCCATAGAATGGATTCTCACGAAGAGGCGGTGGGGGAGGCGGTGCCTGGGAAAGGATATGGGGTCCTTTCTAGCTGGTGGCATTCTGCAATGGAGCCCTCCCCATTTGCGCTTCAGCTGGTTGGGGTGCATCCAACAAGCTTCCTGCTTGATTCATGCCAACCCCTTGCCCATGCAAACTGCTCAAAGCTCACAATCAGCCTGTGCATCTAGGAAAGAGACCTGTTAGGAAACAACTTAAGATAAAAACCTCAGCTAGCTCACTATATCTAGCAACTTATTTCTCTATTCATATTTAATCGTATACAACCAAGAACCACCGCATATTTAAGGATAAAGCAACAATGAGGAAAAAAACAGAAAGACCAAGAAGAACAAACAAAACTCACCCTAGGGAAAGTAAAGAACAAAAGAGAATTTTGAAAGACTGTATAATATCGTTGGAGAGGTTTTATGTATTCTATTCATAAAGCAAAACATAATGCTATAATAATTCCCACAGAATAAGATAGAGCTCTTAAGAACTAAAAGTTTAAAAATGAGGTTAACTTCTAAACATTAAATAACTCAACAGACAACAATAACTTAATGGAAAGATTCGAAGATAAAGGTGCAATTATCCTAAAGAGTATATCACATTTACAAATAGTTGAGAATAAAAGACAGAGAGAATACATGAAGGAGTTCATATTCAACTAAAAGAAGTTCTGAAAAGAGAGAACAAAGAAATCTTGAGGAAATAATACAAGGCAATACCCCAGAGCTGAAAAGAGATAAAAATCAGGAAATTTCAAGAATCAACTAAGTACTAAACCAGATGACTGAAAAATATTGACATGTGTAATTTCAAAATACCCAACTGAAGAGAAGTTTCAGAAAGCTCCTAAGAGAAAGAATTAAGCAGAGATTATTAGTTGATGCTAGAAGGCAACAGAGCAATATCTTGAAAGGTCAGAGGAAAATAATATTGTAGCTGCAATTCTATAGCAAACTAAACAACCAATGAATGATTTACATAAGAGAAAGTCAAGAGATACAATCTAAAGTTGATAGGCCAAGTTATGGGAGTTTAGGTATTATTTAAAGCTATAAAGATAGCTGACATAAGAACTTGAAAAAAATGTCTGGCAGAAAAAAATTTAAGGAGAGCAGGCAGAGGGCAAGTTAACTTGAATTTAGCATGTCCAATGCAAGTTGGCTTTTTTATTTTTCAATTACAGCTGACATACGATATTATATTATTTTCAGGTATACAACAGAGTGATTAGACACTTATATAAGTTAAGAAGTGACCACCCCAATATGGTGTGATCTGGTACCCATCTGACACCATATATGGTTATTACAATATAATTGACTATATTTCCCATGCTGTACTTTAAAATCCCATGACTATTTTTATAACTGCCAATTTGTACTTCTTAATCCCTTTCCTTTCACCCCCCCAACCCCCCTTCCATCTGGCAACCATCAATTTTTGCTCTGAGTAGATAAAGAAGATATGATACATATATATATAATGGACTATGACTCAGCCATAACAAAGAATGGAATCTTGCCATTTGCAACAACATGGATGGACCTAGAGGGTATTATGCTAAATGAAAACACTCCGACAACAAAAAGGCAAATACCATATGATTTCACTTATATGTGAATTCTAAAAATACAAATAAGAAAAACAGAAACAATGCAAGTTATTAATAAATGAAACTTGCATTTGATGAATGAAGATGGATGCAGGTTAAAACTGTTAAGAACACCTTTCTCTGGGAAGTGAAACTAAAGATGAGGAGCAGAGGGAAAAGGGAGTTAAATGAATTCCTTTTTCTTATTTATTGATTTGCCCGCTGAAATGATCGAGTTTCATGAATGAAGATGGAGATGCATGCAGGTTAAAAACTGTTAAGAACACCTTTCTCTGGGAACTGAAACTAAAGTTGAGGAGCAGAGGGAAGAGGGAGTTAAATGAATTCCTTTCTCTTATTTATTGATTTGCCCGCTGAAATGATCGAGTTTTGTTAGCATGTGCTTCAATCATTACTATCACTGCGACAGCAGGTTCCCAAAGATGGCCACTGTCAATTTTCTTCCTTCCTGCACAGGTGTGCCACCCTCCATCAAGAGGTGCAATGCAGCCCTAGTTGCTTTGGCTCAGTGGATAGAGAATTGGCCTGCTGATGGAAGGGTTCCTGGTTTGATTCCCGTCAAGGGCATGTACCTCAGTTGCAGGCTCCTCCCTGGCCCGGGCCCTGGTTTGGATTCCTGCAGGAGGCAACCAATCGATGTGTTTCTCTCACTTCATTATTTATCTCTGTCTTTCCCTCTCTCTTCCACTCTCTCTAAAAATCAATGGGAAAATATCCTCGGGTGAGGATTAAAAAAAAAAAAAAAAGAGGAGCAATGCATTTTTCTACCTCCTGGAATCTGGTGGGCTGTCTGCTTTGGCCAGTAGAACATGGTAGAAAGAATTCTGTGCTAATTCTGGGCTAACCTTTAAGAGAACTGATAGTTTCTACTTCCAGTTTCTTGGATTGATAAGGGTTGTCTTTATGAATGGGATTAGTGTCTTTATAAGCTCTCTCTCTCTCTTTGCCATCTGAGGACAGAACAAGAAGATAACCATGTACATACAGGAAGAGTGCCCTCACCAGACATGGCTCTGCAAACACCTTGATTGTGAACTTCCAGCCTCTAGAACTGTCACAAAATAAATGTCTGTTAAGCAACCCAGTCTGCAGTCTCTGTTATAGAAGCTGAGGGAGGGCAATACTTAAACCAGGCTAAAGTTCTTATTTTGTTTAAGATAAAATGTATACATACAGTT
Organism: Myotis brandtii; assembly: GCF_000412655.1. NCBI lineage: Eukaryota > Metazoa > Chordata > Mammalia > Chiroptera > Vespertilionidae > Myotis > Myotis brandtii. The sequence continues at coordinate 1,717,967 of NW_005365832.1, forward strand.
TCATGCTTAATACTTAGAAAGATAAAACATTTTAAATTTTGGAACATCCAAAGTAAACCATAAGAATGCAACAGGATCTGTACATTTTAAGACATTCAAAAAAATGAAAGGATAATGAATAATCAATCAGTACAGAAAAATAGAGAAAAACAGAAGGAAATGTAAAAACAAAATAATTTTTTAAAAACTAAAGCCAAAGCCCTGACCGGTTTGGCTCAGTGGATAGAGCGTCGGCCTGCGGACTCAAGGGTCCCAGGTTCGATTCCGGTCAAGGCATGTACCTTGGTTGTAGGCACATACCCAGTGGGGAGTGTGCAGGAGGCAGCTGATTGATGTTTCTCTCTCATCAATGTTTCTAACTCTCTATCCCTTTCCTTTCTTCTCTGTGAAAAAAATCAATAAAATATATTTTAAAAAAAAAACTAAAGGAGAATATCAACAAGTTAATTTTTCTATTAAAAGATAGATGGAGTAGTATATAACTATCAAAATAATTATATTTTATTTAAACTATTAAAATAGATGATACTGTAGTCCTATCTTATATAATAATCTTATATAATAAAAGGCTAATACTCAAATCGACCGAACAACCAGTCGCTATGATGCACACTGACCACCAGGGGGCAGAGTCTCAATGCAGGAGCTGCCCCCTGGTGGTCAGTGCTCTCCCACAGGGGGAGCACTGCTCAGCCAGAAGCCGGGCTCATGGCTGGCGAGCGCAGCGGCGGTGGCAGGAGCCTCTCCCACCTCCTAGGCAGTGCTAGGACCCCCGGGGGGAGCGGGCCTAAGCCAGCACTTGGACATCCCCCAAGGGGTCCTAGACTGCCAGAGGATGCAGGCCAAGCTGAGGGACACGGGCCCCCCCCCCCCCCCCGTGCATGAATGTCATGCACTGGGCCTTGAGTGTTTAATAATATAGAAAAGTTGGCCTGACATTTTTTTGTTGTTAATTCTCACCTGTGGATATTTTTCCATTAATTTTTAGAAAGAATGGAAGGAAGGAGAAGAGACACACAGAGAGAAATATCAATGTGAGAGAGATACATTGATTGGTTGCCTCCTGCTAAGCCAGCACTTGGACATCCCCCAAGGGGTCCTAGACTGCCAGAGGATGCAGGCCAAGCTGAGGGACACCCCCACCCCCAGTGCATGAATGTCATGCACTGGGCCTTGAGTGTTTAATAATATAGAAAAGTTGGCCTGACATTTTTTTGTTGTTAATTCTCACCTGTGGATATTTTTCCATTAATTTTTAGAAAGAATGGAAGGAAGGAGAAGAGACACACAGAGAGAAATATCAATGTGAGAGAGATACATTGATTGGTTGCCTCCTGCTCAAGCCCTAACCAGGGTCAGGAATCTAGCCTGCAACTGAGGTACATGCCCTGGACTGGAATCAAACCTGGACCCTTCAGTCCATGGGCTGATGCTCTAACTACTGAACCAAAGTGGCTAGGGCTAGACTGACATATTTTGGGGTGAAAAAAAAAGCAGGTAGACTATAATACCACTTGCATTGGTGTGTCTACACATAAAAAGAAATTTGTCAGAACAATATGTATTATTATTTTTATTTCTAAGAATAGAATTTTTGAATTCTGTGTTCTACTTCATGTTTATTGTTGATTTTCTGTTAATGTGTCTTATAAATAAAGCTATTTTCACATTTAAAGTAACAATACTTTTAAAAAGACTATTACATTAGATGAAAGAAAAAATTCAATAACGTGCTATTTATGAAAGACAACATAATAAAACCAAAATTGTTGAAAATAAATAGGCAAAATTGTGTTGGAAAATTTTAATTAAAAATAAAACAGTATTAATACTAAGTAGAACTTAATGCATTTGTCATTAAAAAGCAGGCAAGAAAGTGAAAAATAACCAAAAAAAAGTGGAAAGAAGGAATTAGTAAGAGAACAAAGTTCAATTCATTAGAAGACAAAAAAGGAGGATTTTAAACATGGGGATTTTAACGAAGCAATAAAGGAAACCCAAACATTGGAGAGAGAGAACACAAATGTTCCCGATGAACTCATGAGAGCAGAAGCCCTGCCCGACTGGTGACCGTTGTGTGCTGATGCCTCGAACAATGCCTGTCACACAGTCAACACTCACTATCAGCCAGGAACAGAACTAAAGTCTTATTTGGAGATGGTGTAGGACATACTAAAAGCAGAAAAATCAAGCAAATAACTTCAAAGGACTGAACAGAATGAACATAAAAACTACCAGAATCCACTTAGCAAGAGAAGGAAAATCAGAAAAACAAAGACAGAAAGAATTTTATTTTTTACATCTGGAAACTGACAAAAAACTTTATTTTTCTTAATCTGTCCATTATTGTTGACATCCAATATTATTTTATATTAGGTTCAAGAGTACAGAAGGGTGGTTAGACATTTATACAATTTACAACATGATCCCCCTGATAAATTCAAGTACCCATCCAGCACCAAACACGGTTATTACAATATTATTGACTATATTTCCTGTGCTGCACTTCACTTCTCTGTGACTATTTGGTCACTACTAATTTGTACTTCTTAATCCCTTCACCTTTCTCACCCAGCCTCCTCTCTGACAATCATCAATTTGTTCTATGTATTACGAGTTTCCTTTTGTTTGTTCATTTATTTTGTTCTTCAGATTCCATGTATAAGTATAATCAAATGCTATTCGTCTTTCTCTTGAGTGACTTATTTCACTTAGCATGATACCATCTAGGTCCATCCATATTGATGGGCATTTAGATTGCATTCATATCTTGGCTATTGTGAATAATGCTACAATGAATTTTAAAAATTGGTGTTTTGCATTTCTTTGGATAAATATCCAGAAGTGGAATGGCTGGGTCATATGATAGTTCTATTTTTAATTTTTTTGAGGAACCTCCATAACTGTTTTCTATAGTGGCTACACCAATATGCATTCCCACCAACAGTGCATAAAGGTTTCCCTTTTTCCACATCCTCGCCTCCATTTGCTCTTTGTTGATTATTGATGATAGCCACTGTGACAGGAATGAGGTGATAAATTTGCATTTATCTGATGATTAGTGACCTTGAGCATCTTTTCACGTGTCTATTGGCCATCGGTATGTCCTCTTGGAAAAATGTCTAGTCAGATCCTCTGCTCATTTTTTTAAATAGGATTGTCTGGTATTTTTGTATTAAGTTGTATGTGTTCTTTATAAATTTTGGATAGTTACCCCTTATTAGGTATATCATAGGAGATTGTCTTCTTCCAATCGATAGGTTATATTTTCATTTTGTTGATAATTTCCTTTGTTGTGTAAAACTTTTTAGTTTGACGTAGTCTCGTTTGTTTATTTTGTTTGTTTGTTTCCCTTGCACAAGGAGATATATCCAAACAGATATCACTAAGAGCAATGTCAGAGACTTTATTACCTATGTTTTCTTCTAGGAGTTTTATAATTCCGGCTCTTACATTTTAAGTCTTTAATCGATTTTGAATTTATTCTTGTGCATGGTGTAAGAAGGTGGTCTAGTTTCATTTCTTTTTCATGTATCTGTCCAGTTTTCCCAACACTATTTATTGAATGGACTGTCTTTACCACATTGTATGTTCTTGCTCTTTTGTCAGAGATGAATTGATCATATGGCTTGAGTTTATTTCTGGCCTCTCTGCTCTGTTCCATCAGTCTATGTGTCTGTTTTTATGCCAGTACCATACCGTTTTGATTACTATAGCCTTGTAGTATAGTTTTTGATATCAGGTAGCATAATATCTCCAATTTTGTTCTTCTTTCTTAAGATTGTTGTATCTATTCAGGGTCTTTTGTGGTTCCATTTAAATTTTAAAATTATTTGTTCTAGTTCTGTGAAAAATGCCACTGGTATTTTGATAGGGATTTCATTAAATGTATAGATTGCTTTGGGAAGTATGGACATTTTAATTATGTTAATTCTTCCTATCCTTGAGCATGGCATATGCTTCCATTTGTTTGTATCTTCTTCATTTTCTTTCTTTAATATTTTACAATTTTCCAAATACACATCTTTTACTCCCTAGGTTAAATTTATTTCTAGGTATTTTTATGTTATTGTAAATGGGATTGTTTTCTTTTAAAGGGATGTTTTAAATTGTTTTTAAAAACTACCTTTCAAAAAAAATATCAGGCCCTGATAGTTACATGGACAAGTTCCATTAAAACATCAAAAGAAAAGAAAATATATCTGTTTAAGCTATTCCAAAACTTAGAAGAAATAGAAAGCTTCCCGATTTATTTTATAGTCTTACATAACTGGCACAAAAATACTGCACACTATTACAAAATAGAAGACTATACTCATGAATATGAATGCATAAATTCTAAATACTATATTTGCAAATTGAATCCAGCAATGTATTAAAAAAAGAATATACCATGACTAAGTAATTTATTCCAGAATACAAAAATGGCTGAACATTAGACACTCTATTAATGCTGTGCATTATATTAAAAGGTTAAAGCAGAAAAAGCATTCATTATATTAATAAATGCCCAAAAGTTTTTGATGCCAAAACATGAAAATTCTAAAAGAAAAAAAAAAAGGTAAGATAAAAATAGAATGATACTGCTTTAACTATATTTTTTTAAAAAAAGAAATCAAAAGTAAAATTCATACTAAATCATAAAACTTAGAGGTACCCCATTAGAAAAAGGAAAAATTAAAAAGATGTGTTTAATGTTGTACTATTGTTTAAAAAAAAGTAAAATTAAATGCGGTATACATTGCTGGAAAGAATATCACTTGAAATGGGGTGTGTTTTTTTTTCTTGTAAAAGACTTTTTATAAACTTAAAATTCCCAAAACATCTGTGGTATCATGCCTAAACATCCATTTGACTTTATGCAAATACAGGAAATACAAGTCTAGTTTTTATGTTTTTAAAAATCTCAACAGTAACTTAATCTATAACTTTAAAATAAATGCATGTATGTCTAGAGTCTACATTTGCTGATGCCAGGCACTCCGTGAGCCCTTTAGAGTCTCTGTTTCCTTGCTAAGTTTTTGTCTGGAAGATCTAAAATCAGGGGGGTGTTTAAGTCCCCTACTATGACTGTACTGTTGTCAATCGCTCCATTAAAGTCCTCTAGAAGTATATATATAGGTGCTCCTATGTTGAGCGCATATATGTTTACCAGGGTTGTATCCTCTTGTTGGATCGATCCCTTTAGTATTATGTAGTGACCTTTGTTGTCTCTTGTGATGGCCTTCATTTTAAAGTCTATTTTGTCAGATATGAGTATAGCTACTCCAGCTTTTTTTCTTTTCCATTTGCATGGAAGATTTTTCTTCCAGCCCTTCACTCTCATCCTGTGTGTGTCTTTTGTTTTTAGGTGGGTCTCATGTAGACAGCATATAGTTGGGTCATGTTTTTGTATCCATTCAGCTACTCTACCCCTTTTGATTGGAGTATTTAGTCCATTTAAATTTAGAGTTATTATTGATAGGTTCTTATTTATTGCCATTTTAATTCTGAATGGCTAGGTTTCTCTCTCTGTTTCTTCTTCTCATTACAGAAATCCCTTTAGCATTTCTTGTAATGCTAGCTTGGTGGTGATGTACTCCTTTCGCCTTTTTTTGTCTGGGAAGCTCTTTATTTGACTGCCTATTTTGAATGATAGCCTTGCTGGATATAGTAATTTTGTTCTCAGAGCCTTGCTTTCCATTACCTTGAGTACTTCATGCCATTCCCTTCTGGCCTGTAGATGAATTTCTGAGAAATCAGGTGTCAGCCTTATGGGAACTCCTTTGTAGGTAACAATTTTCTTTTCTCTTGCTGCCTTTAAGATTCTCTCTTTGTCTTTAATTTTTGGCATTTTAATTATGATGTGTCTGGGTGGGCATGGGCCTATTTGGGTTCTACTTCTTTGGGGTTCTCTGTGCCTCCTGAACTTGTGATACTTTTTCCTTTACCAGGTTAGGGAAGTTTTCTGCCATTCTTTCTTCAAACACCTTCTCTATGCCTTTCTCCCTTTCTGCCTCTTCTGGCACACCTGCTATTCTAATATTGTTACATTTCACATTGTCCCATAGCTCCCTTAAGCTGACCTCATGCTTTTTAATTGTTTTTTCTTTTTGGTTTTCTGATTGAGTGATATTTTCAACTCTGTCTTCTAATTCACTGATTTGATCCTCAGCTTCCCCTAATCTGCTGTGTATTCCTCCCAATGTGTTCTTTATTTTTGTTATGTCATTCTTTATCTCAGATTGTTCTTTTTTCATGCTGTTGAACATCTTTACCATCATTACTCTGAACTCTGTTACAGATAAGTTTCTTGTCTCTGTTTCATTTATATCTTCTTCTGGAGAATTCTCTAGTTCTTTCATTTGGGGGTTGTTTCTTTGTCTCCTTATTTTGGCTTTCTGTTTGGGTTTGTGAGTATGTATTAGGTAGATCCTCTACACCTCTCAATCTCTAATGCAGGACAGTGTTAAAGGCTGTATTTAACTAATTAGATCAGGCAAAGACTCAAAGCCTCCAGAAAGTGCCTCTGCCTACAGACTGATAGGATTCTGACTTGAATTGCGCCCCCCCCCAAGGTGTAGCGAGGGTTTTTTCAATAGGGTGGGGCAGTGGCTTCTGCCTGGAGGTTAATTGTTATTTTTAATCTCTTAAGTGGCCTCAGGGCAAGGTGTTTTCCAATAGGATGTGTCAACTGTCTTCTCCCCAGGCAAAGCAAATGTCTATGTGGGAAAGATGTCCTCTGCTGTGTGAGGGAATGATTCAGTCCAGGAAACGGGGTGTCTGCCTTCTGGAATCTACCCCCCGAGTCCCCAGTCCTGGCTTCTGCTCTCACAGCTCCAGTGCACTTCACGCTCCCTCTGCCAGAGCACAAGGTGGGTGGCTCCATGGGGAATTTTTTGTGTTGGCCCTTTAAGAGGGTGCCTGAATTTTTAGCTGTTACTCTCTGGTAGACAGCACACCACTGCTTTTCACAGCCAGATGTTATGTATACTCTCCTCAGTTTTGGTGCTCTCTGCTGGGGGGCCCTTGCTGGGGATTAGATCTCAGAGTTCTCAGTGGCAACCCCCCACAGCTGAGATATCTCTCTGGGACTTTAGTTGCTGTCTGTGGGCACCCAGCCAGCCCTTTCCCTCCTCTGCCCCTCCTACCAGTCTCTATGCCGTCTCCACTTTTGGTCCTCAGGTGTCAGGGTTCTCTCCTGCCAGTTTTTCGTTGATTATTCAGGAAGTTTTTCTGTATTTTAGTTGTAATACCAGTTTGCTCCTGGAAGCATGTCCGTGCAGCATCCACTTAATCTGCCACCACTTTGTTTGTTTGTTTGTTGTTTGTTTTTTAAATCAGCAGAGAGAACAAACTTAAACAGGCTTAAACAATAGAGAATATATTTTCTTACTAAACAGAAAAGGTGGATATTGAAGTAAGGCAAATCTTAAGATCAGAATTGAAAAAATGTTATGGGCGTGGGCCTATGTCAAATGGAGGAGCTAGATTGTTTGCTGGTGAGATAGCACCATTCTGTTGAGCCAGGGAGAAGTGCAAGTAGAAAACCCGGTGTAAAGGCCTTGTAGGCTCCATTCTATGCCCTCACCTAACCCCTGAATTTATCTCCAACTGCTAACACCCACATGAATCCTGCCTTCTCTTGGCCTACCTTTCAGCTTATCCAGGAGAATCACCAGTTTTCAAGGCAGAAGTCTAAGCTCAAATCATGACTACTATTTACTAGTGCTGTGGCCTTGGAAAAATTACTTAACAGAACCAAAGATTCAGTGTCTGCAGGTGTAAGAAGGGATAGCAACCATACTTGACTCTTACGGGCTGTTATAAAACATAAATGAACTAACCAGGTGCTTGGCACTTAGTAAAAAACGCTCACTATAGAAAATACCATTTACCAGATTTCCAAGACTGGGATGCTAATTCTTTACAGGAAAGGCCATCTGAGTGAAAAATATAAACAAAAATTTCCAGGTATCCTGGGGATATCCTAGTAGGAGCTCTGGATACAAATAATGTAAAAACAAAGGAAGAGAGAGAGTAAATAGTGAAGGGACCCTTTGTATGAGAAAGGCTTTTGGAAGCAGCGATCAACTGGAGACTCTGAGTTGAGAGATACTTATATGAAACCCCTGAATCCTCCATTCAGGGAAATGCACAGTAAAGATACATGTTTCTCCTCAAGGCTTCTGGTGTTCAACTGCAATTCATTTGCAACCAGACACAATTCACAGGCAGAACCACGTGGGACCTGGGGGTGTTAAAGTAAGCTCTCATCGTTTAAAGCTATTATTCTTATTTTATGCCATGGTCATGAATACACAGACATATGTGTATATTCCTGAAAACTATTTACATATATGGATATGTACTTATTTAAACTTACAGATTCACCAAACTCTATTAGGAAGATGTTTCTTCCCTGTTTGGATCTTGTCTTTCTTTGCTCTACCAGTTCTTACAGCCTTCCCCAAGCCTCAGCCTTCTCTAGTTTAAACTCTATTAGGAAGATGTTTCTTCCCTGTTTAGATCTTGTCTTTCTTTGCTCTACCAGTTTTTCTTACAGCCTTCCCCAAGCCTCAGCCTTCTCTAGTTCTGTTCTGTTCGCATCTCAAGTTAACCTCCTTCATAAGAAAGGCTGCGCAGGACCCTGATGTCTCTACTCCAGGACACAAATCTAGGGGCCCTTTTGAATACGCTGACCATGCAGCAGCAGACCTCTGACAAGACTCAGAGAAGAAAACAGAACCCAGAACTGTGTCCACATCACAGAGTTGTAAAGTGCTCAAGGGAGAGGAAATTGTCACAACAGTAGAAGATAAAGTATTCTTTGGTGGCCAGGAAACCAGGGGTAAGAACTACAGGGGAGATGATGGGAGAGGCAAAGTGACATCTACATATTAAAGAAAATAAGCAAGAAGTGTAGTGAGGCTATAATTCCACGCTGGGGGTTCTGGTGACAAACCACTCAGATTCTGACTTCATGGTACATGTCACCGCCAGCACCCCTCAGTGGAATTATAGCCTTGCATTACTGAGTTGCTTGTCTGTTATTATGCTCAGAAGAGTTTAAAAAATATGCCCAGTGTTGTTGAAATGAGAAGTGGTGGCAGCCAGGCATAGCTTGCAATCAAGTTCGTCCTAAACATGTTCCAAAAGACCTTTGATGAGCTGAAGTGGCTGCCACATGGCCTTGTTGGTAGGCTGTTTTCAAAGTTCATCTTCCATCAAGTTTCTTCTATTCATCACTGGACCCACAATTCTGATAGCCCCTAATTCCCTGCCACTAAGGCAGGGGGCATTAATGACCAACCCCATGGTAATGGCACCAATCCGGGAGCAAATTAACTACTAATCTTGGATCCCAATTTTTGTGAAATGCATGTCCATCACAAAAGTGCCACATGCTTTGAGAACTATATCTTTGTGAATGGAACAAAGAAAGGTGGGTAATGGGAGAGTTGTGGGGAAAATGAGGAAATTAAGGCTAAAACATATACAGACCAAATTTAAGTCTTTTGGGAATATTTTCTAAGGGCATGGAAAGTTCTACAATCCTTTGAGCATTTATTTAGGACAATAAATGATAGTCTAGATATTATCCAGCAAAACGTGTAACCAAATAAAAGTGGCTATCTATAAGTGGCAAGATATGAGACCATGGGCAATTCTTATCAAATTAAAACCTGAATTGGTATGTCATTCCTCTTTATTCCTCTACCCCTCCCAAATTCTTAGCATAGAGTTCTAAGCATAGTAGTTATGTTTTCTTTATTCGTATAAATAGATGGGTGGGTGGATGGATGGATGGATGTTTCAAGTTTATAAGCGTTCTTTTTAGCAAGAATAGAACACTGATGGCTCATCTCATAATCAAATGCAAGAGCATCCCCATGGCCTCACCTATGGCAGACCTTACCTCTCCTACAGATCCTGGCATTCATTTCACTGAGTGTCTATGGGTTATCTATGGGTAACAAATCCAGTGTCTTGGAGGAATAAAGGCCTCCAATCATAGAAGGGGCCTGAGTAAAATTCTGGAATTGCTAACATCCTTTACCAACATGTGCCCCCTGTACCCGTCACATTGCAGTGATCCAAATTAGAAAAAAGCGAGCTGGTAAGACTGCTCGGCTTTCCTGATGAGGACACAGTTTCTTCCCATGCAGGGAAGCCTGGATGTGGGTTTTTTCTTTGTTTTTTGTGTGTGTTTGTTTGTTTTTCCACAACTAAGACTGTCTGCGGTTACCAGAGAAATGATTCAAGCACAGGTTCCATGATGCAAAGTGTCCTAACGTCCTACCAAAAATAGGCCACTATACCTTCCATGAGGCTTCTGAAGCCAATGCTACAATAATTTCCCTTTTTCTATTACTTGTGTCAGTTTGGTTTAATATAGTGATGGATGTCAAAGAAGAAATGGGTAAATAGGGGTCGGAATAGGCAAAAGAGGAGGCTAATAACTTGGTACCATTGGCAAATCAGAAAACAAGGCAATTCAGAGAAACTACACAGCTCTTCTTCAAGTTTCTTTTATGTATAATGTGGCCATTCCAGAATTATTATAAACACTGTAAAAATCCACACTTAGTATTTACAAATTTAAAAAATAACTTTCTGTGACACCAGTTTCAGTTGACATTGTTATAAAGAAGCTTTTCAACGACTTTTGCACTCACTGGTAGAAATTTTTAAGTCAGCAGAACTTCGCGTTTGAAGGCCCCTCTTCTGCCTGTCAGTCAAGAGCCTCACTCCAGAGCCAGACACAAAGCTCTGAAGTCCAGCTACACCATCATTTATGGTCCTGGTTGGCATGATTCCTATTTCATTTTTTATGTTGCATTTTAAACAGAATATTTTTGCATTGTGTTCTGTGATTGCTTTTTCTTAGAATGCAAGAAAACTCTTGATTTTCATTCAGTGATTACCTTACTCTCTTCTGATCAAAGTTTTTCAAATATTTAAATTTTCTAAGTGGGTGATCAATTCACCTACAAATAAGAAGTTTGGTTCTTCTGACTCAATAATTATGCCTCTGGCTTCCTCTTCCTGTATTAATTATATTGCCTAAAACATCTAATTCTGTTTTGGAAAGTAGAGATCCCTCACCAGCTATATGACTTTGGGCAA
>NW_005365832.1:1734075-1746303 GCF_000412655.1 Myotis brandtii
CTGACCAAGTTCCTGAATACAGACAGGTTTTTGCTTCACCTCATACTAAATGGATAAGATAAATGATTTGTACAAACAAGAGTGTTCAAGTCTGCACAAAGGTATACATTTGGTAGACTTACAGTCGCTATCCACTCGTTAGGTATATGGAAATTTTTTTCCTTCAGGGTTTGCTCAGAACATAAATGCAGAAACCAAAGAGGTAAAGTCGTATTTTTTAAGGGACTGAGTTACTGCAGAGTAGGACGCGGTGGAGGTGAGACTTTAACACCTCTGTGCCAGCCAGAGAGAAATGGGGGAGCAGGGAGGAGACTAATCCCCCTGCTTCTCAGTGGGCCTCGGAAAAACGCCAGGATACGGATCAGCTGTTCTAAGTGTAACCTGCCCAGAGAACTCAGTGTAGGAAAGTCATGTGAGCGTCTCAGGAAAGCACCACTTTTTAGAGGTAAAACACGACTAACATAATCCTATCAAATCTTAAAATAAAATCTAACATAATTACTTCTCTTCCTTGAACCTGTGCTAAATGCTCCGGGGAATTCCGGCATACATCTAGTTCACTCTCTTGCTGGAAGGTGTCTGCCTCAAGTGATGAATTTATGAAACACGGGAAGCCCTAAGACATTATTAATCCCCTCCCTGATTTTACAGTCTCTTCTAGCGTATAGTCACAGGGAGCACATGGAACAGTCCAATGTACGTCTCAGCATTGTAGAGAAACCAATGTCATAGTACTTTATTTTCTGCCATGTATTGTTCAGTTTGAAGAACATGATCTCCAATATAATAAACGTAGTATTATTTTCCCACCGATGCCAACAATTTGTATCCTAAATGTTTGTATGTTCTTCAATACCATTTTTGGAATATTTTACAATGTATATATTTAGGGTTTATGCCATTTTTCAAAATAATTTTAATAACATTTCACTTTAGAGAATTCAAAACCAGAAGGTACACAAGTGCATGTAGAACTCCCCATGAAATGGGGGCCTGGGCACAGAGCGTTTCAGGAAGTGCTGTGGTGATCCAACGTTTATTTCCTTAGCTACTTAGGATTCTGCCACTTTGACTCCAGATCTTATATATTACAAAGTGCTTTTCCAAAATGCCTCTTCTTTCAATATAGCCAGACCTCACTTTACAATTATGCCTTATCCTGTGGAGGTATATATAAAGCGAAAGTCCCTACCTAGTGAATCATAAATTGCCTTGACTTTATTTTAACCACAGATATGCATTCTCTCACAAAACTATCTTCAACCATAACAGGTCAGCACACAAGTGATATTTAAGAGTTTTTAAATTATTCAAGATGCATTCTTCCTTAGTTGATACACAGTAAATATGCATTTACCTCTCTGACACTATTTGTGCAAAACTTTAAAAATCAAATAAGTATGTCCTACCCATGTCATTAAAAACACAGCTGTGTTCAATTCATTCAGTATCTGTCCTATTTTAAAATCATACTGATTTCATCAGGTTAGATCTTACAACGTTTCTCTGCTCCTTGTATTCAACAAAATTAACTAGGAAAACCACCACACAGGGATGTGTCTCTTGAGTAGAAGCAGACAATCAATATGTATCCAGATCATTTCACTAGGTTTTCATGTGTTCATCGGAGACTACAAAAGCACACCATTTAAAATGGTGTAAATCCTAACTGGTTCTTATACATGGAAGTAAAAATTATTATTAAAACATCTTTAGGTAACTGTTCAGACCAAAAGAATCATTTTAAAGTAATTTACTTCAATTTTGTAATATCCTTAAATGTTGTCCAGTAAATAGGATTACACTACTCCTTTCGAATCTCAATAATTGACTATTAAAAGCCTCAGATCAGTAGCCATTACAAAGTATTAAGTGCACGCATCATACTCATTAAGCATTGTTCTAAGTTTTTTAAATGCATTGCATCATTTAGTCCTACAACCATATGAAGCAAGGACTATTCCTATTCCCATTTTATAGGTGAGAAAATTGAGGTGCTGAGAGGTTAAGTAATTTGCCCAAGGTCATACATGCAATGAGTGAGAGAGCCAAGATTTTAACCCAAGCTGTTTGTCTCCAGAATCAATCATCTTAATTGCTGCATTAACCTATAACCTGTAACCTTAAACTCTGGAGGAGGCCAAGTAGAAGAAAGAAAGTAAACACATTCTTCATTTAATGAGCAAGAAGAGGGAAGATTTCTGTACAGTGCCCACTGAGTCTAACTGTACTAGATATTAATTCATTCCACAAAATAACGGGGGACATTCTATGCCAACTTAAGGCAATTTCATTTTTATTTAAAACAACTGAATGCACTTTGGTTCTCAAGGAAAAACCATCTTGCTTTGCTCTTTAAAAGCCAGTATAGCATCAATGTCTAATTCCACCCTCAACTTCTTACGCACACGCACGCCTACCCATGTGCACACGCACATACACATGTGCACATACACATTTCTAAGATGCAAGCTCGATCTAGGTGGTTTGGTGTTTCTGGAGTGAAGAGGCAGCTGACCGATGTGCTCTCCAGTTCTGGGGCTTCCTCGTGAACACCATAGCAGGAGCAGAACCTTTAGTGACTGACCGATGTGGTGGCTCTGTGAGGCTGAGGAGGCAAGAAGACCGGGTGGGAAGCCTTCCACTCACTGAGTTACAGCTCATGCACTTTCTGTAATTCCTCTGAGCTTCAGGCCCTTTGTCTAAAAAAAATGAGAATGATAACATCTACCTCATAAACTTACTGTATGTAGGACTGGCTGGGACAAGAATACAAATAGAGACCCACATACCATATGTCTAAATATTTAAAAGTTGTAAATCAAGCCAACAGCCTGTTAAATAAAATATGTTCTCCTACCTTGACAAATATACCTTCAGAATGACAAAAATCAAAAACAGTATGTGTAAAGCTATGATTTTTATAGGACCAAAAATTGGCAAATATCAAAGACCAGGCCTTCTGTTGATGGGACAGCAGTTTTGGGATGAATAATAAAATAAAAACTTATAGAATGTAAATTGTAATCCATTTATTCCGTAACATTTTTTGTCTTCATTTTAGCAAAATGATTATGTTATTAAAAAATCGAGATTTTTACATAATGTGTTTTATATCGACTACAATGACTCAAAAATTCTTTAAAATTATAATTAAATATATCTAATCAGACTGCATATTTAAAATAAATATAAAAATCAAAGTGATTTTTTCATGTTTTTAAGTTATTTCCTTTGAACATTTGTTTATCAATTAAAATTAACATCAACAAGAATCAAACTTATAAATCAAAATTATTTAATAGAGATGAACATTTTTGTTTTAAAAATATAATAAAATCTTATTAAATATTTTAATACACTTACTCATAAATTCTAGTGTTCAATCCATCTAATTGCTACTATGAAGAATAAATATGTTTCATGTCATGTTACCTCTAGATATATATATACCTATGTCTATGTGTGTATATATGTATATACATATATACATATATACATATATATATATACATATATACATATATATACAAACTTAAAAGTAACATAGATTGTTGGTTTTTTAAAATATATTTTTATTGATTTCAGAGAGGAAGGGTGAGGGACAGAGAGATAGAAACATCAATGATGACAGAGAATCATTGATTGGCTGCCTCCTGCATGCCCCATACTGGGGATGGAGCCCTCAACCCCGGCATGTGCCCTGACTGGGAATCGAACCATGACCTCCAGGTTCATAGGCGGACACTCAACCACTGAGCCACGCTGGCTGAGCAAAAGTAACATAGACTGTTTTATGACAAAATGTTTCCATGTACAAGTGCTACAGAATCTGTGCCAATTGATGACTACTGCTGGGACTGCTAATCAGAACACAGAAAAGAAGGAGAAGAAAACTTCTGGAAAGCAATCCTTGTTATGCAAGAATCTTTGTACTTACGCTATGAGAGGAAAATTGCACTAATTAATCAATGGGTCTTCTCCCTTACCTGAAATCTCCCATTGTTCAAATCCTCCCCATACTCCAAAGCTCTGTTTACTTGTGAAGTTAACAGCAGCACGATCAACGTATCTGCGCAACACTTGGAGGCACTGCCCTTCACTTCAGAGACACAGGGCAAGAGCTGTGGGAAGTATTGCTCTAGGGCCATGAGAGCCGATGCTTATGGCTGAGGATCACATTGTATCCATGCTGGGTGTCTGTCCTTTAGGAGTTTGCCATCTTATCTTGTCCAATCTAACACTGATGGTATCAAAGAATCTAACAAAGGTACAGTCTGCTCTGTTCTGTTCTGTTTTGGTTTTGTATTTGTGATATGTAGGGCTCTCTAACACATAGGATGCAAGACCGGGGCCCCTCTTGCCCAGGCCTAAGGGAAGTCCTAGGCATATGGATTAAACATGCAGATAGTAGAGCATGTCAGGTATGTAGTCAGTGTTCACTAAATGGCAGTCATTGTGGTGATAAATTTTAAAGTGTTTGCTCAAACTGAATACTGCCTATGTACATTATTTTGTGGAACTTAAACAATATTTTAAACATCCATTGTAGAATTAAGAGATTTCTAGTCATTCATTCATTCATTCAATGAAAATTTACTAGGTGCCTATTATATGCAAGGCATTATGTTAGGAATACTGGTAGTACAGAGATGTTGCCCCTGTTTTAAAGAGGTTCACAGTCTACAGACATTACTTTTAACCAATTTGGGCAGCCAGGGGATGTTTGGCAATGTCTCAAGACATTTTTTATTGTCACAGCTGCGGAGAAGTTGGGATATGCTACTGGCATCTAGTGTGTAGAGGCCAGGGATGCTGCTAAATATCCTACAATCCATAGGACAGCCCACCACCACAACACAGAATTATCTGGCCCCAAATGTCAATAGCGCCAAGAATGAGACACACTAGTCTACTAGGAGAAATAAATTATGTGTTAAGATCTAATAGATGTATATACAATGTGCATCTAAAGTAAAGTAAAGCTTGCTCTAGGTTTATCACTGCAGAGCTATTCTTAATAGAGAAAAATTAGTGAGAAAACAAAATAAAACAGAGATACTAAATTGTGGAATGAATCATTTCAAGTTAACTTCTTTTATTGTCTATCTTTTTCCCCCCACCCTTCTATTTAAATTCTACTAACTTATGTTATGATTAAAAGATCCTCATGAAACCTTCTTTGCTATTCATCTCCAACAGAGCTTCTCTTTGAACCTTCTATATTAAGACTTGAGTTTTGAAAACTACATATTTTGGCCATTAATTATATTGTTTCCAAACTGCTCCAAATGCTCTTGACAAATAAAATTTAAGTTCCTGATACAGCTCTCCCGTTTTACATTTGTTTCACAAATGTCCCACAAAACCTTTCAAAGCTTCAGGCACATGAAAAATACCTTTTGTTTAAAGGGACTATTAGCTACTTGAGCTCAGAGGCTTCTCAATATGTTTATCAAACAGGCTTGGAGATGTAATTCCAATTCAGGTGAAACAGTAACACATATTGACAATACAGAGAAAAATAAAGTGTCTCCAAATCCATTAGTCACATTAAAGCCACCAAAACAAGCATCAGTACAAACAAGATGGGAGAAAAAAAGAAAGAAAAGAAGGGTTCAAATTTCTAGTCCATGTAAAGATGAAAAGCCTGCTAAACGTTATCCCTGGTGGGTGATGAGTCAGATGGGATGTCACTGTACAGGTCCCTCTGCCCTTGGACTACACAATTATCATCAAGGGAAGAGCTGATGATAACCCTTTAAATAATATGAGAGGACATTCAGAGCACATGCTCTATGTGTTATGCGTTATACCACTATAAGCTGCTCTTAAGAGACCCCAGAACCTTGAATATAAACATAACTAGCATGAACACTGATTGATTTAAGACATTTTTTACAGCCAACTGATGTTCACCATCTCAACTGTCTTTTCTCCACAACACATGCCCACATGAGCATAGTATTGCTCCTCTTAGAAATTTCAACTTGAATCCAGCATAAATGCTAACTTTATACTGTCAAGAGAAATAGCAGCCTGGCTGGTGTGGCTCAGTGGTTGAGCATTGACCTATGAACCAGGAGGTCATGGTTCAATTCCCAGTCAAGGCATATGCCTGGGTTGTGGGCTCCATCCCCAGGGTGGGGGCAGGCAGGAGGCAGCCGATCGATGGTTCTCTCTCATCATTGATGTTTCTATCTCTCTCTCCCTCTCCCTTCCTCTCTGAAATCAGTAAAAATATGTATTTTTTAAAAATAGCATCTGATGGCATGATCATTAGCACTTCTGGTCTCAGGGCCACACTAACTTAGTTTTTGAGAAGTAAAGAAAGGTGGCCTTAATTGATTTCATCTCATGTGGGAGTGGTAAGTAGGAAATCAAATAAATTACATCTTTAAAAAAAATTGTATATGTTTTTATTGATTCTGGAGAGAGAGGACAGGAGAGGGAGGGAGAGAAACATCGATTGGGTGCCTCCTCCTGTACGCACCCCAGCTGGGTATCAAACCTGCAACCCGGGCATGTACCTTGACTGGGAATAAAACCAGCAACCTTTCGGTGCATGGATGACGCTCAACCAATTGAGCCACATAGGGCCAGGCCATATCTAATCTTTTTATAATCTTTATTTCTTAAAGGGGTTACACGTAAACTTGCAGGAATTTTCAAATCTAATACATATATTTTAATCCACGGGTCTCAGATGCTGTCCTTCCTGTCTTTAATTCCTATCTAAAGTAAGAACTGCATTTTATAGCCTCCAAACTTTGCCAAAAATGATAATGTGCCTTCCCTTTCATTTCTATTTATTCCTAAAAGTCTTCAAAGTACATTTTGTACTCTAGTTGATTTGGTACAGATTTTATGTTTTTACAAAAAAAAATTACTTTGTTAAATTTTTAAGTGGTTCAATTTTGAAAAATTCTGCCAGGTTCCTAAAACAATGGCACATTAAGCATAATGTCACGATGCAACCATACTCCATAAAAATAAATGAGCCACTAAGTCTCTGGCATTCATTTAGTAATGGGTGAGAGTGTTTGGAAATAATTATCATTGCCCTATATTCTTACCTGGTGTTAACATTGTTCATATACCTATAACTGACTGTCTTCTAAACATGTTAGAAAAAATATGATCTGCTGAAATGTTAATTGCTATCTTGGTCTCTTCATTCTAAGTAAACTCAAACACTGAAAAAAAAAAAAAAAAAGTTGTCCCTTGCCCTCCATCCTGGAAGAAAAGCCACACTTTCAATTACTATATCCTTAAGTTTTCCCGGTTGCAACTGAATTGGTTTCCCAAATCATAGGCTCATGGACCAGTGACCCAAACTGTCTAAGAAGGTGTGAGGTCCAAGATTTGAGGCAAGAGGCAATTGCCCAACTATAGGGACTAGCAATGTGACATTTTTTTCATTGCAGGGGTCATAGAGCAAATTTACACTTATTACCATAAGATATTCATTCCACCTCCACTCATACTTACAGCCATCGCTCTATTTCTGGGACACAGCCTGCTATTCTCTCTAAGATGGGTAAATAAGTGATTCTGGCTACGCACATACCAAAAGTCACTGTACTCAAGTTGTCTCCTCTCTGAGTCCTGATTGCAATGAGTGGCTCATGATGTGCTTTCTAAAATAAGTTTACTGACTTCACTGTTCTTTTACAGGAAGAAGTTATTTTCTGAGATACTGCTTTGTCCTTTTTGTCAGTTAACCTTTCAATAGAATACCCAGAGGCAGCCCTCTTCTCACGACCTCCATCCACAATACGAATATCCTGGTTTCCTGCCTGGTGTGAATGTTCACAAACAAAGGACAGGGATAAAGCACATTCGGGTTTTCAGAAATCCCTTACGTGGGTAGAATTACTTACAAGAAAGACAGTTCCTCCAAGGGTTGTATTTCCCAGCATAAGACAATATTCCATAATGCAAAATGGTGCGTGCGAGCCCATATAAAAAAAAATGAAATATTTGCTTGGAAAAACCACAAATTAGCATTACTCATCTACCTCCTGAGTGAAGCATGTCATTCACGAAGAACTTAATGAGGACAAATCTAGGGTGCTGAGAAGTGCCCTTTCACAACTATCTACACAACAAACGCCTTTGTGCTGTCCTAATGTCCCCCCTAACGTTTCCTTATTTCCAAATAATGACCAAAAATTGACCTTGATTGCAGTGCTCAAACTGGATGATTTTAATAAGGCAGCCAACTGAATCAATTTTACAAATAACTATATTTGTATTGTCTACATTGTTTCCAGAAAGAAGCCCAAACTTCCCTTGTATTTCTCAGTTATCTAAACTGCCTCAGTAAAGGCTGGCCTTTGCTAAATGTAAATAGACTCAGATACACAGTGGAGGAATTTTGTTAAACAAAGGCCGTTTATTTTTTAGATTTGAGGCAGCTTCCAGTTAAAAGCTAAAGACCATATCAGCAAAACCAAAGTAATATGGCATTACTTTTCCTCCCAAATGGATCTAATTTATAAATATACTGTATATGACTTTCCTCATAGCTCACAAGCTCTTTAGACAAAACCCATACCACAAATTTTCTCCAAAATAAATGACAACACATGATGATTTATCATATCTCCTCAGGCTACGATGTGTGTGTTTTACATGGTATATGAAGTAAAGTATATAAATTGATTGAGCATAATATCTGAGATCCTCAAATAACCTTATCAGGTCACACTGTTATGTATTTTCAAATAGAGTCTTATTTTATTTTTTAATGTAGAAACTTTAAAGTTAAGAATGCCAGATGACAAAGTTAAATATTCATTCAAAGCATACTTTTTCCATGTTTTCACTCCACCCCCAAAGTGCATGCGGAGAGTACCCATTTTGAGAATTACACAGTGCTAAGCACTTAGAGGTTTTCAATAACTCCAGGAAAATATGTCCCTAAGCTCCCTGAGGTACAGTTTTAAATTGCCACCTTATGTATTAATTCAGCATGTTAAAGTCACACAAGAGGATGCCTGATGCCATGCGGAATCTAGAATTTAAAAGTTCTTCATCGACGTTCATCAAATTGCAAACAATACTGAGTCAACAAAGGGGATTTCACGCACTTAATTAAATTGACAGTCAAAAGCTTTCTATATTATGGTGTTGTTATCATATCATTTTTATTTTAAAAGATACTCTTCCAGCAATAAACTCCAGTATTCTTGAGCACTACTTCACCCTTTCCAATAAGTGAAAGCTATAAAGAAATATGAAGGGTCTATTTGTTGCTAAATATTACAGAGACATTCTATTTAGCAAAAACCCATTATCTTTATGCTTTGTATCCAAGACTGCTTACTTGAATCCTCTCTGAATGGAGAAGTGAACAGCACTTGGCATCTCTTAGCTGATAGTGGGTGCTTAAATAGTATGAATTCATCAGCACCCAATTGTATCAGCTTTTGTCCACTCTCCTCTCCAGGTATAGCTGTCATTAGCCGAAAGTGCAATGTTAAAAATTAAAATGGGGACAGATTGGCTGGCAGGGCAAAGGGGAATCCTACTTCCAATGACTTGTATCCTCTGAAAAAAATATATGTATTCATAAGAAAACCAGCCCTTGCATATAGTGTACATTCAGGAAATTATTCAGTCTTTATTTTATGGGGCACTTTCTCCCTGCCTTCAAGAGGAGGATGAGAGACCGAAGTTGGCTATGTGATATGCCATTACAAAGGAGAAAGACAAATAGGAGCTTTGGGTATACCTATTCATTTCCTCAAACAACAACAACAAAACAGGAAAGATGCTTGGTGTAATATCAATCTTCTTAAATTTATTAAGACTTGTTTTGTGGCCTAACATATGATCTCCTCTGTAGAATGTGTACTTGAGAAGAATGTGTGTTTTGCCCAAACCATTTTCAATTTAAAATTACAACATTTTGACCCCATGATCTCACTTGGGACTCCAGTGATTCTTTTTAAAGCCCTCTTCATGTATTTAAACAACAGTATGTTGGAAGATGCTCTTTATTTTTTAAAAGTCAGTTTTCCCAAGAGAAGTACATTAACTTTGGCTTTCTCTTGCCCCCTCAGTGAAGGCTGCTCTCAGGAAAAGTACCCGATCTCCTCTGGAAAGAACTGAATTTTAACCTTAATCATTAACATGCCACTCAATCCAGCTAATGCTCGTTCCGAATTGATAATGAGCACTAAGATGGTTTCTGTATTAACGTAATCCAAAAAACACCCAGAAAATGGAGCGATGAGAGAACTGTCCTGTATGAACTCCCCTCTAAATCTCTGCTGTTGATTGTATTAAGGAGAGAGGCAAGGGATGAGCTCCCAAGAGCATGGCTGCCCTTGTGGACAATAAAAGGCTTTCCTGGCATCAGTTCCATATGCTGAAGATGGCATCTTCTTTTGCTTCCCTAGAACTAGAAATTGGCAGTTAGCACAGGCATTGTAATCACGTCTATTTCTAGAAACCACCATTTCATGGCTAGTTTTTAAACACAGAAATAAAAGTGTGCAGCCTTCACTCAGTGTGAACCAGTGGGCTCCAGCCTCCACCATCTCCACTGTCTGCAAAAGTTCCCTTTGCCCATTTCAAAAAGCAATGCTTAAGTTTTCTGGTACAAGAGTGCACATCCCCACACTATTAATGCCCTCAACATTTCTCCAGGTTTAAAATGGCTCTCTACCACAGATACAGCCTCATGAACGCACCCTGATAATCCAACATTTTCAGTATCTTCAAATACTTCCTAACCTCCTCAGTAGAGATTGAGAGTAAATTACATTCAATAGGATTAGGAGCCAGTGAGAATAGCAAAAAAGCAGTAGCTGAATTTTTTGTTTTAGAATTTTAAAACTCTTTACCACTGAGCAAACCATTTCCTAGATTATAAGGAGAAATATATGGCTTCCATAAGAACAATTAAAATGCTAAATACATGTAACTCATGTTTCCTATACCATGCCAGCATGGAAATGGGAGTGGAAGGATGGGAGAGAGTCCCAGAGAATCGAGGAATATAATTAGCTTTTCTCTGAGCCCAGAAGTGAAATCCCTGTAACCCATCAACCTACAAATTCCTCCCTTTCTCATCTTTAGAATTTCAGAGGCAGTTAAGATCAGAGCCTACAATGGGATCAAATATTAGAACATTCAAGTCTTGTTTCTTACTTGGGCAATTGACTCAGCCTCTCTAAGACTTAAGTACCTTAGCTGCCAAATGGAAATATTGATTGCTTTGAGGATTAAAAGAAATAGGACATGTAGCCTAAACACAGCATCTAGTATTTAAATTCTCTGAGTTTCTCCACTCTCTTCTCCTTTCCCTCACTCCAGTTCGCCTCTTCCTGTGTTCTCATCAGTTGTTGCATTGCTCCTATTCTTCCTTAGGACCCACATATAGCAAAAGGTGCATCCGGATCTGTGGATCCTGAAGACAAAGCCAATGCAAGGCCTGGGAGGAAAGTCGAGATGTAGGTTTCCTGGGAGTCTCAGAAAGCCTCCTTGCCTCGCACCCATACCAGTTTGGGTCATTGCCTATACTTCTGACCAACTCCCGTGGTCAGAGGGCTAAAATTATTGATGGGCTTAGGTCTAAATCACACTTTCAATTCTTGGAGAAATTGGGGATGCTCTACCAAACCACATGGACCAAATAAAGGAAGGAGTAGATCCCCAAATGACTACTGCCAGAAGTAGGGTGAGTGGGTTCAGAGAAGATCCATCCTCCTGTATCGTCCATCTCCCCATGATCACTCCTCTTCAGTGGCTATGTCATGAGTTTGCTAAAGTCTCCCCAAAATTCCATAATGCAAGTAATTACATATATAATCCAACGTGTCTGCTTCCTGGATACTATCAGGTCTTCTAGCCTCTGGGGAACGCATTCCTGTCACAATCAAACTAAATGAACTAAGTTCCCACCCCAAGTTCTTGGGGAAGGCCATAACTCCCCCAAAGATTCCACACATTCTCTCATGGGTAGATGGGATCTCCTCAGCCGCTCTCCCTTGGGCCATTTTCATCCCTTAGCTTCTCACTTTCTCAGCTGCTATCTTCTCACCACATTAACTGGACTATTCTCTTTTACTCCACAAAATAGAATGCAGTTTGTCAATTTTATTAAAACTTTAGGTGGAATGGGAAAGGATCGCAGAAAAAGGTAGATCAGGAAATAATTTAAAGCTGGGTTTAAAATTTTCTATTCTCAGAAGTTTCTTGGCTATGTGCCAAACT
>NW_005365832.1:1746330-1752740 GCF_000412655.1 Myotis brandtii
ATTTGATCTCCTGCCAGGCAGCCACCTCTCTAGCTATCTCCCCCTGCTCCACATTTTAGGAGTAACATCCTACCTCGCCAACCCATCAGGGAAAAATCTTAAGTATTCACTAGTACTGCATGCAGAACACTTTAGCTCCACATCCCCATTCAAAGGAGTGTGTCTCTCATTCATTTGATAATATAAATTCGGTGTAGTGTAATGACAACATCTCCAATATTTAATTTCCTTATGCTGAATTTAATTCCTTGGCTCTAATATTTAAACTAAACAAAGAAATAAAGACATATTAAACCACATCTTATGGGCTTTTTGCAATTTCAAATTTTAAAATTAAAAGAAGAATACAAACAGCTGGTACTTGGTCCCGTGATTCTGCAGCCCCAGAAGTAGTCTGTGGAGGGAGGGGGAAAGGTGGGGAAAATGGGAGAGAGGTGTAATACTATCGACTATAAAAACACAGTTACAAAAAAAAAAGAAGTAGTTCGTGGGTTTCTCCTATTGCTTTAATATATAAATTGTGTTTGATAGTAAGGACTAATTCTCCATGTCAACGCTTCCCCAACTTAAAGTGTGTATACCTGTTGGAAATTCTGTCCCTATGAACCCCGTAGCCATTGTTCCATTCCTCTTCTTCTGAACTACAAAGTATTACCATCATGTCCAAGAAAGCTAGCATATTCCTTAAAAGTACACCTAGTCCAGTGTTCTGCTTCCACAGGTAAGCTGGTAAGTGTAATATAGTACCACCGTTGACATATGTATTAACTGAGATTCCGACATACAGTGGCTTATACTGTTGCAGGAGAGAGACCAGAACTTTATCTCCTGATTCCTGGCACTGGGCTTGGACTCTGTAGACTCGGTAGATTCCAGCAAGCATCCCGGTAGATGCAAACAGCGTCTCAGTGTTACTGCTCCCCTCCCAGGTTTCGGTGGTCCTTCATTATTCGCAGACATGTTTCCACCCGGCACTCTCTCCACTCTACTCCCTGAAAGTCACAGTCCCCTTTCCTTGGTTTCTGCTCCCTTAGGCTATGCTAAGCCTGGCATCGTGAGCTTTAAAATAAATTTCAAGCCACTTTCCAGATGTCTTTCCTGGAATCTGGAAGCTGCTAAGAAAAATAGTCAATGCCTGGTGCCAGGTAAGCTTGGCTGGCTATCCCCCCAAATCCTATGTTGTTGGTCAATACATGGCTTCATCCCTCAGGGTCTCTTGAGAGTCTAGCAAATGCATTTAGGGGGAAGGGTGGTGCTCTTTACACTGATGTTAGGTTTGTGTTTAATAGTTTGTATATAATGGTTCTTGTATTTAAGAACCATTGTATTTGATTGTTATCCTTTTTAAAAAATTTATTTTATTGAGAATATTATAGATGTCCCCCATCCCCCCCCCCGGTCCACTTCCACCCATCTCCCACCACACCCCAGGCCTTCACCTAATGTCTGTGTCCATGGGTTATGCATATCCTAAATAGTAAAAGCGTAATATACTAAGTGTCCAACCGATCGGTTGACTCTTTGGTCGACTGCTCGACCAGTTGCAATGACACACACTGACCACCAAGGGGCAGACACTCCCACTGGTACATTAGCTTGCTGCTGGAGTCTGGCTGATTGGGACTGGGTGAGAGGGCCAGACACACCCTGGAGCCCTCCCATGGTCCTTCCCCAGCTGGCCGGTCCCCTTCGGCCCTGATTGCCAGCCAGGCCAAGGGACTCCACCCATGCACGAATTCGTGCACTGGGCCTCTAGTATGCTTATAAGTTCTTTGGTTAATCTCCTCTCATCCTTCCCCCCCGCCTCCCTACTGTTTGAGATCTGTCAGTCTGTTCCATGCTTCTATGTCTCTGGATCTATTTTGTTCATCAGGTTATTTTGTTCATTCGATTGCACATATAAGTGAGATTATGTGATACTTGTCTTTCTCTGGCTGGCTTATTTTGCTTAGCATAATACTCTCCAGGTCCCTCCATATTGTCTCAAAGGGTAAGAGGTCCTTCTTTTTTACTGCTGCATAGTATTCCATGGTGTAAATGTACCACACCTTTTTTATCCCCTCATCTACTGATGAGCACTTGGGCTGTTTCCTGATCTTAGCTATTGTAAATAAAAATTAGAGGTCTGGGCAGAGAATGGATGGAGGAGAAAGAGAATAAAGTGGAACGGCTCCGAGGCTACTACTATCAGGCGAGAGGTGATGGCTACAGTAGGGATGGGCGGATTCAGATGTGTTTTGGAGACAGAGCTGGCAGACTTGCTTGCAGTGGATGTGAGGGTGGGGAGGAGAAAAAGGTGGCAATCAAAAACGACCCTTGGGCTTGGCTTGAGAAACTATGTTGGTGCTTATTAATCGGATTCAGAAGACTTGGAGAGGTGCAAATTTGGAGGAGAAAACCAAGTGCTCTTTTATGGCACTTTTATTTTGACAACATGCACTAAAGAAGAGACATTTGTATTTTTCTAACTTGGAAATACTTAAAAACTCATATTTTAGTCTCCTGAAATGTGAGCATTTGGTGAAGCTAATCCTCCTGACTGACCAAAGAGACAATTCCACCTTCCCTTCACTTACTGACTTCTATGTTCCATTGGCACCTGTCCGACACTGTCTGCAGTCCACTTTCCCCTAGAGCAGCGGTTCTCAACCTGTGGGTCGCGACCCCTTTGGCGGGCGAACGACCCTTTCACAGGGGTTGCCTAAGACCATCCTGCATATCAGATATTTACATTACGATTCATAACAGTAGCAACATTACAGTTATGAAGTAGCAACGAAAATAATTTTATGGTTGGGTCACAACATGAGGAACTGTATTTAAAGGGCCAGAAGGTTGAGAACCGCTGCCCTAGAACTTGCTACTGAAAGTGTTAGGAAGCGCCAGCTCAAGAGAAACTAAGACTCATGCCTGCTTCCGTGACATGGAACCAAACCCACAGCATGACTTAAAGCGACAGGAGAAAATAAACGTGCTGGTGCCCAGGACGGCAGCAGCCAAACATATACCACACAGGGGCTAACAACTCCAGAAGAGCGTACGGTGTGCGCAATGTTTTATACCATTTCTTAAACATCAAATAGCTCTCGTGCCAAACGAGACACTTTTCTTCTATTTTAAGTCTTTGCAGAGAGTACAATCAGTTCTGCTTCTGTTTGGAAGACGGGAGTTTGCTCTGATAAAGCCGGGACAAGCTGAGGACAATGCAAATGTAATGTTTGTGCAGGCACCGTCTCATACGCGAGCAGCACTGGATGGATGCAGAAAACTGCACCCAATTGATCTAAACTACGCAGGAATACACCACACACACACACGCACGCACACGCACACACGCCTCAGACATCTGCACCTCAGTTCACCAGCCTGCTCTGAGCCGTGCCCACACACCTCTGGGATGAAACCTTCCCACCTGGTGTCAGAGAACTTCCTGCCACACTTGTCAATGATTCAGGAGCTGCAACCCCCCAATGCCCATGAGTGAACTTCAGGTGTGTGGGGAGGTGAAGGGCCGTATTTACTGTAACAGATATGTCCTAACAATTCCATGTATGCAAAACAGTGCTCCCCCTTTCGTTAGGTCCCTATGTTGTGTGTCACTGCAAAGTGTCTGAGTGCCTGACCCCTCAATGCTTCATTCCATAAGCCCTGGAACACAGAGCAGAACTGGCTGCCTTTGGAGTTCAAACATCTAGAGTCATCAGGGTGATTGGAGAAATCTAATCATATAGTGTCTCTGAATCATAAAACGGGTTTAATGGCAATGCTTAGAATGAGAAAGATTTCGCAAGCTCAAGAAGATCACACTTTTCAATTGGGTGTTGGGTGTTATTTCATTCACAAGTATGCTCATTCTATGTTATTTATGTGTTTAATTTTTCACTCTAATTGTTTTAGCATTTTTTAAATTTCATATTTACAAAAGGAAAAGGAAGTAATGAAGAGTTCTTTTTAGTTTTAAAAGAAATAGTCCATTTTGTGAAGTGTGTATGTGCATTTGTGTATTGGGGATGAAGTTATAAATGTAACCTAAATTCATCCTGACAAAACGTGCTAATGTTGCTTAATTGTTGGATACTTACAGTGAAGTGAAAACAGAAAGGAAGGGGAGAGGAGGGAAGGGGATGGAAGGGGAAGGAGGGCAGAGAAGGTGAGGGGAGGGTAGGGGAAGCCAGCAGAGGGGAGAGGAATAGAGGGAAGAGCAGAGAAGGTGAGGGGAGGGAGAGAGGGAAGGGGAAGGGAAGGGCTGACAAGGGGAAGCGGAGAAAGTTTACTCTTTTTACAGCCTAACAAGAAAATCACTGCTTGGAAAAAAAAAATGGTAGAGTAGAAAAGTCTTAGTATTCACCAAAATACCATGAAGTTCTTCTAAGCTAGACAGACATGTGGCATCTTTTATGAAAAAAATAAAAGAGAAGAAAATATTAACACCGAGAGGTTTGAAACCGTCCATTCTGAAGCCCTGGAGGCTTCGGGGCGTCCCTCCAGCTGTCCCACCAGCTCAGTGTGGGGGCGTGTACCAGGGAGTCCTGTCCCCTAGGGGCTAGACTTCCCCAATAAACTGTTTTTAACTATTGCACGTCAGGTCCTATTTTGCCTACGGATAAAAAGTGTGTTGTTAACCCTGAAATGTATTTCTGATCATAAGAGAGATAATGTTTAAATATCTACCTCAGATCAGTTTAATAGTTTGAAATAAATTGACTCAAAAATGTATATTCACAAAGAGAATGCTATTTCAGGAAGTTTATATTATGATATTAAAATAGTTTTATCATTGAAACATTTGCTGTTTTCCCCTTTTCACCTCCCAGGTTATGAAGGATAAAGGCTTTATCATGCACTAATGATGCTTCGTTAACATCAAGCAATCGCGTAGTCTCAGTGAGCCACTGCTATATAAATGCATTAGGCACAGAACAAAGCTATCTGTGTTTTTAAAATATTTTTTTAATTCACCCAGTTATCAAAGGTTTTTTTCAGTTATTTCTGAATAACGGGATCTGGGAACAGCTTATGTTTTCTGGGTTTTTTTTGTTTTTGTTTTTGTTTTTGTTCAGTTTTCTATATAAAGGATGTGAACTTTTATAGTCACAGAGAAAGGTTAATTTTTACATTTAAGTTTCATTTATTAAAATCCCATCAATCCTGCTTTAGCCATACAAAGATGAAGAAGGCAAGAATCCTTTCTCAAGCTCATTGGAGAGACAGGCCAATAAACAAGGCCCTCCCAACACAAGGACCATCCCTTTGGTATAGAACAGGTGTGCACCGGGTCCAAACATGGGCTCTGCTGGGTGACCTCGGGACATGGGTAGCCGCCTTACATTGCTCCACAGTCAGTCACAGGATCGGGTGAAATGATGCATGTAAAGCTTTGATACAGTGCCTGGCTCATACTAAGTGTTCAAAAATGGCATGTTTTTAAAATAGAGCGTAGAGAAGCATGGGGCAGGGCAGTGAGAACACGCCTGGTGATCCAAGGATGACTGCAGGGGAGGCAGGTTCCCTGAGTACCAGGAGTCACCCACGCCGGCTCACTGCCTTGGGACGCTGCAGGCCTATGGGTGGGATATACCCATCTGAGAGAAGCCTGCTGCCTTCGGGCAGAGAGTCTATTTTGAAGCTCCACAACCAACAAGATCAGACAACTCTCTTGGGAGGAATGCGCTGGCCAAGTTCTGCCCGAGAGTTCTCAGAGGCAGGCCTTAGGAAAGGCCCTCCTTCCTCGGAGCCTAACTTTGCAATGTTCCCACTGGAGTCCAATGGGAGTTTTACGGGACTCGAGGATAGCATTAGGTCCTGTGTATTTTTAAAGGGTCATTCAAAAAGGCTAAGTCTAAATGTTTTACAGATGGCAGAGCGAGGCCTGATGCAGTTGTCCAGAACGGACCTTTTATGTTTTCCAGAAGCACGTGTTTAAGGAAAGAACACTTCACCATACTACCAATGCGGGGAAGTCCTGCGGGCTTACATTGGACAACTGGGTACACATCGCTGCCAAACACAGTTCTAAAAGTCAGTAAGAGTATTTTCCATGCTACCTGCTTTCAACCTTCCTTCAAAAGTTTGCCCTGCAAAACAACAACATGTTTCTGCGTAAAAATGACATTTTAGGTGAGAATAGGCCTGGGCAAGCGCATACATGTGAAGAACCTCCCCGTTCGCTTTAGTCTCTACTGCACCGCCATGGTGGCAGGCAAGGTGAGGACGACTGATGTGGCCAGGCCTTCTGGTCAGTAATTTCCGAACTGATTTTTACTTCTTAGAGCAGTGGTCAGCAAACTCATTAGTCAACAGAGCCAAATATCAACAGTACAACGATTGAAATTTCTTTTGAGAGCCAAATTTTTTTAATCTTTAAATTCTTTATTAGTTAAGGAATTACAAATGTGTCCTCATTCCCCCCC
>NW_005365832.1:1752781-1761449 GCF_000412655.1 Myotis brandtii
GAGAGCCAAATTTTTTAAACTTAAACTATATAGGTAGGTACATTGTTATTAACTTAATTAGGGTACTCCCAAGGCTTAGGAAGAGCCACACTCAAGGGGCCAAAGAGCCGCATATGGCTTGCGAGCCGCAGTTTGCCAACCACAGTCTTAGAGAATGGAACTCCTTTCAAAATTCCTTCAAAACACAACTCACTTTTCCAAAGAGGAGAAGGGATTTCAGAAACTTCTATGCTCTTTTCAACATTAAATAACTCTTTTTAAAAACAAAATTTTAAGGAGTTTAATGAAATAAGTTAGAAATACTAAAATCCATCAAACATGGAGGTGAAAAATTAAGGTAAATGTGGTTTGTCACAATATATATCGGGTTTAATGAATTCAAAAAGTTTGGGGAGGATGTTCACTCGGGTGGCACACACACTAAAACTGGAATGATTTGAAGATTAGCATGGCCCCTGCCCAAGGCTGACACACAGATTCATGAAGTGCTTCATACTTCATGTTTTTAAAAACACATGTAAATAGTTTCAAGAATGCTACTTACCACAATTCACCATAGCTAAGATCTGGAAACAGCCTAAGTGCCCATCAGTAGATGAATGGATTAGAAAACTGTGGTACATCTACACGATGGAATACTATGCTGCTGTAAAAAAGAAGGAACTCTTACCATTTGCAACAGCATGGATGGAACTGGAAAGCATTATGCTAAGTGAAATAAGCCAGTCAATGAAGGAAAAATACCACATGATCTCACACATTCATGGATAATAGAGACCATTACAAACTTTTGAACAATAATAGATACAGAGGCAGAGCTGCCTCAAACTGATTGTCAAACTGCAGTGGGAAGGCCAGAGAGGGTTGGGGGGCAGAAGGGAGGGGAGTAAGAGATCAACCGAAGGACTTGTATGCATGCATATAAGCATAACTAATGGACATAAGACACTGGGGGGTAAGGGAGGGCAGGGGATTGTCAAGGGCAGAATTAAAAAAATAAAAAATAAAAAAAAAATAAAAAAAAAGGAATTCTACTTACATCCTACTTGAGAAGAGTTTTGCTTCCCCCTCCCCGCCCCCACCTCACCCCCAGGAAATGAATGTGAAATCCATTCTGTAATGCATTTAGAAAAGTGCCCAGAAACACAAGTGATTGTTATATAGTTGTTCATAAAAATAAAAAAAATTAAAAAAGTTTAGGGTTAAAGATTGAAATTGTGAACTCAATTAATCATCCCCATAATAGCCATAGTTTAGGACTTCCTTATCTTCTTACATATTAAGTGGGTTTCAAGTACTCTTTTAACATGTAGATTTAAAAAAACATTTTTTCCATAGCTGGTCCCCAGAAAATAAGAAATAACCCCCATTTCTTTCTCGGGAGACAATAGACATAGTAGTTATGCAATAAGGCAACACTTAAAGTTACCTTGTGTATACAGAATGATTTTGGCATGTAACCTAAATTCTGTTTTCTATTATGAATTGTAGAAGTCTACACATTTTTAAAAAAAAACAATAAGAATAAATGGGCAAAAAAAGAATAAATGGGGAACTTGAAGTGTAAAATAATACCCACACTTTGGGGAAAGTTTTGGCAGTTTCTTATAAAGTTAAATATACTCCCTTTTTTTTTCTCACCCAGCAATACCACCTCTAGATATTTACCAAAAATAAAAGTAAAAACATATATCCACAAAAACATTTGCACAAGAATGCTACAGAAGCTTTACTCACCAGTGGCAAAAACTGCAAACTCAAATTTCATCAAGAGGAAAATGGGCAAATTTTAGTACATTCATGCAGCAGAATACTACTCAGCAATAAAAAATATTTATATGCACAACATGAATAAAGCTAAGAGACATTATGCTGTGCAAAAAAAAAATAAAAGCTAAACACAGAGCAGCACACAATTCCACTTAACTATTTAAATATTAGGCAAAACTAAATCATCAGTTTTAGAAGTCAGAGGAATGATTGCAGCTGGGTGATGGAGAGGATTAACTGGGAAGGACAGGAGGGTATTGCTGGGGTGATGGCAGTGTCCTTAGGGGTGGAGGTTACTCTGCTGGCTACCTGCATTTGTCAAAAGTCATCAAACCGTACCCTTAGAGTATGTGCACTTCACTGTAGATTATTTCTATCTCAAAAAAGAATAAATGTGTATATATATATATTTTTAAATATACATTTTTATTGAATTTAGAGAGGAAGGGCAAGGGAGAGAGAGATAGAAACATCAATGATGAGAGAGAAACATTGATTGGCTGCCTCTTGCACGTCCCCTACTGGGGATTGAGCCCCCAACCGGGGCATGCGCCCTTGACTTGAACCTGGGACCCTTCAGTCCACAGGCCAAGGCTCTATCCACTGAGCCAAACCAGCTAGGGCGAATAAATGTATATATTTTTAAAGATTTTTTACATATGTCATGCACATAAACCAAAGGAAGTCTGACTTCTTTTATGCGCCTTCCCATATCGCTACCTATGAACTTGAGTGGTTTTGGAAACCCAGTGAACATATTTAATTTTACCAGTGTGCCTCATTTTTCTAACTGGTCTATTTTCCAGAAGGCAGGAGCTTGTCGTTTTTTTATTTAAATTGTTTGTAATACAGCACATGAATCGCCATTAAACACGGCAATGCCACCAGAGCCTCTAGTCTAGAAGGAACAGGTGGGACACTTCCATTTTTTTCCTTCTGACTTTGAGAATAAATCTCCCCCAAATGACACCTTTCCCTTTCAAACACTTTAGTTGTATATTTTATAACTTTTACATATGTCATTTTTACATGACAGTCACAGCTCCCACCTGGAGTTTTGCAACACTGTCCGCCGCATGTTACCTTTTTTTTTTTTTTAGAATATGCATGTTTTATTCTGAATAATTTTGCATAATAAAAATGAAACTACAAATTAACACCAAATATTTTAACAAGCTGAAATGAATCACGAAAGAAAAAAAAAGCAGAAATGTAATTCATGGGCAGTCTCCAAAAGTCATAAAAGTTAAAAAACATTCTCCCAGTTTCACTAATGGAAAGACACGAAGGTCAAAATCTAAATCCCAATACCAAATGTCTAACAATTCATTATCTATTCCCTTCCTGTGGTTGGCAAACTGCGGCTCGCGAGCCACATGCGGCTCTTTGGCCCCTTGAGTGTGGCTCTTCCTAAGCCTTAGGAGTACCCTAATTAAGTTAATAACAATGTACCTACCTATATAGTTTAAGTTTAAAAAATTTGCCTCTCAAAAGAAATTTCAATCGTTGTACTGTTGATATTTGGCTCTGTTGACTAATGAGTTTGCCGACCACTGCCTTAGGCCATTAATATAGATGTTGGTGGTAGACAGATTCAACAAGTGAAGTTTAAAAAATCATGCAAATAGTTTAATCATCACAGAGATAACTAACCAGCTGAGAAACTTCAAGAGCCTTGGGCTTTCTATTAGACATTTCAAAAAAGAACAGACCTTTCTTATTGCTTTGCATACTCATTCACTCATTCATTTGTTCATTTGGTCCACAAGTATTTATTGGTGTACACTGACTATGTACCAGAAGGATGCCAAGAATACACAATGGGGAAAGCATAGTCTCTTCAACAAATGGTGCTGGGAAAAACTGAATACCACGTGGAAAAGAATGAAATTTAACCCTTATCTTCTACCATATTCAAAAATCAACTCAAAATGGGTTAAAGACTTAAGCGTAAGACCAAAACTCTAAAACTCCTAGAAGAAAACATACAGGAACAGTCCCATGACATTCGCCTTGGAAATGATTTGGATGTGACACCAAAAGCAACAGGCAACAAGAACAAAAATTAGTGAGACTACATTAAACTAAAAAGCTTCTGCACAGCAGAGGAGATAATCAACAGAGTACATCTCATTTTAAATGTTGTTTCCACAATAATTTTTTAAATGAGATGCTATTGAATTTTAAGATACGTGATGCTTTGGCATATATTCTTTGGACATGTACAGCAGTATCAAATAATTATTTTGTGAAAAAAACTGTAATTTAAGACCTAGGGTCCGAGATAAGAATGTGTCACTACTTATTGCTAATAATATAGGAGTACTTCTTTGCACTATGAATTCCTATTAGAATTTGAGACAAAGCACTGATTCAAAACAATATGTTCATTTCAGTGTTATTTACAATAGTTAAGATGTGGAAGCAGCCCAAGTGCCTATCAGTAGATGAGTGGATAAAAAACAACAACAAAAAAATCCATGGTAAATTTACATAAAGGAATGCTACTCAGCTATAAAAAAGGAAATTTTACCTTTTGCAACAGCGTAGATGGACCTGGAGAGTATTATTCTAAGTGAAATAAACCAGTCAGAGAAAGACAACTATCCTATAATTTCACTTACATGTGGAATCTAGTGAACAAAATAAACTGATGAACGAAATAGAAACAGACTCATGGATATAGAGAATGGACTGACAGCTGTCAGAGGAAAGGGGGTTCAGGGGCCTGGGTGGAAAAGGTGAAGGGATTACGCAGTACAAACTGATAGTTACAGAACAGCCACCGAGATGCGGTGTGCAGGTGGGAATATAGTCAATAATGTCAAGATAACTGGGTGCGGGGTCAGGCAGGTGCTTGGGGCAGCAGGGGACCAGCCTGTAAAGTCAGAAACTGGTGCAGAATGACATTCAATATCAGCTGACCTTGAAAAATAAAATAACACTCAAATACATACATACATACATACATACATACATACATAAACAAACAAACAAACAAAACCAAGTAAGCACAAATAATTCAGAAAGGTAAAACTGTACTGAAAATTACAGTTACATTAATGTTAGCCATAATTTTCTATGAATGGCAAGACTGTTATTTTCATCTTTGAGTTTTTCTGAATTCTCCAAAATCCTCATAAGGGGTGGGTGGATATTGCTTTTGTAATAAAATAGAGAAAATGTTTTATAAAATAACAATATCAATGAGACCAAAAGGGCGGAAAGGTGTTGAATTGCTAAGTATGACAACAAGTCAACATGAGACCGATGGGACACAGCATTTACTCTTCATAAATGCTGACAGCACCCAGCCATCGCTGCGCACAGAGCTGCCAGCGCACGTCCATGTGGCCCTCTCCAAAGGCAAACGCTGTTGGTCAGCAAGCTTTCCGCAAACAGTCATCAGCTTCAACGCTGGATGTTTACACAATGCGCATCAAGTTCATCTCAACCAGGCACAGATTCTAAGCACAATGCTTATTGGAAACACCACATTGTGGCTCAACAATTCTTAAAGGATATTTTAATCAAACTGACAAAGAATGATTGAAAAAAGCCAAAAAGTGTGTGGAAGGAATGGAGACGTCTGTGGTCAAAAAGACTACATTTTGCTCAACTGCTAACTTTGTATCACTTCCAATGGGATAATGCGATAAAGACAAAAACTTTTGAGGACACATATGTAATACCTTAATCAATAAAGAAATTAAGAAAAAAAGACAAACTTTTTATTCTAATGGGGAGAAAAAAAGGAAAAAGATTCTGGTAACTACTATAAGGCTGGCTGGCTGGCTGAACATTGTATAAGAATATACTTTGCTTTATAGGTCTTTTGTGCAGAACCATTATAATATACTCTGTGACAATTGAACATTAATTAACCTAAATTTGGGGGTTGGGTCTTTTATATCAACAGCAAAACAACAACAATAAAACAAGTCATTAAAAAAAAAACCTTCCCAAGAATTGATCCTGTTCCAAGACCTATTCAATTATAGGACTCTTAAGAGCTGAGAATGTTTTCAGAAAAAAACAAAACAAACTATTCTACTTCACCCCCAAATTATAGAGCGTCTGAAAAGAGAATTACCAACAACGGAGGAAATGAATAGAACGCACTTGAATGCTAGTGGAGCATTCAAAACGTAAGTTACACGGTTCTGTTAAGCTGGGTGTGTGGACTCAGATGTGAACCGGGACTTGAATCAGAGGGTGGAAGTCAGCTAGACCATGAAAAGGACACTCCCCTCTTCCAGTGAAGGTTGGGTAAATCTCAGGGAGCTCACCCTTCAGGCTTAGTAGGTCTAAGAAATAAAACAAAGGTCACATGCTTATCTGAGTCTCCTGTAGACCAGCTGAGTGTGCAAAACTGAGCATGAGTATCTGCCAGAAACACCAGCTTTCTTGGGGTATTGCTGGTTCCTCCACCTCTTGTCCAGGCAGAACTACCCAAATCTGAGCATATCCCTTGTAGCAAAGCGAAGCAGGTGACTAAGTTCCAGCCAGGGGCAGATTGGCAGACCTTGCTCTGCAGGCTCTGGGAACTCTCCTTACGGATGGCTACGGAGCAAACCTTGGGTTCTAGAATGTAGACAGGGCTGTCTTGGACTCTGGGGATAAAAACCTTTCCCTAGGAATAAACAGAGATAAACTGGAAAAACGCTGGCTCCCTGAGGATTTATAAAGCAGATCCACCTGGTAAAACTTCCAGACTTTTCTATGGATATAAAAACACTTCAGCCCAACTGGCATGGTTCAGTGGTTGAGCGCTGATCTATGAACCAGGAGGTCATGGTTCAATTCCTGGCCGGGGCACATGCCCGAGTTGCAGGCTCCATCCCCAGTTGGGGGGAGAGGGGTTCTCTCTCATCATTGATGTTTCTATCTCTCTCCTCCCTTCTCTCTGAAATCAATAAAAAATATATTTTAAAGAAAAACAACACTTCACCACCCTCCATGCTGTTTTTGGAACTTGCTAATCATGCTCCTGCCTCGGAGCTATTGTGTTTGCCCTTCCCTATGCCTGGGTCTCCTTCCCCAATATATCCTAATGACTTGGCCTTCATTCATATGTTGTTACTCAACACGTTCCTTCTCAGGGAGGTTACCTGGTCACCCCACATAAATCACAAATTCATTTTTATTATTTCCTCTCCTCCTCCCCTGCTTTATTTCTGTTTCAGAACTTACTATCTAACATGCCACATGTTTTTCTTTCTCTTGTTTTCTGTCTGTCTCTCCTATTAAAAGAGATGGCTCAGCAATGGCAAAAAACATGATCTGTTTTGTCTATTCATATCCCCAATACCCAAATCAATGGCTCACACATTCCATTAAATGCTTGCTGAATAGATGAAACCAAAGTCAGAAGTACTGAGACATCAAAATGAAAGTGATTGTATGCTAGGAAGTTTAACTTCATCACAGGAGCTATTCTGATTCATATTACACTAATGCTTTTGAACACTTAATCTGTTCCAAGTGTCAACATGTTATCTTCCTATGTAATGTATCATGTAATCCCACCAAAATCCTGCCTCAGTAGGTATTACTGTGCCATTTTGACAGATGAGGAACCTGAGGTGTAAAAGAACATTCTGAGCAAGTTGCTGAAGCAAGTTAAGGTAAGGATTTTCAGAGAGGACAGAGACCAAGCTGGGTCCTCTCTACTTTGTGGAAAGTGATGACGCAGGTGAGAGAGGGGCATCGTCACCAGTGTCTAAATAACAACTAAAGAATGAGACTTGAGTAATAAAGCAGTTGCCTTGGAAGGGCCCTCTCCCTCAATACTCCGGCTAAATGAGCAAGCTGACTAAAGAAAGTATCCTCAAACGGAAATCTGCATGGTGAACACACAATACAATATACAGACGATGTATTATACTAGTAGAACTGTACACCTGAACCTACATCATCCTATTAGCCAATGTCAGCCCAATAGATTCAATAAAATAGTTAATACATGGACTGAATATCATTAAGGGGGGGTCTACACAATTAAGCCAGTTCTAAGGGAACACAAAGACCATTAGAGGCAAGAGTATTCCCAGACATCAATGTCAGTGAGAAAAATGGAGAAGGGGTATGGGTACAGAAGAAGGAGAACACACACATTTTTAGAAAAGATATGATGAGTAAAAAGGTTTTATAAACTCTAATAGAAAGAAAGAAAGAAAGAAAGAAAGAAAGAAAGAAAGAAAGAAAGAAAGAAAAAGAAAGAAAGAAAGGAAGGGAGGGATTTAAGGTTGTCATAAACAATCCTGCCTTTATCAAGGGGAATATCTTTGCCACATGCATCTACAAACATAGATCCCAACATGTCAAAAAAAAAAAGTGCTGTATAAATGAGGCTAAACGCTAGGCTAGCTACCTCTTTTATTTCTAGGATATCCCAAATTACCCAGGCAAAATTGTGTGCAGAGGCAAAAGAAGTGAGGAGTTCTAAGAAAATTATTTCATTACTTTTAAAAATTAAACTGTAACTGATATTTGACAAGGAGGAGGGAGGTTAGGGGGCCAGGTGAAAAAGGTGAAGTGTTAATTGTTAGTTACAAAATATTCACAGGAATGTAAATTACAACACAGGGAATATAGTCAATAGTATTTACACGCACAAAAGAAAACAGTCATGAATCCGTGCACATTGAAAGGAAATTAATTACAAGAAATATTTTAGGGGATCCGTCCTCTCTGGGTCCAGGGTGTGGGTGAAGCATATTCGGGGCCAACAGTGCCCCAGCAGCAACCTAACCCATGGCCGATTCAGCAAGGAATCGGGCTCCCTCCTCTACTGGTTGGAGCATCTGCCCCCCGTGGTGGTCATTGCACATCATAGCTACCAGGCGAACGGTCGGTCAGATGGTTGCTTAGGCTTTTATATATAGACTAGGGGCCC
>NW_005365832.1:1762546-1776357 GCF_000412655.1 Myotis brandtii
CTTTAAGCTGCCTGGCTGCCGGCCGCCATCTTGGCTGTCAGTTAATTTACATATCTCCCTGATTAGCCAATGGGAAGGGTAGCGGTCGTACGCCAATTACCATGTTTCTCTTTTATTAGTGTAGATAGATATTATCTTAGTTAATAGTAGCGCTAGATCCATCTTTTTTTAATTGGATTTTGTTGTGTGTGTGTTGTTGTTGTTGTTTTGGCTGCTGAGGTGTTTTTTTTAATATGTTCTTATTGATTTCAGAGAGAAGGGAGTGGGAGAGAGAGATAGAAACATCAATGATGAGAAAGAGTAATTGATCGGCTGCCTTCTGCATGCCCCCTGCTAGGGATCAAGCCTGCAACCCAGGCATGTGCCCGACAAGGAATCAAACCCTGACATTCTGGTTCATAAGTCGATGCTCAACCACTGAGCCACATGGGCCAGGCTAGATAGACCCACTTTTTGAAAATCACACTCATAGTAGCAGCTGTGCCCTCCCCTGGTTAGCAATCTGCACTGGTTAGCAATCTGCACTGGTTAGCAATATGCTAAGTAAGCATCTTCTCAGTGATAATGAATCAAAGTGAGAAAAAAAAATCAAGTTATTTTTGCATCTTCAGTTACAATAAAACTAAATCATATCCTTTATTTTTACCCAATATTTATAAGTAGTATATTATAAAAACAGACATTTGTTTGTTCTCTCTATATGATTATTGGCAGGTACATGTTAGTAGATTTATACATATCAAAGGAATGAAATGCTGATAGCTTTAAGTCTTCTCTAATCAAATAAATAAAGCAATACCTCAGAACTCATATTATTAGCATTTTTTCCAAATTCTTCTCCTGTTATTTGAAGAGTAGCAGAATATGTTAAGAGACATATTGCAATCAGATGGACATTGAGCCAAGTATCTGACTCCTAATCTACTAGTAAATATATCCAGGGGCAAATTAATGAATCTCTTTAATCATAGGTCAGTAGTTTCCCTCCCAGCAACATGAGGAAAAGAATATTTAACCTGCAAGCATTACTACATGGAACAGAAATAACAAAATATGTAAAGTAAGTGTCTATATGTGACTGGTCCAGAGCGAATGTTCAACAAATAGTCATCTTCATTATTAAGTTCTGACAAGTTAGCCCATGAAACTTTATCATATCCCTCTCCTTTCCCAGGAGGTCAATTATACTTTCCTTTCCTCCTCCAAATCCTTAGGAAAATAGACAGAAAACTATATATAAGATTCTCCTAACAGGTCAGTTATTAAAACTTATTCTTTATAATGCTTCATTTGGTACAATATTCACACCAAGCCTCCAAAAGTATTAGCCTTTTTTCTTTTGAGCAAAGAATTTAACCAACAAATTTTAATTCTATCAGAAGTTCTACAGAAAAATAAAAGTTGGTGGAAATCTTATGGATTTTGGAATCTTTGAGAGAACTTGATCACAGAAGATGTGAATGTCTCTCCCATAAATATATTTATTCTCTTTCATACTGAATAATGTTCCAGATGTTTTTGGGCAACACTCCTCCAGTGCAGCTGGTGTCTCCAGCAGCGTACCTGGGATGTTCTGACACCTCAGTCATTCTAAGAGATGTGCTAAATAAAATTGCACACAAGATGTTCATCTGGGTTATCAGCAGCTACCCGATCAAAATGAAATGATTACTGGTGAAATTCTGAAATAGCCACTTGAGAATGTGTTCATGGTATATAATAGAATAGTAGTACATATTCATGAGAAACTTGTTTTTGAAGTGCCATTTGTTGCAAGTGCCACCATAATAAACAAACAAAAAAAAATGAGTTCTAATATAATTAATTAGATGACATTTGTAATTTGGTCTTTTGATAATGTAATCACACTAGGCTGCTCCCCAAGTTTTTCTTCAATGAATGAGTTCAAGGTCAAATGGCCCAAGATTTAGTTCCAAAGAACTAAAGTAGCGAGCTCCAAGATGAAAAAAAAGTGTCATACAATTAAAATAGAAAAGCTGTGATAATGAACATCACAGTACCTATAAAATACAGAAATTAGAGAGTTGTACTCTAGCTGCCAATTCCTCCACCTGTGTACAAAATCCTTCCCTTTCCTGTCCAAATACATTGATCAATTCCATCGCCTCTAAGTTGTCAACTTTATTATATCTAATGAATTTATTATATCCATCAGCATTTCAGCTGGTTCAAGTCTCTACTCGCTTATTAAAAACAAAAACTTTCCTCAAACTTGTGTCCCCACATCCCTCTAGCTCTCTTTTTCCACCTAAAGCCAACGTTTGTCAAAGAAACGCCTATCCTCACTGTCCCCACTTCTTCAAAACTCTGCTTAAAATACCTCGTCACCTAAGTCACCAGAAAACCTTTGCTATCACGAGCCAATGGACACCTCTGACCTCTTGTGTCTCACTGTATTCGTCTGTTCACTTACACTCAGAAAGCCACTCTTCACTTGGGTTCCAAGACATGTCCTCCTGGTTTCCAGGCTACCTCCTTGGATCCTCTTTTTCAGTCTAATTTTCAGGTTTTTCATACTCTGTTTCCTCAGAGTTTGGTCCTTAATGCTCTTCCCTACAACTCTTCTTCGCACATTCCCCATCATTCCTGGGGGACAGTCAGTGATTCCCAGGCTTCATTATCTGCCATCCCGCACCTCTGTTCTCCCCGTGTTCCTGTGTCAGGTAACGGCTTCACCCTTCACCGAGCTGCTCAGATTGGAAATATTAGTTGCTTTGATTCCTCCCTCTCCCTCATTGCCCCACACCCAATTCTGTGGATCCTATCTCCCAAGACACCTCTTGAACCAGTGGTTGGCAAACTGCGGCTCGCGAGCCACATGCGGCTCTTTGGCCCCTTGAGTGTGGCTCTTCCACAAAATACTGACTTCCGCACATGGGCCACGAAGTTTCAATCGCACTGTACGTGCGCGCCCGCACGTGGTATTCTGTGGAAGAGCCACACTCAAGGGGCCAGAGAGCCATATGTGGTAAGTTTGCCAACCGCAGTTTGCCAACCACTGTTGAACCATTTACTTCTTTTTATCTCTTTATCCAGAACTCTACCCTGAATGACTGCAACAGACTAATCTTTCTGTTTCTACTTTTGTTTCATCTCTATTCATTCTTCAAATGGCAATAAGAACAAAAATCTTTCTGAAATACACAATCTATTTGGCATATTTCTTCTAGATTTCTTTTTTTCTCTAAACAATACAAAAACATGAGAACACTAACCCAAATCACCCTTTCCTTATTATCATGCAACTATATAAAAAAACTAGACAGCGTTCTAGTTTTTATTCTTACATTTTTAAACTCTACACAGTAGACATTATTGTTTCTGTTTAATAAAGCCAAATATTTTTATTAAATATCTACTATTTTCTCTACTCGCCATTTCTCTCGTGTTCAATTTTTATTATGGGATTATTCTTTTACTTCTGAGTCCACTGATTACTTAACTGAAGATCTATTTAAAATAAATACTCTCAATATTATATTTTGAATTCAAATTATACTTATTTTACTTTCAACACTGAGATATTATTTCACTAGGTAAAGACCTCTGGTTCAATATTTATTTCTCCCATAATTTAAAGGTATTACTCCGCTGATTTCTAACTTCCGCTGATGCTCTAGCATTTTCTTTTTCTTCTGCCATGCTAATATTGTAATTTTTAAAATTGATTTCAGCATTGTAGTTTTTCTATACCTGACAGGGTTTCTCTGAATGCCCAAGTCATAAAAATGCAGAAATGAATGCTTAAAAGGGTATTTTTAGAGTGGGCACATGGATTTATGCTGATTTAATGGCACTTCTTACCTGTAACACCTTTGAGAGATAACTGACCAGATGTTAAAGGAAAATCTGTGCGTGTGGAACAGAGCTGTTTTCTACAAGTCAATTCACCCACACATTCTCAGCCCCATGGGTGAAGCCTACTATAACTGTGAGTCTCTATAATGTTGTATTAACCCATTCAATTAACCAGTCTGTGCCTTAAATAACAAATCAAAAATGTTTCACATCAGCCCAGCTGGTGTAGCTCATTGGTGGAGTGTTGACTTATAAACCGTGAGGTCACAGTTCTATTCTGGGTCAGGGCACAAGCTCATGTTGTGGGATGGGTCCCCAGTAGGGGGCGTGCAATAGGCAGCCTATCAATGATTCTCTCTCATCGTTGATGTTTCTATCTCTCTCTCCCTCTCTGAGATCAATAAAAAATATACTTCAAAAAATGTTTCACATCATAAAAACTTATTACTAATTTTGTTGCAGGACACATTATCAAGACCCTAAAACACAGCAATTATTTAGAGTTTAAACAATTAGAATATTTGCCATATTGAGTAACAATTCTCCGAGGAGAACTTCTCTCACAACCACAAGGAAAGGAAAAGGAGAGACTGCGTTGCTAGGGCAGGTGAAGCAGAAACACAGAAGGTAAACATCTTGGGGACTATTTTCAGAAGGTGATACATTCTTGCA
The DNA here is from genome assembly GCF_000412655.1 of Myotis brandtii. Lineage (NCBI taxonomy): Eukaryota > Metazoa > Chordata > Mammalia > Chiroptera > Vespertilionidae > Myotis > Myotis brandtii. Next base: position 1,767,038 of record NW_005365832.1, read on the forward strand.
GTGACACCAAGACTGTGGCGGATTATACAACAACTGACTCCTTGGCATAATGTTTGAGATTTTCAATGCATTTTAATTTTTGTTGGAAGCATATTAAGCAGCTATATGACAAGTTTTTTAATTGCATGCTGAACTTTTCATGATGGCTCAGTTCAATAATTTTTAAAACTTTTATTTTTGCTTTATTTGGTTTTAGTTGAAACTCACTTCTCTGAAAATAAATTTGTTCTAGTGAAAGAACGTAAGGAGTAGAGATTGGGATCACATATGTTACATTCAAAGGGTAGTGTTTGCTCTCTATATAAATTTTCTTCAGTATAAGTATTCTTTGATCAAACCAATGTTAAACTCAAGTCATCAATTTTTTTTTATTATTCATAGTTTAGCTTAAGTGAAACCTTTTTAAAACTCTCTTAGATGCTACACTTTAATATTTGCATAAATGTTTTTTGGTTTTAGAACTCTTTTTAGAAAAAAAGCATTTTAGCAATTGAAATGCAGATACAACGTAAAAAATATACAGAGTAGTAGAAAATCACAATAAAAATCACTCAGATTTCTACCACCCAAAGACAACATCTGTTGGCAATTGCTTGATTTTCATTTTTATTTATGTGTATTCACTTATTTTAAAATTGTTTTAAAAAATTAAGGTCATGCTATACATATTGCTTTATGTCTAGTTATTTTCACATCAAATTAATTATTAGCACTTTTCTCTCATCCTTACTTTTTCCATGAAAATTAAATATGTTACAGATGTGTTCAATTTTTCACTTATTCTTTATTATTTAGGTTTTCCTTTTTTGGTTTATAAATTATGCTGTGATGAAATCCTTAAACTTAATTCTTTGTCGTTATTCATTGCTATTTCCTAAGGTAATTTCTTTGAAGTTCAATAATGGGATCGAAAATACTATTCCCATTAAATATGATTTAAATATGTTAACTTATATACATACATGTGAATATAAAATTTAATACTGTGTACAAGGATCATTCATTCTCTGATGTATCACCATATTATATGGAATCATGGATGAAATATTTCTTCATTATGTTAAATATTAATAGGCTCCCTATGACTTTTATCATCTTATTTTCCTTTTTCTGTTGTACATTTAGTAAATACCAACAGAGATATCTCCTTGTGGGAAAATTAAAATGGTATTTCTTTTATTCACCAGTCTCAAAACCAAAGCACTTTTCATGATCACTTTTCATCATGTTATGGCAGGAGCTACGCAGTGTAGGTAGGCTATTACCGAATAACTAGTCAATATTAATATATAAAATGCTTGGCTGGCCAGCTCAAACCCAATGATAAAAATACTTGAATTACAAGTGATGTATATATAAAATGCAAACATAAGATATAAACATTGATGATAGTTTTGTCCCAAATAAATGTATATTGCAGCTCTTTTTCCTTGAACTTCCCAGATTAATTAGGCAGTGCGGTAACTTTTCTTATTGCAAATCTCGCAATGCCCTCTTCATTTGCTATGTTTTCTGCAGGGACTAGAGAGTGTGCCTACTAACCCAGCACACATGCTGCAGGGGCAAATTATCAGTAAGTCAGAATCGCTCATATACAGAACTCATTTAGCCATTTTATGAAAATGAGCCAGAAAATAAAAAGTGATAAATGCAATCAGAATAGATTTTACTTAACCTCATCTAGACAATTGCATATATTTCATGCAAAGACCTCAGATCCTCACTCTGAGTATATTTACTATTATTTTAGCTAAAATCCTAACTAGGGTAGTATTCTTATTTTCCAGTGAGTTACAGAGTAGATGAGGCAAATTAGAAGAGCCAGGAGAGCGTTGGCCTAGAGGTGACTGAGGTCATTCAATGTGTCTAGTGTTGGAGTGAGCACTAGACACGTAGATCTCAGCATGGGTCCACTGACTTATACAACAGAGTTCACACACTGACTCAGAGTCACCAACAAATTATAAATCATATTCAGTATTTTTTTTTGTTTTCAGAAGCACTGAAACATGTAATATATCTAAAAAATAATTTCATGAAGAATGTTTAAAATAATTTAGGCATTTAATGATTTGCATGGATTGTATCATTAACTCACTCTGTATATGTTTTAATTTCTGACCTATAATATCTGTTTTTATATTCTCAACAAAATAGTAAATATGTATTGACATTGAGGAACTCTGGCTACCTAGTCTCCACCTTCACTGCCTTTCATAGATTAGAGTTATTAATGGCTAAATTTCTGTATTCAAAAGTATTATAATGACCTCAGGAACTAACTTCATTCACTCAAATAGGAATTAAGTTCAATTTTCCAACTCATATTTATTTTCCTAGAGTAACTTTACTTGGTTACACCAATTAATCTTATTTCATAGAAGAATGTATAGTTAATATTACTTACTATATATAGTCAACATATGTGTCTTTGACAATGTCATGATATTTTAGATTATTCTGTAGAGAATAATAACCATGAATTCTCAATTCAGTCTATACATTGCTTTATATATACATACAGACACTTAAGAACTGTTTTGATGACTTGACATGAATTTGTAAACATATGACATTGTGTACAGTTCAGGACAGTCATACTTTTGGCCAATATGGATTTTTTCTGAAGTCACTATAGTGACATGGTTATTATAAATCCACACTGTCAATTTCACCTGAGCCCTACTATTTCTCAGGGAGGGTTTTATTCATTCCATATGATTCTCCAGATTGGATCCCTAAAGACAAACCTTCATTTTCCTTAGGCTCAATGTGCCCCCACCTTTATCTTCTTTCTTCCTCAACCTCCTCCTAATTTACCTCCTGTTTTGTTTTGTTCGTTTTTTTAAGTTCCAATTGATCTGAATTCCAATAGATTTACCCGATTTTACCACTCAAAACTTCCTCTGAAAATCCTTTTCACTGTCAATTGCTACTCACAATGCTTCTAAATGCTAAGGCTAATCTGCTGTCAAATACAAGGGGGAAATTCTACTGTGGCTAGTGAGGCTGCACTGAAAAAGAAAAGAAAAACGGAATTCTCCTTAACTCACTCTGTGTATTTTTAATTTTTGACCTATAATAATGATTTCTATTTTTCAAAGTGATGTTGTGTAGTTAAAGCCTCAATAAAATGGTAAATTTCATGAACATTTAACAGCTCTGGCTATCAGCCTTAGTCCTACCTTAACTGTCTTTGATACAAGCGATTACTAGCTCCAATTAGTAGCTCGAGAATGTGTGTTATCACTACCACCCTAGAATTAGAAATTCAGCATTCCACTTTGGGACACTGGTTTTCTAGATAGTCAGGGTTTTCTTGGACTTATTTCCTCCCACACTGCCACTTGCATCACATTTATAAATGAGGTGCTCTCTTTCTGCAGCTCTTTTTTTTTATTTTTTGGTAATCCTCATCCAAGGATTTTTTTTTCTCATTGATTTTTAGAGAGTGTGGAAGGGATATTTTTTGGTAATCCTCATCCAAGGATTTTTTTTTTCTCATTGATTTTTAGAGAGTGTGGAAGGGAGAGGGAGAGAGAGAGAAACATCGATGTGAGAGAGACACATTGATTGGTTGCCTCCTGCACACACCCTGACCAGTATGAAGGAACCTGCAACCAAGGTATGTGCCCTTGACCAGAATCAAACCCGGGACCCTTCAGTCCTCGGGCCGATGCTCTATCCACTGAGCCAAACCAGCTAGGGCTATCCAGCTCTTCAATAACATATTGCTCAGTAACAACCTTTGAGAAGGAAGCAGGATACATAGGATCCTGCCTAATGAAGTTGCTGTATGTAACGCATTTGAGTCAGAGCAGAAACAGGAGGGATGCTGAGAGCAGCATGGGCCGAAGCTAATAGCTTTTCGTGTTCTTTCTGTGGTCTAAGAGTCAGGGAACTCAGCAGAGAGGATAGAAACATTCGCCGCAGTCCTGCAGGGCACATTGTGTGGAAGCCTTTTGGATAAGGGAACTCAAGCTCTGGTTCTCCATTTCTCACTGCCAACATTTTGCGAAAATATGGTTTATATTATTTAACTCGATTTCACTTTTTCTTTTAGCCCCATCTGATGTCTTTCATCCGCACTGTCCTGTTCCAACAATATTCTCAGAAACTCAGCAGTGGCTTCTTAACAAACTCAGGGGCCTGTTTTTAGTTCTTACACTCCTTGACTTCTCGACAACATGTTTTGTTGCAAATTTCTTCCTTTCTATTCTTATTTTTTACTTCTACATTGGCATTTTCTAAAGTGTTATTTTCAAACCAGTGGTCCAAGAAGATGAGAGCCAAAAGAATATTTATGGCCAATTAATTTTTGCCAAACACTGCTCCCTTGGATGGTTCATAATCCTTATTAGCATATTAAAGTCCCTGTGAAGTCTGACAGTAAATTTGCCCAACTGTGGTGAATCCAAAGTTTCCAAACTTTTTGGGCTACAGAACCCATTACATCAAAACAGGTACATTACTTCATCATGTCTCAGACAAACATGTTTAGTTTACTTTAACATCTTTGACAGCAGGCAGCATCTAGTAACCAATGGCATCTTAAAGTCACCACTCCCCAGTAACAGTCACTTGGTTGTCGGCAATGGCCAATTCCTGTGCATACACAAACATGATCATAGCTGTTCATGTTTTTCATCATGAGTGGTGTGTTTTGTTGGTAGTATGCATGCCGATTTTAATTGCCATTTAAAATGTCTTCAAACTTCTGGTCAAGATGGTGGCATACTCACTTCCTCCCGTAACCACATCAAAATTACAACTAAACTACACAGCATCACTTTGAATTGACATTATTGGCTTTGTTGTTGGGATTGTCCCATACACTGAAGGGCAGCATCCCTGGCATCTGCCCACTAGATGCCAGTGGCATCCCCTGCCCCGAGCATGACAGTCAAAAACGTCTCCAGACATTGCTGCCATGTCTCCTGCCCCATTGGAGACCCCTGTTTTAGACCATTCATAAAAAGTTCTTTTTAAACTTTGTGACATATATTTTCTACCAACCTCATTTCTTTAAAGGGTGGCATATTGCTCACCATTTATATACATTGAGAATTTTTAAATAATACTACTTAACCACCCCATGTGTGAAAGCCTCAAATATTATTAGTTTTAATATCTACTATTGATTGTTTCACTATCCTCCCTTTGCTTGATGAGATCCTGTGATATTGATCCAAGAAAGAAGTTTTGATTTAATTACAATTAGTCATGGAATTCTACCAGGCACTTCTTTAACACCAACATCACTTTCTGAAATGCCAACCTAGAAACGGTGCACCCACCTGAGCAGCCCACGCCAGGCCTGCCAAGGCGGGAGGCATGTGGGTTCTATCGCTTCCAAGGAAACTGAAGCCATACAGGCCACAGAGCTGTGGGGATGAAGAACATTGGAAGTACTGACTCGGAGAAGGAATAAAATGTAAAGACTGGCCAGCAAGTCAGAGTTTTCCCTTTGTCCTCAAGCTGAAATACATGTACTTTCTTCTAGAAACTGTTCAAATCGGTGCTATCTTCCTAAGAGCTCTGTTCTTCCTGTGGGCCTGCTACCTTCTGGCTGATCCAAGGTGCTAGCTTCCATAAGGAGCTGAGTCAGCACTTCTCACATTGTTTAAACGAAGAAGAAGAGAATGCCACATGCCAAACAACGCATTTGCAAAAGAACTCCCGGAACATAATCTGCTCCTAAACGCAGAGACTTGTATGAATGGGGAACATGAAGGATGGCATTCTTCCCCGGAGTCATCACACTCCACTGGCAGGTTCTGTTGCTCGGGGAAACCACAGGGGTGCCTGCAAAGCCAACATCATATAGAGTTTGACTTTGCGATCCCTTAGGGAAACAAGACTCATCACACCTCTTAGCATCTTCACTGTAGAAAACATAATATTGTGTGTGATGAACATCATTTTTTCACAGAAAATGGGGATCCAGAGCTCCTCCTAAATTAAATCAGTAACATCTTGATGGAAATGGCTCCTGAGATGGTGCACTTTGTACTTTGAATTCCAAGCTTGGAGGACGGAAAGTAAATTGCATTCGCATCCCTTACCAACAACCTCTCCTTGCCGCAGTTACTTATCTCTAAAAAGGGAATATTTCTCCTTGTTGGAAGGAATCAATCAAAGCTCACGGCAACTAACACATAGTAGGAATCCAATTAATTTTATTCTTCCTCCCTCCTGTCCCATTATCCATGAGATACCATAAGCTTCTGTTTTGTTGGAAAGAGAATGACCAAGAGACAAAGAGAGGGAGAGGGAGAGGGAGGAGGAGAATTTATTTTTTAATGTTGACAAAGATTTATCAGAAAATAAACCCTCTCTTCAGTGTAGCTAAGAATATGTCTTGAAAACTCTAAATGTCACACTTAATTTTTCCTATAGTCCCTTTGATCATGGTTTTTCAAAGTCATTACAACCCAAATACTTGGAAATAAAATCAAATAAACTATGCCATCATCACCAGCCCGATACCATGTTCCATACTTCCTCACCCTCTGCCTTTTACACTTGCCTTTCTGCCAACGTTGCACAGTTGTAGAATGGTGAGCTTTCAAAATATAAAATATAATAAATTGGAATAATATTAGGCATGACTCATTCACCAGATAAAAGCAGGATTCAATCATTATTAATTAGTGTACTTTTGATTATCAACTTATAATAGACGTAATCCACAGGCTAATCTCATCGATACAGTTGAAATGTTAACCAGGAATGCTGATAACATAAAGGATTTACTTACTTGTAATCTTCACCTAGATTCTTGAGCTCATAAAACTGGCAATATAAATTTATTTCGTCTTCATCTCTATAAAAAAATAAACATAATGTCTAACTCCCTAAAAAAAGTTGGCTTATATTTCATGAAAGACTAATATTTGCTTTAATTATGAACTGTATCATTATTTGTCATATTTTTAATAGGCTTATTTTAAATTAAGACTGTATTTTTTCAAGGACAACTTAATATATAGGCATTAAAATAGCTGGAGTTGATATCTTTAATAAGCTATAAACAGATAATCAGGGGCTATAAAGAATTTATTTTTCTCTTATATTATCAAAGAACAGCTGTAAAAGTACAAAATCCACTGTTAAACCTGTGTTTACAGTCCTAGTGGCAGACTTATAAAGTAATGTGCATAGCAACGGTTTCTCTATCATGTTTCTCTTCTTTTCTTTTCTTTCAAAGAATTTGAAACCCTTTTTCTTTTTTAAGCCCAATATTGAAGATTCCATGGTAACTGCCTTTCTATTGGTTTTCTTTCTCAGCCTCTGTTGCTCTTTTGCTTTGCTTTTAAGTTGGAAAAATATTTTGCTTAAAAATACAGAACAAGGAAATCAACAAGCTAGTCTTCAGTGACTGCTGCCACTCCTAAATCCATTCATTTTTAAGAAAGGATACCGTTCTCTTGGTGTTTTAAATGAGGGGAAGATCCTGAAAAGAATTAAACAGGAGTCATAAGAGTGGAGCAGGATTGAGCAGTTGAAATACTGGATTAAATGAATAATTCCGTGTTCTGTTATCTCTACACTGCTCTACATTTCTTATTATCTTCATGTTTTTAATCTACCATCAGTCAGTACAAATTAATTATAGAGGGCATTCCACATGTGAGAATTACCAATCCCTCTTGAATTGTAAAACAATACCCCACGTGCCTAACTTCTATGGCTCTCAGTCATGCTCTCTTTGGAATGGAACTAAGAACGCTTCCTATGTCTTCTCAGTTCAAGAATCTGACTGTTAATGAGCCTGTGTCTGCAAGGCATTGGGAGCTGCTCTTCTTGGTATAAAATAGCAAATCATTAACCCATAGCTCCACCAACTTCTATTTTTTAATTACCCTTTAATTTGAAAAGGCACAATCTTTTATTTTTCCTTTTAATATTTGTATATATACTTCTTATTTTAAACCAAAAATACTTAACTTGAAAAAGAATCACTTTTTGAGGCTGTATTTAATATTCCTGAAAAATGACTTGAGATGTTTTAGGACTTTAACAAAGTGAATATTGGTACGATCTCATTATTTCCTTTTTAATGCTGAATAAAGCAAATACCCATCCAGCTTTAACTAATCTTAACATGTTGTCATATTAGCTTTAAATATTTTTTAAAATCTATTTTTATTGATTTCAGAGAGGAAGGGAGATGGAGAGAGAGGTAGAAATACCAATTATGAGAGAATCATTGGTTGGCTGCCTTCTGCACAACCCATACTGGGGATCGAGTCCACAACCTGGGCATGTGCCTTTGACTGAAATCAACCTGGGACCTGTCAGTTCGCAGGCCAATGCTCTATCCACAGAGCCAAACCAGCCAGGGCAGCTTGAAATATGTTTTAAAGACACATCACCAATGTGTTGAGAGCCCCTTGACTGCTACCTCACCAAGCTCATTCCTTCACCTCCTTTCCCAGAGCAACAACTGTTCTGAGCTGGTATCTGATCATTCCCACATGTGTTTTTCATGCTCTTACTGCATATATGTGTTTCTTTATATATTTACTAGTTACGTATTCATAAGCAATTGCATGTTTTAAAATGTTTTTATTCAAATTATTGGTCTGCTATTTTTCCAAATTGACACATGTGAGCTAATTCATTCATTTAAACTGATAAAATCAAATTTCTTTGTATGGATATAACTATGTTTACTTATCCAGTTTTCTTTTGATGGAAATATTTACAATGTTTTATTATGATTCAAAATCTTCAATGGAGTAACCTTTTCCATGTCTCAAAAAGACAAAAGATTTAAAATTAAAATAGTCCACGAAGATGAGGCTTACTAATACGAATACAATTTGATATAGTCTTTCTGGAAAAAAAAATTAGCAATGTGTACCAAGAGCCTTAAAAATAGGTATGTAGACTCATTAACCTTACACTAAAAATGCACTGTTATATCAGTGGTTCTCAAAGTATGGTCCCTGGACCGGCAGCATCAGCACACACATGCCCATTCTCAGGGCCCTACTGCAAACCTCCTCAGGCAGAGCTTTGGGGATGGGAATAAGCAACCTGTGGTTTACCAAACCTGACAGGTGATTCTAACACAAGCTGCAGTTTAAAAAACGACAGCTCTAGAGAACTGATTTGAAAATTTTAAAGATATTCATTGAAAAAAATCATACCCTCATGTCCTACAAAGTGAAATGTTGATATAGATAATGAAACAAATATAGGATGAAAATTTTAATTATATGGGAAAATGGCTTTGGTATTATGCTATAAGAAAATGGCATGATCTAAAGTTGTGCATATAGCAAAATCATAATCTTTAAAAAGATATATAT
>NW_005365832.1:1776449-1811843 GCF_000412655.1 Myotis brandtii
TATATATATATATACCATCTTATTCAAAGGTATTAAGTGAAATAAGAATATTCACATATATGCACACATGCATGTAGTCTGAATGAATGTGTTTACATTTAGTTAATATATCACTCAGTTATGCTATCATTTGTGACTTTATTAGTTATATTTATTAATTACAGAAAAAATAATGCTTATACTTTTATGAACACAAATAGTTGCTACTGAATATCTTTAATTCCAAATACCATAATGCTTTAAAGTACAAGTAGGTTCCCAACAAAGTAAATTGAGTTTTTAAAGATTTTGTCTTATATAATAATCTGCTTACTACTGATAGACATTATCTAGATATAAAGTTTAACTATGACATGTATTCACACATATTCTAAAAGCTTATTAATAGAAATATAGGGGATGTTAAAACTGGATGAAGTGATCCAGTGAAATACAGACATAAATTCTATGTCAAAGAATTTGCAAATCTATAATAATAAAAGCCTAATATGCTAATTAGACCGGACAGCCAAATGATCTTCTGGACATCCTTCCTGAAGACCTTCCAGACGAAGCCAGGGCTGCCAGGGCCGAGGCAAGCCACTGGGGCTGCATGGGCTGAGCGCTCGCCCTTGCATGAATTTCGTGCATCGGGCCTCTAGCTGAAAATAATGAGCTTCAAATTCTTTGGCAGTTGAATTTCCCTGTAAAGTTCTTATTATTCTCTATGTCTATCAAATGGATCATTATAACCTCAAGAATTTATTTATATAATTCAAATGTTATTTATCCTATTATACTAGTATATAAACCCACTTATTTTTTAAATAACTAATATTTTTTTGTTCATATATGATGTATATACCATGATCAAAATTTAATTCCAATTTTCCTGAACTGGAGAATAGGTTTTGTCTGAACTCTGTAGCATTTACATTCAATTTTAACTTGTAATTTTCAATATGTTCCTATTACATTCAGAGAATAATAGGGAGTATGCCTACAGCTAGTCTAATATCTTTAAATTCTTATGGATGACAATGAAATAGCATGTAACCCAGCATGCTTCAGATTTCAAAGGATGTGGGCTGTTAACATTATACTTTTATTAAAATTCCCATTATTTTTTTTTGCTGCCAATCTGAATATAAAATCATTTTATCATTTTTCTATAGAATAAAAAGTGAAGAAAATATTACTTTATTTCCAATTACTTATCTAGTCAAAAATGGAAAAAGAAATTTAGGAAAAGTCAACTATATCATAGCCTAAGAATAGTCAATTTATAAATATGTTAATATTAAAATGACACAATGACACGTCTATTCATGTACTGATGTGTTCAACAGAAACTTAGTACTGAGCTTTTCCCACGTGCCAAGAAATTGTGCCACAAACATTTAGAAGCATTCATTCCAGTGGGAGAGAGACAATGAGCACATAATAATTCAAGTACTCATAATGTGATTTGGGGGGGAAAAGGAAGTGTTTAAATTAACCGCTGGAAAAGTGATCAGAATTAAACATGAAAATTGGATCAGAGCATTCTAAGCATACACCAAAGCCTATACCAAGGCCTTAAGGCGAGAGCTTGCTGGTAAGAAGTGATCCCAGGAGAGAGAGGGGGTCAGAACGCCAGAGAATTGTGAGCAAAATAGAACCAAGTATACGGTGAGGCTGGAATAAAGGCCGAGCCGGATCATCAGGCCTCTGTGAATCAGGACAGAAGACTGGGTTTATCCCAGGAGCCCTGGGAAGCCCTGATGTAACGCAAGGCTCTCCCTGGCTACTGAGGGAGAGAACACCACGAGGGCACAGATTTGCAGTGACCCAGGGGAGAGATGGTGGGAACTTGGACTGAGGTGGTATCATTTCAGATGGAGAGACACAGACCTATTCCCAGTCTGGAATATCTGTTGGAAACAGAACATGGATATAACCTGGGGGTAGCGGTGGCTTGTGGGTGTGAAAGCTGCAGAGTGGACCCTTAGCCGGCTTGTCTGGGACGAGCGTATTTGTCATTTGCTAAGGTGGAGGCACAGGAGGGCACAGGCTTTTGGGGGGTGGTGTGGGCCTCAAGGTGACCTTGACATCCAAGTGAAGATATCAAAAATCTATCTAAATTACTCTGCTGCTCAAGGGGGAGGTCTGGACAAAGAACAACTAAGTGTATCTTTTTAATTACTTTCAATTTATTTACTTTCAATTAAACGCAATGCATGACCCTTGGGGGAGTAAGTATTAAAAAGCACCACGGAGTTCTTTTTCTATATGTACATGCACAGAGAGAATTATTATGTATTTACAATTTCAACTATATTATTATTAATCTGATTTTAACTTAACCTATTTTTTCAGAGAAATATTTTTCTGAGATATGTCACCTTACTGAGCAAAAAAAGAAAAAAAAATGTGGCTTTCTATAGCTATACTAAAAAGTATTTAACCAATTCTTATTTTTATAAATGGAGGTGGTTTCTAACATTTGCTACAATAAGCAGCACTACAATAAACACTCTTGCATGTCTTTGTTTAGTGAAATTTTTAGTTACTAAGAAATACTATGCAATACATGTGCTTCGTGTATACCAATACAGACAGGATTAAATGAATACATCACTTAGAACCAAGAACTGAGAAATCATGTAGTAAATTTTTGTTTGCAAACAACTACAAAGAAAGTTTTGGATTTTGATTTCAATCTCACATGTTGAAAGCTGCAAGTGGGAATACAGATATCAATTTCAACATCGGGAATGAAACTTTTCAGTTTTCAGGAAGATACGGCTTCCAAGGAATTAAAAAAAGTCTGTCACGTCACATTCCCACCTTTCTTCCCTTTAGTCCACACTGGCGGCCTGTCAAGGATGTCGGGGTGATGCTCGCTCTGGCAGCAGATACACTAAAACTGAAACACTACAGGGAAGATCCCCGTGGCCCTGGCACAAGGACAGAAAAATCCTGAAGTGTCCCAAGTCTTTAAATTGTTCAAAGAGATCCTAAGAGTTCTCATCACAACATCACAAGGAGAAATTTTTTCTTTCATTTTTATTGTATCTATAGGGAATGATGGGTGTTAACTCACTCTATTATAATAATCACTTCCCAATACAATGCAAACCCAACCTTCATGCTGCATATTTAAGCTTACACACTGATGTACATCAATTATGAATAAAACTAGAGGTCCAGTGCACGAAATTTGCGCACTGGGGGTGGGAGGTCCCTCAGCCCGGCCTGCGCCCTCCCGCAGTCTGGGAGCCCTCAGAGATGTCCGACTGACAGTGGGCCTAAGCCCGTGGTTGGCAAACTGCGGCTCGCGAGCCACATGCGGCTTTTTGACCCCTTGAGTGTGGCTCTTCCACAAAATACCATGTGCGGGCGCACATACAGTGCGATTGAAACTTCGTGGCCCATGCACAGAAGTCGGTTATCGGCCTGGGCAAGTCTATTTTGAAGAAGTACTGTTGATATTTGGCTCTGTTGACTAATGAGTTTGCCAACCACTGGCCTAAGCTGTCAGTCGGACATCCCCAGGGCTGCTGCGGAGGCGGGAGAGGCTCCCACCACTGATGCTGTGCTTGCCAGCCGTGAACCCAGCTTCTGGCTGAGTGGCACTCCCCCTGTGGGAGTGCACTGACCACCAGGGGGCAGCTCTTGCATTGAGCGTTTGCCCCCTGGTGGTCAGTGTGTGTTATAGTGACCGGTTGTTCCGTCGTTTGGTTGATTTGCATATTAGCCTTTTATTATATAGGATACATGTCAGGGTGCCTAAACGTTCCCAGTGAGCTACGAACATCTTTCAGGTCTGGAAACCTGGCTTGCTTGGGTCTCCATCCATACACCTGTCTCTCTGATCTCACTCTACCTGGTCACACGACCCTTTTGTACATGGAAGCACTTTGTACATGGGAGCACTTTCTTCCTGTACATTGGAGCACTTTTGTACTGAGAGAGTCATTTCTCCAAGGCCAGATTTCTGAGAGCAGCATCGGGGCCACTGCACCAGAAAATACAGAAATTCCTGAGGAGGAGGTCGCATCCCCTCTTTAATGCTTTTCTCCAGAACAATTCAATAACAACAAAAAGGCATGCAGGCAATCTGTCTGCTTGGAGAGTCCGCTCACTGCTGCGTGGAGCGTGTGCTCTCTGCACTTAGGAGCAGATGTTACCCACACTTCTCTCCTCCCTTCGCTGCCCCATCCCACCTGCAAACTGGAAATGGAAGAAAGAGGTGTCTCAAAAACATGAAACCCTCTCCTGCCTGGTGGGAGATCTTTATTCCTGAGTAATTTCTCCAAATAACACCCTTGAGTCTCTGAAAATGCAAAAACTGCCTGTGGAGTTAAGGCAAATGAGGGCTGAATCCATTCATTACTTCCCGCCAGACTCTCATTCACCTCCAGCTGCAGGGAGTGTCCCAGCACAGGACTGATGCACCGTCTATAAACATATTACCCAGACACTCGGGCTGTCACAGGGAGCTTTTCTGTCCTTGATGTTAAGGTAAGCAAAGCTGCACAGTGAAAACGCCCAGGTGAAAATAAAGCTTTTTCTGCCTGAAAGGTGACATTTCTCATTCTGAACGATTCTATTCTTTTTCCTTTGAATTGCATGCTAAATGATGATATCTGTTCCTATTTGCCTCCTCTGCAATCCTTCCTATATCTTCATTAGCCATCCAGGAATAAGCACCATTGAGAAGGAATCCACAGCCCTGATCTTTCATATGGGTTGTCTTTGAATCTCTCAGAATGATCTAGATTGGGTTTGGGTGGCAAAGTCCAAAGGCTCAGTGGCTGAATACAACTTAAGAGTGCTCAGCACTCAGGGACCCTGGTGGCTAGATCAGCCATCATCTCAAATGTTGCTGGTCAACATGTCCAAAGGGGAGGGAGTGCTGACCAGTCTCCTAAGGACAACCCAATGCTCTCTCCCCCAGAGGAGCATTCTCCAGTCACTTCTACTCACTACTCATTGGCTAGAGCTGACCATGTAGTCCCACCTAGAAGAGGCCAGGAAGTACCATCCTAACAGGTTCCTGAAGGCAAAGAGCCAGAAATAGATGAGAAATAGCAATTAGGACCAGCCCAGTCTTCTACAAAAATTAATTTTTCTTTCAAAAATGTTGTAGGAAAAATTGAGAAAAGCTAGCTGGATAGCTTAGTACAGGAAAACCTGCATTTTTTCATTGTTAAGCATCTGCTTATAAAAAAGAATGTTCCACCAGCTGCATGCCCCATTTCTTTGTAAATAACAGCACATGGGAGCTATTACTTTCTTATCTCCAAATGCATATACTTTGGGAATTGTCATTTACACCTCACCTCTTTCCAAAAAGGTTTTGAGGCAGCTTACAAATAAGCAAAATAGAATAGGAAGAAAGGGGGGAAAGGAGTTAACTAATCACTCATAATTATTTATAATGATTTGCCTGTGCTTTCCAGTATCCCACATCTTTAAGGTCATCCAGAATATGAATGGAGCAAAGAAATAAGATTTCTCTCTCAAATGTACCATTCATATAAACCACGGCTCACATACTGGGCATAAAGACTGCTGATGGAGCCTTCAATTGTTTGTTTACCTCACTCAGTACTCTTCTTAAGCTTGAATTTGAATGTCTTCAATCTAGAATTCACTCTCCAGTTTGGCCATAATTTCTCACCACTCCCTACCGTGATCCAATTTATGTCCTCCATGTATGTAGCCACTGTAAGAATTTGAGTTTGAGACCCTTGGTACAAAATACTGTGTCTCCGTGAAATAAAATGTTTCATAAATTTAGTGTCTATTCCCTCTGTACCAGCTGTTTTGAGGAAATATAAAACAATAACTATACTGACGTTTCTCAAACAGCTAAGCCTATTGGGGAAGATAATATAAGACATTGAAAATATGTAGTACTAAAATAGCAATAACTATTCACTATATTTTATGGCTCTTTATATTTTAGAGAGCTATTTCACATTTATTGCTGCTGTGGGCTCTTTTAGGAGTCCCTTGAAACAATCAAAACAAGGACTATAGTTCCCATTTGTCAGATAAGAACACTGAGACCCAACAAGGTAAGTTGTCCTCCCTCAAGTCACAAAGCTAATCATACATATAACATGAGATCCACAGAAGGCTATCTTTTATTGTTTCATGTCCTGTACAACACCACATACAGTAGCCATCTCATAAACATTTTCTAAATTAACAAGGAAAAAATCTCTGGGTCAACACAAATATTGACTCATAAACATGGAAGTAGAAGAAAGCATATAGACAATGATCAGAATCCACAAGTCACACTATATCATAACCAATATTTGTGAAATATATAAAAAACAAACACTATATATGACCCCAAGATGTGTGTGATATGTAGGAAATATGCAAGGACAAGGTACCTGAATTTTACACATAAATAGAATAATACCAAATATTCATGAAAGTGATCAGCGACTACTCTTATAGCTTTAAAAAAAATCTATAGATTTTTTTTAAAGTGGAGTAACCATAGAGTTTATGGGCTTTAAAAAATAGAATCTATAATCTTTACAATATTTATAGTATTTGTTGCAATAATATTTATAATAGCAAAATATAGGAAATTATTTTAATGCCCATTGATAGAAGCTAGTTGAGCAAACTATGGTACATTATTACAAAGCAATATTATGCAGCTCCATAAAGGAATAATGAGAGCACCATAATCATGAGACCTAATACTGGTGAGTCTTAGGCTTATAAAGTGAAAACGATCAAGGTATAAAAATACACACACACACACACATACATATATATATATATACTAATAAAAGGGTAATATGCTAAATTACACCATCTTCCGGACGTCCAACTTCCTTCTGGACAAAGCCATGGTGGTAGGGGCTGAGGCAGAGGCAGTTAGGGGCAATCAGGCCGGCAGGGGAGAGCAGTTGGGGGCAAGATCAGGCTAGCAGGGGAGGGCAGTTAGGGGTGATCAGGCAGGCAGAGGCAGTTGGGGGCAAGATCAGGCTGGCAGGGGAGGGCAGTTGAGGGTGAGATCAGGCTGGCAGGGAAGGGCAGTTTGGGGCAATCAGGCAGGCAGGCAGGTGAGCAGTTAGGAGCCAGCAGTCCCAGATTGCGAGAGGGATGTCCGATTGGAGAGGCACATAGATATGTATTAAACATACATATATTTAAAACATGTTTGTGTAGATATAATATTTGCATGTATACAAATATGTGCATATATATGAGTGTGTATGTACATGGAAGGGATAGATAAAAGTATATACATACACACATATTTCATTACATTTGCAAAAAAAAAAAAAGAAAACAGAAAAGTGACAATGTCAGTGTAAACCCAAAACTAATAAAAATGGTAAACTCTAGAGTGCCAGGTGTCACATAGTTTTTAATAAAAAGTGAGATTTTATGAATATATTTTGTTAGAGTTTGCAATCATATAAATAATCTATATATCCAAAAAGTTTTTTTCAAATGTAAAAGTAATCTTCAAAAAAGCAAAAACAATTTGAAATGAATGAACCTAATTTTATACCAAATTTGTAACATAAGCACAAAGAGAAAAAGACTCATTTCGAGTGATCTTAGCCCAAAGCACAGGACTGAGCTTACGTCCTTTGTGGCTTATATTCTAAGAGCAAATCGAGCAGCGTGGTCTCTTGTCATCACAGCCACAGGAAACCAGCTTCCTTCAGGGAACTGATTCGGTCCTGGCAACAAGGGAGCAGGTGGAGAAGGAAGTAGCTGAGCTTAGCAAATAAGAATACTTGGTTAGCATTATGTTTCCAGTGAAAAACTTGAGATAATGAAAACTTCATGAACATGAACGAGTCAGTTTAGGCATTTCTCTCAACAAGGCTGTGTGAGGATCTCGATATGCCTCCATCGATGAGGTATCTAGCACTCATTTCTTTGATCCAGTTGGAATAGAACTTATAATGAGACTACTTTATAAATAGAATAAGGAGGTTAAAGAAACTGGACTTAACGCACCATTTTCAGAAGCCTAAGAGTGATTGGAATATTATTTTCTAGATATTATTAACCGGTTCATCTTTACTGACAGGAGGAAATGGATTACAGTGGAAGCTGAAAGGAAATTAGATGAGACTAAAGAACACCTTTCAAAAGCAAGGATTAAACACTACAGAACTTCTTCCCAAAACAATGGACTCTATTCATTTACCTGAACTTGAAGCCACAGTGAAACCCATCAAGATGTAGTGGAACATAACATTTCTTAAGATAAAATGTCCACAGTAGAGTGGGGGGAAATGTTAGCATTTACATAATACAGACTACTGTCGAGTTTTGAGCCAAAGTACTCTGTAATTCTCAAGTTTACTTTACTTAAATTTTGTGACAGGTTTATTTCACAATAAAAAAGCAAACCAGTCTTACAGTTATTAATGCATGCCACTTACCTATAAGTAGAATTAAATATGCTATTATAAAATTATAGAATTTAAAGAAGGTGAAAATATGTTTGGTTCTTTCAATAATAATTCAAAATAAACATGATCAACTAGTTAAACCTGAACATATTTTGATTGGAATTTAAAATTTCCCTAAATACATTATTTCACATGTTTGTTTTAGGGAATAAGAGAAGAGTATACAATGGATGAATAATATATAACAATAGTAAATGGACATTCTATGGGAGAATGAGACAGTCTAGTACATCTTTTCTCTACTCTAGTGGTGTATATGTGGGGGTGTGTGTGTGCAGAGTTCAAAATGGAGAACCCATAACATTTAACTATTTAAGGAAAAGTAATGTAGAAGAGATTCAAAGCAAATTCTTCATTTACTTAAGGTAACCAGAAATACACAGTCAATGTGTTGATGTAGGAGGTACGGCAAAGGAAAAAGAGTCAAGCCGAGAATGAGTCCTAGAAAAAAATGTTGACAAGAGTTCAATTTTTATTTTAATACTAAAGGCCCAGTGCACGAAATTCATGCCCTTGGGGGGGGGCGGGCATTGGTCCTCAGCCCAGCCTGTGCCCTCTCACAGTCGGGTCACCAGCCATGAGTCCTGCTTCTGGCTGAGCAGCGCTCCCCCTGTGGTAGCGCACTGACCACCAGGGAGCAGCTCCTGGATTGGTCGTCTGCTCCCTGGTGGTCAGTGCATGTCATAGCGATGGTCATTCCCCAATTGGTCAATTTGCATATTAGCCTCTTATTATATAGGATGGCCTCATTGTAGACATGCTATTAGATAGCCAACAGCAATAGGAACTGTCACACATACTTATTTAATTGATATTCAATTGGCCAAGTCTGCTTAAAGAGAGATGTTCTTATATCATCTTGTCCTTTATGTTTGAAAGGTCTTTTAAAAATAATTAGCTATGTTTTAAAAAATAACAAGGTTGCTAATAGGCAAACATCAGGAAGTTGCATTTCAATTCAGATAAATTTCAAAGAGATGCAGAATTGTATGCCATTTTCTGTACATCAAAATTTCCTTATTTCTGTAACAGGAATAAGATAGCATTCTCAGTACACTCTTACTTGTTGACTAAGTTTACTTTAGAATGAAGTTGTAGAAACCAATCTTAAATCATGACCTATTGGATTCTGTTGGAATTTTTGATACATGTCTAATCTAAATCCCAGTTCATCTGACCTCCTTTAATAGTCCTTAATTTAATTAATCTTCTTAAATGTTTGCTTCCTTTACAAGTGTAACTTTCATTGAAGGATTCTACATGATACCGCATCGCTACAGATATGTTTTCCTGAATGAACTAGTCTTCCTGCCAGTGTATCTAAATGCCTGCTGTGAAATAATTGTGAAACTAATCCTTTGTAATGTAATGTTCAAGTCACAAAGAGAGCTTAATAGCTGCAATAGAGGTAAGTCAAAATAGGCTTTATAAAATTTACTTGATAAAGTATCATAAAGTTACATAGGAAAGAGACAAAATAAATTAAATTCCCCTAATGCACCACAAATATCAAGCACCACACACTACCTACAAACCATATGTTTTTTCCATCTGTTCTGTTATCCTCAACTAAATTTATAGTATTTGGGCTATCAGAAGGATTGTCAAACACGAGCTGGGCATGATTTTAAAGCCTAGGTGTTACTGTCAGTTGCTTTTTTCCCTTTTCTTTCTATTTTTTAAAAGGAGCTACCCGCATGCATGCCCATCCTACCATTGATGATATTTCTGGGGCTCAGACTAAGATTTCTCCAGTATTTCTGAGGAATGTGAATTAGTCCTCAGGAAGCTTAGATTAGTTCTGGAGCCGCTGATTGCCTATTGCTTTCAAGACCGTGAATGATGGCTACCGGACAGGTAAGCTGAGATTTCTAAAAAGAAATATGATTTTTCTCAGTGTAGAATTGCTAGATTTGAGGCCTTTGGTCGGTGAATTATGGAGTGTGGGAGACAAAATTCAAAGATGACCCCCTAATGGCTCAACCCCTGCCTAAGCCCCGCCTGTCCGTGGGAGAAGATCCTGCTGATTTCTTCTACCCAATAGGAACCCTTGGCCGGGCCCCATTCTATGACGGGGTGAGGGGCGGTCACTCCTGTGATCGCACTGCATTGTGGAAGACTCCAGTTAACAACTGAAGTGAGGGCTTCCTCTGTGGGCTTTGAAGAGATAAGCTGCTATGATGTGAGGAGGCCTGAGGGGACCCCATGGCAAGGAACTTAGGGGTGCCTGAGAGCTGACAGCAGCCCCAGGCAACAAGACAGCAGGAACCTCAGTCCTGCAACCACGAGAAACTGAATTCCACCAACACTACATGCGTTTGGAAGAGAACCCCAAGCTTCTGAACATAAGTGCAAAGAGAAAAAGACTCATTTCAAGTCATCTTAGCACAAAGCACAAGACTGGCTGATACTTTGCAGCCTGGGAGACCCTGAGCAGAAGTCCCCGCTAACCTGAGCCTGGATTCCTGATCCATGAAAACTGAGAGATAGAAAGTGTGTATTGTTTTCAATGGCTATATCCGTGCTAATTTTTACACAGCAATAGAAAATGAATACACTGCATGTAAAAAGAATTTCAATAGCTTCTTAAATGTGATGAAAGCCAAGCAATGCATGTTCCAAGTCCTCCTTTCTCTCATGGATGAAGGCATGGGTGGGCCTTGAGGAATAAGTCTTTAATTACAAACGGAAATATTCAGCTATATCACTCTCTCTCCAGGATTTGGCCTTTGATACTGTGTATAGCTTTAAATTTTTCAAAATACTAAAAGGCAAATAGCTTAATGATGAGATAGAGACTCTTGCTACTTTCAAGACATCCTTAAATAACATTCCTATGGAAGGCATTCCAAATCAACCCAAATTTTATTTTTCAAGTTATAAGTATAAATGTTAAATGGATCTATCAGTGTTAGGTGTAATGTTTGTGACATACTTTGTGACCTATGTATGTCTTAAGAGCAAAACCATGGGTAGGTGACAAATACCATAAACCATATAGTCTGTTGGCCAAGATTTCCAGGCAGCAAGGGCACATACTCTTCCGTGAACCTGGGACCCAAGATCACTATTTGAAAGACAGACCATCTATGAAGAGCCGGGAATTCCAAAGTTACCCTAATAATAATCCAAGGAATAGGAATAAGTATACTAATAAAATTCTCAAGTTATAATGAGGAAATAAAGACTACTTATGCTCTGTGGTAGATCAGATTATGGTTTAGCAGACATTCACTCCCTACCCCCATTAGGCAAGTAATTTTCCCCACCACATTGATACTAGGTTCCGCAATAGGACCTGCTTTGGCCAAGGGACTATGGGAGGCAGTGACAGTGTCCTGGCCCTGAAGAGGCCTGGATCCTCTCAGCTTTGGTTTAGCCTCAGCTTTTGAGAAAAACTTGCCCAGGTTTCCCAGTTGGATACATGGAGCAGAGCTAGCCCAGCTGTCTCGCTGGCCCAAGCCTAACGCAGAGCCATCCCCCTGCCTATGGTTATTTGTCACACACGTTATTGCTCTGGATTCACAAAATACCATTTGATGCAGTTTTTTGTTTGTTTGTGGGTTTTTTTTTAGAAATTCTGCTAAGTTATTTATTTGTCTAAAACCCCAAGATAGCATATACTGTAAGATCAGACAAAAATCATACTCGGCCAGCATGGCTCAGTGGTTGAGTGTTGACCTATGAACCAGGAGTTCATGGTTCAATTCCTGATGGGAGCACATGCCCAGGTTGTGGGCTCGATCCCCAGTTTGGGGTGTTCAGGAGGCAAGCGATCAATGATTCTCTCTCATCATTGATGTTTCTAATTCCCTCCTCTCCCTTCTCTGAAATCAACAAAAATATATATTTTTAAAAATTAGATATACATATTACACTGGACTTGAAAGGAAAACATAGGGTGATTTTCAAATCACTCGGAGGAATCCAGTTAGGAAGTCCCTTCACTCATTGATAACTTAAGGTAAGAAAGTCACAATAATAAGAAAAATATCATCTGAAAGTACATTTCTAAATTGTCCTGTCATAAACTTAAAATTTTGTGGAAGACATTTTAAAATATTCTCTAGTCTCAATTATAAGTATTTAAAACATGAACAAAAAGACTTTATTCAACTTAAAAGGAAAGCTACTATTTAAATGCACCACATGAAGTGTTGAAAATACAGCATATGCAAAAAATGAAATATATTTAAGGTAAGATGCTCTAGGGTAGATTCATTTTTAATGTGCCCTGAATTCAGATTCATGCATAAACTCTTTTCTCAGAACACATCCACACACAACATTCAATTGGGGAAAGGAGTGAAAGCACTAAACTAGGATGGCTTTCATATTCAGGTACAAAATGTGCCTTCAAATACTTCTAGGACCAATATCACACAATTGTATGTTGTTGATGCATAAAAGGCATTCATTACATCATGACAACTTATCATACTAATAGTGGGTCTTACATTATAGACAAATGGCAACTTTAGGACCTGAATTAAATTATCTTTTAAGGTTTTATCCATTATTTTACTAGAGGCCCAATGCACAAAATTCGTGCAAGAGTAGGCCTTCCTTCCCCCAGCTGCCAGCACTGGCTTCCCTCTGGCACCCGGGACCCGGGCTTTCCTTGCAGCCCCGACTTTGTCTGGAAGGTCATCGGAAGGATGTCTGGTCTAATTAGCATATTATGCTTTTATTATTATAGATATACACATGCCTGTGAATCATGGCTAAAATAATCCTAGGTAAGAAATGCATTTAACACATCCTTTCATTACCCTGATCAAGAAGAGGAAGATGAGCCAGAGAAGATAAAGATACAATGAGCTATAATTACAGGCAATGCAAATTCTGTGGGCTAAATATAAATAAAGGACTTCCCAACCTTTTAGTTTTATCAACTATTTTCAAAAATATAATTTTAAAATAAACATGTTAAAATATTTACAAGCATTGAAAAATCATGAATTTCACTTTTTAATTCTGTGGTAAATTATGATTTGAGTAAAACCTAATTAGAGAACTATTTTGTAAGAATAAGTGTTAAAGTCTAAAGGTCTCTCTGTTATGGGTGACTTTCCCTGCACCTCTAAGCCACTCCTACTAACATCTGCAAAGTTAAATATATTGAATATATTAAAGGAATGGCCTAGGACCCAGTGCTATGGCAAATTCTTTTCCCCACAAGATGTCATATCTACAGTTATATGTCTTCATTTGTTTACAGCATAAAAATAATGTTCCATTATGTATGAATCTCCAAATTTTTTTTACCATGGCTTCAGAAAAAAAGTTCATACACACAAACACACACATAGTGGGAGTTTAGAAAATGTGAGTGTGAGCATGTGTGTGCATAGTAAGCTTGTACACCCTATTTATTTCCTAAAAATCAATGATTTGTATACCTTTAATTGTTTTTTAGTTCTTAAACTGCTAAATTTCTTTAACTGTAATTCTCTCAGAAGGGAAAATATCTTTGCCAAACTGCAGGACTATGATAACCTAGCACACAGGAGTGAATTCTGTCTGTTGTTTTAAGTCAATGCCCACATTTGTTTTGTATTGCATTTCTCTAGTAGAATACCCCTCTTACTTTCTCCTCTGAACATACAAGAGATGGTATATATGCATATATTTATATACATATATATTGAATTGTTTTACATATGTATGCCTATGGAGGGGTGTGTGTGTCTTGAAAGGAATTCTTAAGTCTCCCTTATTGGTATAAACCACTGATACGCATGGTTTGGTGAAATTACCCCTGCCAGCTTTATTATCTCTCTTTTTCCCTGCTGTTAGCATGTGTAATTGTATGGTTTTAAGGACTTGAATGACTCACCATTAAAGCAAGCTGAAAAAATAAGGGACAGATGTGTTTCTATGTATTTTTTGAGGGTTGCTAGGATGGGAACCCTTTCAGCTTATTTCGGAATCTCATCACAGAGGTAGCTGTTGCCTCCTTAGCTTACCTCTCCTCCCCAGTCCTCAACCCCTCAGCCGCCAGGGACGGAATGCTCGCACTGTAAATGCCACCCACCAACTCGAATGAGGGAGCAAACAATAACACAATGGCCACCCATCAGCAAGAGAAATGATGATTGCAGTCTCCTGCAGCAAGGTTAACTGAAGGGGAGCCTTCCCGTGCACAAAAGATAGAGCAAAGGGACTCCCTCCCCCCCCCCCCCCCCCCCCCCCCCCGCCCCCCCAGCGATGATTAATAGAAGACAGCTCACCAGATCATTTGTGGTCAGAGATCATAAACAGGACTAGGATTGTTGATCAGATTTCAAAACTTTGGTCTTGATCTTTTAACTGCATAGAAAAACCCATCCCATGGTTAACCTAACCAGAAGCAGGCAGGAGCCAAAAATTTTAATGAGAGGTCAAACTCACAGCAAAAGAGCTGAACTTCTACAGTTTCAGGGTCAGACAACTTGTCAACAGAGTCCGATTCCCTCTTTAACATCAGCCCCGTAAACTCAACTGGAGTAGATGTCACATAGAAGTGGCTGCTGGCAAAACAGTATGTTATCTTTAAGTAAAAAAAAACTCTCTGTAACGATCTGCTAACCTGTTTAAGCCCTGTCACTACATTTCCGGAGGGAAGTGGCTCTCAGTGGGAGGGTACAAGGATTCCTTGTCCATCTTTATTTGGGAGCCTTTTGTGATTCTCCTCTCTTGCTTTCATCAGCAGCAAATGGAAAAGAATACTAAGTCCTTCATGGATTGCAATTAGGTGCTTCTTTAGAAGCTGATGTTAAGCCAGATACAGAACTGCTTCAATAAGGCTCATTTGGAACTGAGGACTGCATTTCCCATCACTGGGAGACAACAAAAGAAATTGTGGATCTGTCCTCTGTATTTCATATCACCACCTAAGATCTCCTTGGGGACACACAAGGTGCACACCTAAAGACGATTAGCCATATACAACGTTATCGTAAGTGCAGCGCAAGCCGCTGGAGGAATGCAGCAGTTGAAGGACAGCTGCTGAAAGAGGAGTGGGGTCTACTCCCACTCTCCAGGCTTTGGAAAGGACGTGGTCTTGACGGGCAGATTGCCACCTGGCGTAGGGAAGAGTCATTCCAACAAGGCAAAGGGATGTGGGCAAGCAAGGAAAGCCCAAGCAGTTGAACAATGGAGTCAGCCTGGGAAGAGTATGGGCCAAAGATTTCTAGGACCCGGCTCTGTCCCTCACAGCGGATGGTCCTCGGGGAAGTTAGTCCATCTCCAGGAACATCCATTTCCTCTTTTCAAAACTGGATATTCTTACCTACCTCACAAGGCGGTCTGATTATTAATGGGATTATATGTATAAAAAGGTGCCTCGCCAAATGTAAAAACCTTCTGCTGATATTATGTCTTAATTAGTATAAAAGCAGTGAAAGTACCTAATGAAAGGAAAACAATGCAGAAATAGATAAAGTACACAGTGAAGATTTCTTGTACTCTCATCTCACCAGCCCCAGGATGGGGTGATGGTGAGCAGTTTACAACTTGATTTCTATTTGTTCTGGGGGGGTTTCCTATCCTACATAATAAAAGGGTAATATGCAAATTGACTCTAACAGTGGAACAACTGGGAATGGCCGGTTGCTATGACACGCACTGACCACCAGGGGGAAGACGCTCAACACAGGAGCTGCCCCCTGGTGGTCAGTGTGTTCCCACAGGGGGAGCTCCGCTCAGCCACAAGCTGGGCTGACAGCTGCGAGTGCAGCGGTGGTGGCGGGAGCCTCTCCCACCTCCTCAGGAGCTGGACATCCCCCCAAGGGTCCCAGACTGCGAGAGGGTGCTGGCTGGGCTGAGGGACCCCTCACCCCCAAGTGCACGAATTTTTGTGCACCTGGCCTCTAGTACTTCTGTAAGCAGAGATATGATTATTACACTACAAGAATGGAAACTTGCTCTGAACTTGTTTTTTCACTTAATAATATATCATGACTATATTTCTGGTCATCTCTGAATATTCATTTACATGAACACTCTAATTAGTTTGACCTGTACCCTACTAATCAACTATATATATAAAATTTTATCATTAAGTACATGCCTTAAGTTATAAAGTAAGCATTTTTATGAAGGGATTTCTTTAAGAGAGAATCCTAAAAGTGTAATTACTGGTTAAAAGATATGCAATTTTTAAATTATGATAGTTATTATCTTAGGTTCCTTTAAAATGTTAAACCAATATGTTAGCCAAAAAGAAAACAGTGTATGAGAATGCCCTTTTTAATAACACTTATTACTTTGAATGGTTTTTAAATTAAACTTTTTATTTTAAGATAATAATAGATCAGCCGTGGGCAAACTACGGCCCGCGGGCCGGATCCAGCCCATTTGAAAAGAAAAAAACTAAAAAAAAAAAAAAAGACCGTACCCTTTTATGTAATGATGTTTACTTTGAATTTATATTAGTTCACACAAACACTCCATCCATGCTTTTGTTCCAGCCCTCCGGTCCAGTTTAAGAACCCATTGTGGCCCTCGAGTCAAAAAGTTTGCCCACCCCTGTAATAGATTCACAAGTCCTTATACAAACAATTAGAGAGAGCTCTCCTATACCCTTGCCCGGTTTCCCACAATGTAAAATGTTATAACACTACAGACAATATCACAGCCAGGATACGGACATTGTCACCACACAGAGCATTTCTGTCACCATAAGGACTCCCCATGTTGCCTTCTCCAGCCACACCCATCTCCCTCTGACCTGCCACCCCACATCAACCTCAGGAAACCACTCTTTTCTCCGTCTCTATAATTTTGTGATTTCAAGAAAGATATGTAAGTGGAATCATACAGTATGTAACCTTTTGAGGATGGCTTTTCTCACTTAGCGTTAATAGTGTTGTTATGCATCCACGTTGTTACAGTAATAGTGAGTTTTTTTCCTTTTTGTTGCTGAATAGTATTCCATGGTAGAAATGTATCACCATTTAACCCTTGCCCTGGTTTAGTTGGTTCCAGATTTCGGCTATTTTTTTAAAAATATATTTTATTGATTTTTTTACAGAGAGGAAGGGAGAGGGATAGAGAGTTAGAAACATCGATGAGAGAGAAGCATCGATCAGCTGCCTCCTGCACACCCGCTACTGGGTGTGTGCCCACAACCAAGGTACATGCCCTTGACCGGAATCGAACATGATGTCAAGGTCTCTGCAGACCGATGCTCTATCCGCAGAGCCAAACCAGTTAGGGCTCCTTGCCTTGTTCTTATTTCTCTCTTAGAAGGACAGCCTTCATCATTAAGCATAATGTTAGCTGTAGGATTTTTTTGTAACAAGTTGCAGTAATTTCTCTTTATCATTAACTTAGAGTTTTTATCATGATTGAGTTCTGTCAAATGCTTTATTTTGTTGACTTGGGGTGGTGAACACACAATACAATATACGGATGATGTATTACAGAATTGTATACCTAACATCTATATAATTTTATTAACCAATGTCACCCCCAATACATTCAATTAAAAAGTTTAAAAAATGCTTTCTTTTGCATCAGCTCATATGATCATAAAATTTATCTTCATTAGCCTGTCAACATGGTGGATTATGTTGACTAATTTTCAAATATTGAATTCAACCTTGCATAGCTAAAGAAAATCCTACTTGGTCATGTTGTATAGTTCTTTTTATACATATTTTATTCTGTTTGGAAATATTTTGTTAAGGATTTTTGTGTCTAAGTTCATAAGAGATATTCGACTATGGTTTTCATTTGTTGCATTGTCTTTATCTGGTTTGGTATCAGAGTAAACCTGGCCTTACAAAATAAGATGGAAAGAGTTCCCTCCTGTTCTATTTTCTGGATGTTTCTGTGTAAAATTGGTGTTAATTTTTTTAAATGTTTGGTAGAATTCTTCAGGAAAACCTCCTGGGCCTGTAGATAAATTTTGGGGGAGTTTTTAAATTACAAATTTGATTTCTCTTAGACTTATAGAGCTATTCAAATTATCCATTACTTAATGGGTGAATTGTGATAGTTTGTGTTTTTCAAGGCATCAGCCCATTCCATCTAAGTTGTCAAATGTATGTATATAGAGTTGTCTGTAATATTATTTCCTTATTGTCCTTTTGATGTTTGCAGGATATGCAGCGTTGTTACCTTTTATATTCCCTTCTCTTTTTTTCTTTGTCAATCTTTCTACAAGTTGGTCAATTTTAATGATCATTTTGAAGAATCAATTCTTTGTTGTATTGATTTTCT
Organism: Myotis brandtii; assembly: GCF_000412655.1. NCBI lineage: Eukaryota > Metazoa > Chordata > Mammalia > Chiroptera > Vespertilionidae > Myotis > Myotis brandtii. Next base: position 1,795,094 of record NW_005365832.1, read on the forward strand.
CAGTTGCTTTTCTGATTTCATTTCACTGATTTCTGTTTATATATATTATTTCCTTCCTTTTACTTACTTTATAGTTCATTTTGCTCTTCTTTTTCAGGGTTTTTGAGAACTTAGTAGGTTGATTTGAGACTTTTCCTCTTTTCTGATGTACAGATTTATTGCTATAAATGTTCTCATTCCTGCGTTAGCTTTGTCTTACAAATTTTGATATGTTGTATTTTCATTTAAATTCAATGTATTTTTTATTTCCCTTGGGACTTTCTATTTGATCTATAATTACTTAGCAATGTGTTAGAAGTGATCCCAAGTGTTTGAAAATTTTTCTGACATCTTTCTATTATTGATTTCTAATTTGATTACATTTTGGTTAGAGAAAACAAAATTTTACTGCTCTTAAATTTGTTAGTATTTGTTTAATGACCCAGAATATCCTTTATCTTGAAATATGTTCCAGATAGCACTGATTTTAATCTTTACTAAATATATAGGTAAAAATAACTCTTAAATTTAAATTAATATTTTTAAATTATTAGTAAATATACATTTTTCTATAATTAGCCTTTTTTAATTCTCCCACTGATGTCTATGTACTCTATCCATTTTTACTTCGATTGTTTGACTTTTTATTGATATGGGGAGCCCTTATATATTAACAATATCAGGACTTTGTCAATCAAATATTTTCCCTTAAATTTACTTAGTCTTTCAGATTATTTACTGTGATTTTTCCATATACAAATTTCAATCCTTAGTTATTTTAATTGATCAATGTTTCCCTTTACACATATGTTGTCATTTCATGCTTTGAAAGGCCTTCTGTATGCTTTCATAAAATTTGTATATTTTTCTATGATTTCTTATCATTTTTAGATTTAAAATTTGGTTCACTCAGAATGTCTTTTACAATAATTTCATCATAACATTTCCAATTAAATAATTTAATACTTAATTTGTGAATAATTCATATCTATATTTGAACAGGACAGTTGTTTTTTTACCCATTAACTACAAGAAAGAACTACCATTCATTCAATGTGTGCTTTAACTATGTCAGAAATTTTCCGAAACAGTTTATGGTCTTTGATTTAGATCTCACAACTCTATGAGTTACAGCCGCCCCATTTGATGAAGAAAACAGGCTTCAAGCATTAAGTAATTTGATAGTTGGGGACAGTTGGTATTCAGACCAGGCTTGTCTAACTCCCAAACTGAGATACTTCTACCTCGTTCCTTGGCTCCCACACTGGGCATGTAAAGGGCACTGTGAGCAGCATGAAGAGTCACGAAACGTAGGCACTGCCCTCCCAGAGTAATTAATATTTTACATTTTAATTAGGATTTATCATTTAAAGCGCATTGGCCTTCAACCATTTATTGACCGCCTCTATCTCCCAGGTGCTGTGATTAAGACACAGAATGCAGAAAGTCACTGGCCTCTGTGAGCTACACTAGGTATCTTTTTATATTTTTTTCATTGATTTTAGGGGGAGAGAGAGAGAGAAATATCTATTTGTTGTTCCGCTTATTTATGCATTTATTGGTTGCTTTTTATTGTTGTTGTCAATCCTCACCCGACAAATTTTTTTCCATTGATTTTTAAAAATTCTGTATTGTATATTTTCATGTCCAATTTTTAGAATAGGGCTTTAAAACAGAGGCCGCAAGTATGCAGTCCATTTGCCTACATGTGTACAATTTAAAGCTGCCAGAGATCTCTCAAACACAGGTCGCTCTACTTCCACTGGGACCAGCTTCACTGGGGCCTGGCAGGGAGCGGGGGTCTCCCCTCACTTTCACACAATCCTGGGAAAAGACACGGGGGAAAAGAAATGTGAAGCTGCTGTGGGGCAGCAAACACCTTCCCAGGCGGAGGGGAAAGCAGCCTAAACCCCGCCTGCTCTTCCCTGTGGCCTCAGGGGTTGGGATGATCCGGGATTCTGGCAGTGATCCTTTCTGGTGCTGTGCCTCCGGCATTGTCAAAGGCAACCACTTTAATTTGCTGATATGTTTAACAGCAATTAAAATCAATTGCAGCTTAAAGCTGACATTTTAACAGCTTTATTGAGATACTAGAGGCCCAATACATGAAATGTGTCCAAGGGGCTCGGCCCTCACAGCCCCAGCTTCGTCCGGAAGGTCGTCTGGAAGGATGTCCAGTCTAATTAGCATATTATGCCTTTATTATTATAGATCATTCAAATCCCTTACAATTCACCCACTTATGATGTAAAATTCATTGGTGTTTAGTATATTCACAGTTGTGGAACATCACCACAACCCATTTTATTTATTTATTTATAAATATATTTTTATTGATTTCAGAGAGGAAGGGAGAGGGAGATAGAAACATCAATGATGAGAGAGAATCATCAATGAGCTGCCTCCTGCACGCCCCCCCCCCCTTACTGGGGATCGAGCCCGCAACCCCGGCATGTGCCCTTGACCAGAATGGAACCTGGGACCCCTCAGTACACAGGCCGACACTCTATCCACTGAACCAAACCAGCCAGGGCACCACAATCCATTTGAGAAGAACTTTATCAGCCTAAAGTAAAACACTGTACCCCTTAGTTACAACTCCTGTACCTGCCCAGCACAAGGCAACTACTAATGTTTCCGACTTTGTAGTTTTACCTATTGGAGAGATATGGAATCATACAACATGTGGAATAGTTGATGATATTTTAAAGGCAAAATAAGCTATTTTACCTGAAGCCTGATTTCAAAACCAAAACCAAAACACATACAACAATGTAAAAGGTACATGAACATCACAGACAGTGTTAGAACACCTATGATCTATTAAATATCAGAGAATCGTGAAACAATAAGTATAGCAAACACTGTTCACTGCTGGTGAGTATCACTCCGCCTCTGAATGCTTTGTGACTCATGTTCCATATAGGAACATTACAACTTACTTTAATTCTAAGTAAAACCTCTATTTATGTAAATATTCAAACAGGTTTTTTCCCCCTTTAAGCTAAATGCCATATTTTCTCCCATTTCTCCTCTGCTACTGATTCCTCTACCACCCATTCCCACAAGATCTCAATTTGAGGGAATTTGAGACTGTATTTCCCACATAACCCCCTCTCCCCCAATATTGGCTATTAGCAACAGGAGCTACCGTGAAGTCAGCAAAGAGCATCCTCTCCCCCAATATTGGCTATCATTAGCAACAGGAGCTACCGTGAAGTCAGCAAAGAGCAGTTGAAGACTGTGAACATCCTGTTTATTGAGAGTAAGAGTGCTCAAGCTCTGTTAATAGTTCCTTAATTACTCTCTCAAGATGCCAAAGGATCCCTAAGAAGCAAGTTATCATCCAGATACAGTTTCATGGCTTTAGAATGCGTCCATTTCACGCTCTTGGCTAAGGTACCCCGTCCAGACTTTTTAAGGCAAAATGTACAATTCACTAAGATTTGAAGGGAATAGAAAAACCCATATGATCAAAACAATCAAGTTACAGATCTTTTCCTTACCCCGGAAAGCTCCTCTGGGCTCACATCCCACCACCCCGCTCCTCCAGTCACCCACTCTTCTGATATCTGCTATTATAGATTAGTTTTGCCTGTTCTTGAGTTTCATATCCACTGAATCATATAATATATACCCTGTGTCGGTCTTCTCCCAGTCAACATAATGCTTTTGAGATTCATCCATGTTGCTATATAAAACAGTAGCTCATTCCTTTTTTTTAATTGCTAATTAGTATCTCGTCGTATAAAAATTCTTGTATGAAATATCTCATACCACTGTATGAAATATGTAGAAAGATACCTACCTATTCTTCAGTTGATCAACATTTGTAGTTTTTCTCTTGGGGCTATAATGAATACAGCTGCTATGGGGAGAACTGTGCAAGTCTTTCTATGGACACATGTATTCATTTCTCTTGGATAAATTCCGAAAATGGCTAGTCTTATTGTTTAACTTCATTTAAAAACTTCCTGTTTTCTAAGTGGCTATATCATTTTACAATATGACCAGTAAGTTCATTATATATTCCAGACACAAGTCCTCTGTCAGATACTTGCATTTCGAGTGTTTTCTTCCAACATGTAACTTGCCTTTACATTTTCTTAATGAGGTGTTTTGATGAGTTAACGTTCAGGACTTCAGAAGGTGAACTTCAGACACTGAAGCTCATTTTATTGACGTTTGTCTTTTAAGGTAATTGCTTTCTCTGACCTGTGTAAATAGCCTTTGGCTCTCCTTAAGTCACAAAGATATTGTCCTACATTTTCCTCTAAAAGCCTTTTTGTTTTAACTTTTATGCTCACGTCCATTACCCACCTTGAACAAATTTTTGTGTGTTGTGTGAGATAGAGGTCAAAGTCTATTTTTGCTTGTGCATATGCAGTTATTCCAAAATTATTTCTTAAAAACAACAACAAAACCTTTCCTTTTCCCATGGAATCACTTTGGCACTTATTTTAAAAACCAATGGACCATTAAAGTGTAGGTCAAATTACAGACTTTCTGTTATGTTCCACTGATGTCTCTGCACATCCCTACACCAATACCACACTCTCTTGACCATTGTAGATTGATCACAAGTCTTAAATTCAAGTACTGTGAGTCCTCATACTCAATTATTTTTCAAAAATTTTCAACTATTCTAGATTTTTTTGTTTTTCTCATATCTATTTTATAATCAAATTTTCAATTTCTAAAAGGAATAGCTTTGGGGATTTTTATTGAAATTACATTAAATTTAAGAATCAATTTGAGGAGAATTGACAATTTAACATCCCTAAGTTTTAAAATCTATGAACATGGTATACCTTTGTCTTTATTTAGGTTTTCTTTAATATCTTTCATCAATAATTTTCAGTTTTAAAAGATTTGGATCTCAGTCTTATATTGATCTCATAAAGTGAACTGGGATATATTTCTTCCTTCTTTATTTTCTGATACAGTTTGTATAAAAGTAGTCTTATTCTTTACATGTTTAATAGAATTGATAAATTAAAATAACTAGATGAAATCTAAATATGTCTGACAAGTTAATCTAATGAATGACAGTATAAGAAAAATTCAGAATTTACAAGACGTATCAAAACACAACCAATCTCAAGTATCTACAACCAAAACCTCCTTCAAAATACATTATTAGAATAAAGAATAACTTCAGATAGCACTAAAAGATGCTTTAGATGAACATTCTCATCTTCAGGGATGCACAAAACTATTTCTACAAAAACTAAAGAATGGAAAGAAAAGCAAACACTTATTTTAAAAGTCTAAAATGACATTAAAAAATCAAAATGGTGAAGAAAATCAGATCAAGCGTTGGGGTAAACATTTGGGGTGAAATATTGGGTTGCTGTTCATTGATAGCAAGAACTAGAAACTGGAGGCAAACACTACATTAGACAACAGAGACTCAGGAGATCAATCCAAAGGAGTTGTGAAAAAAAACAAAACACTGATTGATACAGATGAGTTAAACTCTTAAGAACTGGAAACTGGAGGCAAACACTGCATTAGACAACAGAGACTCAGGAGATCAATCCAAGGGAGTTGTGAAAAAAAAACACACTGATTGATACAGATGAGTTAAACTCTTAAGAACTTTTGAAGAAAAAAGAAATAAAATGTACATTAAATTAGTTGTGTAAAATAAAATAATTGATATGGTTAATGATTAAAAGTCATCAAACTGAAAGAACTTTGCTGCAGTGAAATAGAAAGGAAGAGCAGTGGTTTTAATTTCTTCTTGAAATGCATCAAGGAAATGAATTTTCACTAAATATCTCACTTAGAAAGAATTTACTATGGAAAAATAGAAGTAAATCTTTTCAAGGAAGATAAAAAGCTCAGCCATGCATGTAAAGAGCTGGACATCTGTAAAATTCTAGATCCTTTCAGAAAAAGTCAAAAGAATCACTCACTATTATCAAATCCAACGTTGTTATCTGAGAGAAACTTTAACTTAGAAAGGAAAATGCATGCATGAGATAAAATGTTACTGGGGAATAATTTAAATGCCTCAAAACGTATCCTTAACGTGCCTGATGTTCCAAATGGGATACCAGGTGCATGGGGACTACCAGGTAATCCCCTGGACAACCAGGTCCCAAGGAAGGAGGGAGATAAGGCTATGGTGGGCTCCAGGGTCCAGTGCCAGGTTTGGACCACATACCATCTTCCCAGGCTCAGGACATCAGGAGCAGGATCCTCCCATCTGGCCAACTTGACCCTGTGGCAGCAACTTCTCTGTAAGACAGAGCTTGTCCCAGCCCTCCTCACACTGCCAGATACTTTGCCCCGCCCCTTGTACACACAAATGCTGGTCCAGAGTCCTCCACCTCATCCTCCCATCCAAGGAATCCCAGGGGGAAATTTCTGAGAAGGGGAAACTGAGGAGGAACATCTCAGGAGTCACCTCCACTGAGGGACTCCTCTGGCCCAGCACATTCTCCACCAGCAGGAAATGGCCCTATAGCAACCATTGATTTTGTTTGGTCTTCTTCCACACAACCAAGAAATTGTGCATCACCCTTGGAGTTGATCTCAGCTGCCAATAAGACTACTTCTGAAAATCCAGAGCCACAGGAAGATGAATTTTTGTCTCTCCGCTCAAATAATTTTCATTTATTTCTCTTCTAGTTTTATTGCTAATAGCAATTAAGTGACAATACAATGATTTAATTGTAAGGCATTACAGTTTTTAAGATAATATTTTATGGCTATAGATTATTTAAAACTGAATTTGAAGAGTTAATTGCTTCTATTATATTCTGTTTGTAGGGAGTGGAATTAATGTATGACAAGTTTACTGAAATATTCCAGGAATACTCAAAGAATTTTTTGTCTTCTAAAATAGTGTTGAATTTTTCTCTTTGGTTTTATTGCTCTTATTTTAGTGATTATACAACATGTCAAATGGCAATTTGATGAAATTATCATTCTTGGGATTGTGTTTTATAGCTATATATTATATAAATGTGAATCTCATTAGCAAATTATTTCTATATTATTTGATTTGTAGTGTAAGAATAGTATGTTTGTTATTGCTATTTAATAAATCTCTTCTCTTGATTCAGAAAGCCACACAAAAAAATGTGTCTCTTTTAAAGTATTTTTGAATTTTCTCTTTAGTCCTACTACTGGAGGTACGTAATTATATATTTTTGTGGAAAAATAAAGTATCCAACTGATGAATTACCCAACGGAGGAATTTATTACAAAATCAACTGTCAAATATCAATACAAATAAAACCAAATGGAATAATTCAAAACAGCAGAAAAATCTAAAACTATTGTCATTCTAACTTTAGAGTGCTTAGATAATTTTTATACGTAAATGAGCTCATTAAATTTTCCAGTCTAAATTTGAAGACCTCTTCAGTAGCAGAGCACAATTTGACTATCATGTTGACTTCCAAGGGTCAACAACTACCATGAGTCTGGGGTGGCCTATCCGGGAATGGAGCCTGCTTTTTTCTCTTCTTTCTAAACAGGTCATTAACTTTCTTACATGATTTCTTTCTTCCCACATAACCACATAATAAGGCCCATTCTCCTCATACTTTCTTCCTTTTGCCTCCTCTCCTCCCCTAACCCCATCACTCCACTGAAGTGTTCATTATAATTCATATTCCTTTGACTATATTTCTTTCCCTGGGCTTTGTTTTCTGACTCCATTACCGAGATGATAAATCAAAAGACTTCCGTGTTTCACTTCTTTTATGCACTAAACCATCCTTCATCCTCTCCTCTTATCTGTAAGGAATTCCCCCGGCCAGGAGCCCTGGCCCATCTCTCAGGTTCTTTCTCCCATGTTACAGGATAAAATTCCTTTTAAGGTGCATCAATACATTATAGTAAACCATTCAAATGTATTTAAGTTTAAGTGGACCATTTACATCTCAAGCAAATCTCAGAAGGAAGCCTCTCATCTCTATGTAGCCCAAGAAAGGTCATTTTCTGACAACAGTAGGCAAACAAAAATGTGCTGGATGGCAGGAGGCAGGCTTATATGTAATGTGTAATTCACTCTCAAGTATTTGAAAGTTTACCATGTTTAGCATTACTTTTATTAAGACATCATCTTTTCTCCCACATTAACATTTTAATATCATGAACCAAAATTCAGGTGTGCTCTTATCTATAAAGCTACTACTCAAGGTTAGAAAATGAAAGCTGTGAAAATGATCCCAAATTGGGTGATGTTGGTTAAGTTGCTTAACCTCACTGAGCCTCTGCTTCCTCATCCGTCAAGTAGAGGTCACAGTGGCCACTCACTTCCCGGGATTATCTTGAGGCTCAAAAGTAATAATAATATCCCTCTCATGCACTCTGATCCAGCCACACCAACTCATCTGCCATTCCCAGGGGATTTATCAAACCTCCTAGGCTTTAGAAATACTCTTCTTTTGCCTGAATGTTCCTTCTGCCTCCTCCTTCTTGGCCCAGCAATGTCCTAAATACTTGTGAACTTTCCCTCACTTACCCCAGGAGCAGTCCTAGCTGCCTTCCCTGACCCTCTTTGCATTGTGTGCAGATCTCAGTAAAGCCTCCATCACAATATGACGCTCTGTTTCCATAACTGGATCCCTGGCTGGGTTTGTTAATTCCGCAAGAATAAGCAAGTGTCTTAGTTCTCTTTGTATCTACCACCTCTCACAGTCCCAGGGCCTACCACAGTGCTGGATACATATTTGACATTCAATAAATATCTGTTGACTGTTAAAATTGTGTTTTTATTCCAAGCACCAACAGATGTCGGAATCAACCTGACTAATGAAAGCACAGTCCATTGTATAGAAATTAGAGCAACATGAGCACTAATTTCATCACTGCAGCTTCCACTTGTCATAGCTATCAGAAAATCAAGATGCTATTTCAGTAGCACAAGGGACTACTTCCAAACCCAGAACTTTTGACAGACCCCACGGTTCCCTGTTGGACTGCGTCAGCTTGCTGTTGACCCATTTGCGTTTCGGCAACTAGATTCTCCCTAATAATTCAGCTGCATTAATTTTTCCGTATTCAGGGTAGTGAGTATTCTCTCTCTAACCTCACCATTTGGGGCTTGTGAAATAGGATATTCATATTAAAACCAACAAGAATTTGTGGTTGCATGGTTTTCAGTATACCAGGAATGGAGTTCGCATTTTTAATGTGCCTCAACCCATGTTGTTTGTATACCTCTGCCGGATCATGTCTGAAATAATTTTTTCTGAAATCCAGGTATTCTGCATAGATCACAAAGTAAAATGAATTACATTACAATTTATCTCTGGGAATTAAGTAAGCTGAGGATGATGTGTTCCATCTTTTGATGGAATGCAAATTTACCATTAAAAGACAAATTCTTCACTTCCAAAGTTTGAATAGGGTGGTGCTTTAAAAAGCATTCCATCTGGTTAAATTTAGGGTGCTGAAAAAAGCCCACTATAAGAATATTCTCTGGCTCTGGACCCATAACATTTTTACTTGATTATGAACTGGATTCGTTTTCATTTACTTGAAGCACATCCACGTCGCTATTTTCTTTTCCTTCTGCAACAGGCAAAGTTGTCACCATACATGTTGACTTTGGTGATATTGTCTTTTCTGAATAATGCATTTCAGATGCATTATTGCCAGTAAAAGAAAAGCTTGTCTGTACTGGCTGCCATTTTAAAAGGATGTTTCTAAAGGTTTTACTTGTATATTTTCATTTTACTCATCTATTAGCCCTTTTCTTCTCAGTCACCTTCTCTTTTTCTTTCCTACTCTGCCCTCCTACCCCTCCAGGTTTTACTTGTCCTATCAAGGTTGCTACCTTCTGCCCCCTGAATCTTGTTCTATCAAGGTTCAGTCAACACCCTCTCCTCTATCAGTCATTAGAATGTCTTCATGACCTACTGCTCAGGACTCGTATACTTGCCATAGATAAAATTAATGAATAAATGACTGAGTCAACATATGAACCAATAGCTCCATACCTTCCACCAGCTGATTGATGTCATTGGCTTGCTTATTTCCTATTGCAAGAGTTTGAAGGGTCTGTAGACAGAACCGTACATATAAAAATGAGGTCAAAGATAAAGTGGTTGAAAACACTTAAAATATCTACCCTACTTCACCAAAAGTCCTGCCAAGAAATTCAATAAATTCCTGAAGGCCAACCAATTAGACCGTACAAATTTGGGGCTCTCTAATAGGAGAAGAGAAAATGAAGAGCTTTGCTGAAAAAGACAAATGTAATAAACAAATCTGTTGAAATAAAGACAAGTACATTGGGACCTATTGTAGAGCTATGGAAAGGTTCAAAGCTGACTCTGTCCACATGGGCTGGAAGCCTATCGGGATTCAAGCACTGATGTCCATCAGAATCAAGGCAAAATGTAAAGATTTAAGTAGGTTTTCAAATAGTCTGGACAGGACATTAAAATCTTGTATGCCCAAGTTTCAAAAGCCAGCCATGCCTTTTATTACATACTATAGATAAACTATAAGAATTACTAGAAAAAACACAAAATGATATTTGTGTTAAAGTAGCTGTTCCTATCTTCACCCATTCATCTTGTTTGCTGTGCACTTACTACCGGTATATGCATGCTCTGTGCTCTCTGGTGAGGTTTTGGTAGGGTTATAATGGTGAGCTCAGAAGGCATAGTCCCTGTTCTTATAGAGATAGCCATGTTAAATAGGACTTAGAATGTGTCTGTCACGTGCTAAGTACTTTACATGTGTATAACCAAATATTAAATCTGCATAACCCTATGAGAAATAGATACTATTATCTTCCCCATGTTACAGTTAAGGAAACTATATATTCTCTCTAACTTAAGTAGCTTATTTCTCAAAGTCTCAAAACTTAATAACTAAGTTGAACAGGTTAGAAAATCAATTTTAAAAAATAACTCAGAACTGATGTATTACCTATATTACACTTCTGCCTGCTACCTTCCCATTCATTTTGATTCATTTACAGATATGGATGCTTAGAGAAAATACAAGCTAAAGACTTCAGTTTATACCAGGGATTCTCTACTCTTTGAAGACACTAAATAAAATTATCATATCAGGCAAGCCAAGGGGAACCCAAACCATGTCCCCACACAGAGAGACACTCCGGTGTGAAGAAGAAAACTGGATTATGGGACCACACAGGCTTGCCACTTTCTAGGCTTATGACCTCAAGCAAGTTCCTCAAATTCTCTTTGCCTTTGTTTCTCGAAAAATAAAATGGAGATATTAAAACCCACCTTAGAGAGTGGCTACAAGAATTAGAAATTATATTTATTGTTTATTTGGAATATGTTAGTTTCTCAATAAATGCCACTATTATTGGGATCAATTCTTAGTTATTTATTGGCTCTCTGGACCCATCTATTTACCATTTATTTAGTAACTAGAGGCCCCATGAATGAAATTCTTGCAAGAGTAGGCCTTCGCAGCCTCAGCGGCTGCCTCGATCCCTCCCTTGCAGCCCCGGCTTCGTCCGGAAGGACCTCCGGTCTAATTAGCATATTATGCTTTTATTATTATAGATTTCTTGAGGCTCTACCATGGACCAAGCACTATGCTAGATGCTAAGGATAACTAAATAATATAATGTAGGTGCTGCCTTCAAGAAATATGGTAGAAAGTGATGGTAGTCATTTCCTACTTCCTCTTTTTGAACAAAACCCAAATTTTGTTATGGGAGACAGTAAGAATCATGACAGGTAAGGCAACCATGAGAATCCCATTCCCTTTTGCCAGTGACTGCTGATGTAGACATGTGATCCCATTCCGGTCAATGAGATCTAAGCCAAAGTAGCCTTGAGAGAATTCTAAGAACGATTTTCTTCCATGATACAAGAAATGGGAGAAAAGAAAGGCCTCCCTTCCCTTAACCCTGTTTCCTGCTTTAAAACGATGCTTGGAGCTATAACAAGTTGTCTTCAGATTATGGGGGAAGATAGCATTAACTTATTGAGTATGACATAACGGAAGGACTGAAGGAGCCAGATCCTCGCTGATATTGTTAAACTGCAAAGAAAACCTGAGACTACCAGCTAAAGACTTGTCATTCAACTAACAAGTTTTGAACATTGGAGTAGAAGCCTACAGACAGTAGGAACATTGGGAAACAAGTCAAAGAAATACTATGCATTCCTTCCTTCATTAATAAGCTTTTATTAATATTTACCAGCCAAACTCCATAGTCTTCAAGAGAATCCACCTTTCTTCTATGGAAAAGAGGTGTAACCCAAAGGGTATAGGAGCAAGCCATGGAATCGCATTGCCTGAGCAAATTATTCTGTCATTCTACTCATGGCTACCAGTTTGCTCCTTCAACAGGCAAAGAAGTCAAATCCCTATGCTAGCGCAACACTCTCCAGTGCTTCCAGAGAGAAATTAAACTCAGATCTTCAACTAAGAGCTGCAGTTGGAGAAGGAAACAGGCTGTATATTAGCCAGTATTTTTCCAGCAAAAATTTTTCTCACCACAAAAGAGAGGCCTATGCCCTCAAAACATTACAGAAGGCTCAAGGGTTGGCTACCATAATAAACTCAGTATTATTTACATTCTGCTTCGGGATGTTGCTGGGGCAAAACCATTTGGTGGTTGTACTTGTTTGCTTGTTTTATCCTTAAATGAAGTGTACGTGAACATCCAATAGAGTTTGACAGTTTCCTTCCACGAACATGCTGTAAAAATTGCAGAATTTCCATAGGAATGTGATTAATGTCAAGCATTGGAGCCAATGGTGTTGCTCTCCCGCTGCCTCTCCACCTGTCCGCTGCCAGGTGAGCACATCCAGCCACCATTCCCCCGTCTGACTGCCAGGGGAGGCTCCCTGCTGGCCTGTCCACGTGCGTGGTGCTATCTTCATAAGATCTCACCACCTGCTAAAAACTGACTCCTCAACCCTTTCTTTCAAGTGTATTCTCTAGTTTGGACTTGATTTTTAATAAAGATTCCACAGAAGCATGATGTTCCCAAGGAGTTCAATGGCAGAATTCAGTCCCTATTGAGAAGAGCAATCAATGATGGGCATGATCAAGACTGAATACAGATTTGTTTTATTGCAACAAATTATAATTACTTGCTTTACCAGTTCAACTTCAAAATTCCTATTTAACCCATGTGATAAGCCAAGTAGCTATTATTTTTCTCATTTTCTGATGAATCCTAAATCCTGAAAACTTAATCAACACGCTTAAGCCTCAAGCTGGCTCAGACGAGAAATCTCCGTGTTTCACCTCCCAACCCCATGCCGCATCACGTGACTCCGAGTAAAACAACACAAAAAACTTTGGGCTGGCTTTAGTTTGTTTGTAGAAAAGAAAGTTGTTTGCCACAAGAGAAACTCGGGGTGGTCACAGTGCAGGAACGCACAGATGTCTTCTATATATATATATAAAGAACAGGCATAAAACACCAGATACGCTGACCGGGTGTAAGTCCTGGGGTCCATGTGCTCACCTGAAATCAAGAGTGAGTTGGATGCTGCCTCTTCCCAACATGAGAACTGCTGCCCTATGCAAATGAGCATTTTGCCAGCCCGCTGAGATGGGGCCCGAAACAACTGGTCTGCAGTCAGCCAGAAAGAAAAACAGCAGCCAAAGGGCAGAGTGCTACTTTTCCCACACCGCATGAAGCATTAACTTCCAAGTCTCTGACCCTTTAAATCCTGTGTGACAATAATTAATGGGAGAAAGATAACTAATATTTAGGTTTGCACCCAAAGCCCCAACTAATAGGACACAGGTTACGTAAGGAGATATGAGAGCCTCACCATTTCTTGCATTTGTTTCCGGCAGGTGAGGCATTAATTTCTTTCTCACTATGCTTGAGCTCCCGCCTATTCCAGCAATGCTGTCACATGCGCTGTGGGAGATCTGAGGGAGGGAGGGAGGGAGGGAGGGAAAAGGTTCCGCTTTGAGGACTTATTATCTGCTTGGGGCTCTGGTCTTTGATGGGGTGCAAAATCCCTCAATTGTCCTTATTAATGCTCATGGCTGTTCTGGGCATTTTCCTACCCCTTTGCTTGGAGCACTGGCAACTCTTCAGTCGCTGGATGGCACACTCTTTAAAAAAAAAACCACTTCCCTTCTCTTCACTCAAAATTCCTTCTTTGTAAAAACAGTGAGGTTGAACCAAATTGGGGGTTTCCACAATCACAATCACCTGCATTGCCCTGGCTAGGTGGTGCAGTTGGTTGGAGCATCATTGCATACACCAAAGGGCTGTGGGTTCAATCCCTGGTCTGGGTGTGTACAACGATCTCTCTCTCTCTCTCTCTCTCTCTCTCTCTCTCTCTCTCTCTCTCCTTTTCTCTCTCTAAAAAGCAATAAAAACATATCTTCAGTGAGAATTTTTTTAAAAATCACCTGCATCAGAATTTTTCAAAATACAAACCACCCACCTCCCAGCCTCCTTCACCCTAAACTCCCCAATTACTGAATATGGGGGTCTGAGTCATTTTTTAAGAAGTATCACAAGCAAATATGATGTCCAACTCATGTTGAGAACCACTAGATTATTTTATCAGCATTGCTATTTAACCTAAATTAGACAAACTCAAGGTTTCCAATGATATCTTCATTCAAGAACAGAAATATTGCCTAAAATAAACACCAGAAATGGATATCCTATCACTCCAGATACATATCACAGGAGACATGACTGTGGTTTGGTAGAAAAAAAGTTACAGGAAGATGTGTGAGTAAATTTTCTGGAAGCATATTCTAGGCTCATAAGATACCAAATATCCAACATGTTTAAACTAAATTTGCTGCCCTGACCGGTTTGGCTCAGTGTATAATATAGAGCGTCAGTCTGCAGACTGAGGGGTCCCGGGTTCGATTCTGGTCAGGGGCATGTGTCTTGGTTGCGGGCACATCCCCAGTAGGGAGTGTGCAGGAGGCAGTTGAATCGATGTTTCTCTCTCATCGATGTTCCTAGCTCTCTATCCCTCTCCTTCTCCCCTCCTCTCTGTAAAAAATTAATTAAAAAATATAAAAATATATTAAACTAAATTTGCTGCAACAAATAATGATGGTATTATTTTTTGGCTATTAAAAAATAGTTCCTCTCTCTTTCCCCTCTACCTTCCTTCCCTTGATCTTGTAATAACTTTTCTTTTAGTGCTCTACTTATTCTTTCTTTTGAGAGAGAAATAAAAGTGACAGAAATAGTCTTTAAAATCAGTCATGCATTTTCTTACTGTTTCTAACATAGCGCAGCCTAACTTCCTACCCCAACCCTAACTCGGCCAGATCTCCCGTCCGGCTTATCGCTCAGCCCCAGTAGGTTCTCCACCTCTATTCCTTGAGTCCCTCGAATCCACTCAATACCAACTGATAGACGGAGGAAGTAAGGTGAAACCGCATTTCTATGAGCTTTTGCTTCACCTTTAAAGATACTGCATTCCATTCCATGTGACTTCTTTCCAGGCCCTCAAAAATTGAATGTAACCTCTATTTTTCCCAGTGACTCCCAACCAAGTGAAATTTAAAAACCTCACTGGTAGAAGGAAGGACTAGAATTTGTTTCAAGCTCCAAAAAAGGGTTAAGTAAGCAACACAATAACTGCATTCAACAAGGAGTTCTGGAGCTCCTCCGTGTGCCTGGCACCATGCTAAGTGCTATGGATACAACAGTGAACAAGAAAGTATTTCCAAAAATTTGGCACCACTAAAAGCAGGATTCTTTTACAGAGGGTAGTGATAGCTTACAAAATATCAAAATAGTATCTTACATTTATGTGGGATTTTGTAAATACATCACCATTTGATACAATAACCTCTGAGATAGGCAGGGCAGGTATTACTAATTTCGTATTTACTAATGATAATGGTTAATAGGCAATGAGCACTTAAAATAATAGTAATTCTTTCCTCTCTAAAGCACTGTGGTAAGCATTTTAGACAATTTGTCTTACATTAACATGATTTTTATCCTCATTTTCTATGTAGAAAATTTAAGTTTAAGAGAGGTCCCATAGTGTGTGATTGGACAGAGGCAGGACTTGAACTCAGGTCTGTGTTTCCAGAGGGCATATGCTTAACCAGTTGGCTAAATTCAAAGAGGTTAAATGATTTGTCCAAAATAATCTGAAAAACTAAGCACTGATGTTGACCCATCATTTCTGTTCCATTTTATAGTTAAATATCTCAAATTATAAATATCTATTGGAGATACTCTATATGGAACAACACAGCCTGAGTAAAGAGAAAAAATCCCATTGCCTTTCATTTCAAATAACTCAGAATGGACTTTAAAAAGAATGCTGCCTGTTAGGGAATAAGTCCAAAGTCCTGCCGCGTCTGTTAATAAGCTATATTAATTATTTGCAAACATGTAAAATGCAAATGATAACTTTCCATTTTCAAAGAATTAGAAGCTCCTTGACTTTCAAGGAGGTGTCCACAGACTCAAGCTTTGCACAAAAGAAAAAAAGCAGAACAAGAGGGAAGCTAATAGAATCCGCACATCTGAAAAAAGAAGTATGATGCTGACTTCTATGTCCACTGCAGGCATCAATAGAGAGAGAGAATAACCCAAAACGGAAGTGCTGCCAAGAGCTGCTACCAAGAACCTAAGGCCTATAGGGCAGTGTGGTCTTGAAGTAGATTACTTCGGAAATTACAGCATCTCTTCTAAGGTTTACAGGGAAAGATCAGTGTCTTATTTAGCACTTATATATTCACAAAATATACTACATCCTAGCTAAGCAATGTCACAGCTCAACCCATCAGGAAGGAAGGAAGGAAGGAAGGAAGGAAGGAAGGAAGGAAGGAAGGAAGGAAG